>NC_054827.1:129055361-129358391 GCF_018345385.1 Vulpes lagopus | reverse complement strand
TTTTTGGAAGACACTTTTAAAATAGATAAACTGGATTTCTCTGCATAAATTCAAACACTAATGGCAAACAGGAATCGTAGATGTTCTTGGCATCGTAAAAACAAAATAGGATCCGGGATGGATTTCAACAACGGCAGCAGTCTAGTTAATGTTAGATCTTTGGCTCTTTCAGTGGTATTTCCAAAAAGCTAGACTACATGATACCCTCTTAAGGCAGCAAGTCAAAAGTGTAAGATGCACTTCGTCTCGCTTTGTTTGCATTGGCTTCACCCTCAGAGCTCCCCAGTGGACTGCCTCGCTGCTCATATTGATGCCTTTCCCTGCAAAGCTATAGATGTCAGCTTTTGGAGAGGCCTTTCTTCATAGCTACCACTATATCTATGGGGGATCAATTCAATTACTGGAAAAAAAATTCAATAAAAAGACTGAGTATCTGGGACTCAGTAGGAACATTCCATTTATCGTTTCAGAGATCTCTATCCTGTTTGCCTCAGTGACTGAGCTCAGGAAAGGATATCTATCTTCCTTTAATTCATTGACTTATTATTGAGCACATAGTATGTGTCAGGCATGGATTCATTTTTAATATATTTATTAATGCAGGTGGTGGAGAATATAACACCTAAACAGAAGTTGTTATTCCCATGTAACTTACATTTCAGTGACAGGAGATAGAGAACAAATACAAGTATACAATGACAATGACAGGTGATGACAAGTGCTCCAAAGAAAAATGCTACAGAATGAGGGAGAAAGTAGGAGCAGGAAGACTTCCCCATCTGTCACGCAAGAGAAAAGGGGGAGCGGGTTGGCTGTTTCATAGGCAGATCCCAGAAAGTCTTTCTGGGTAAGTGATGAAAACAGAGGCCCAAGAAAAGTAAGGGAGCCCATCACATGATTGTGTGGGCAGGCATTTCCCGACAGAGGAAACAGCAAGTGCAAAGGCCCTGAGGTGAGATGAACAAGAAGGAGGTGCGGCTTGAGTGAGTGGTGGTTGTGGAGGTAGGAGAGTGCCTAGATCATCTGCCATCTTATAGGCTATGGCAGGAGCTTTGTCTTTGGGTACAGTGTTCATGTTGTCCTGTGTCTTCCTTATAATATCACCTTTTCTGTGGCATCACTTAGTTTTACCCCCTCACTTAAAAAATCTTGTATATGATATCAGCGACAGCAGCAGAGATTTTGGCTCTATCAGATATGTGTATTAGTAACCATTTGTGCTGTCAAGCTTCACTTGTGCGTTGCTTAGATAACTGAAATCCTACAGATTAGCAGGTAAGCGTGAATTTCAGGAATTCTACGAGTGAGAAAACTGGATCAAATAGGCAATGTACCAGGTCATCATCAATTCATAAAATCCAACCAGCTTGGTTTGGGGAGGGGGTTGCTTAATAAAGTCACAACAGCTCAGGTATTCAGAAATATCAGAAAGGAAGACAGAACATAAAGACTCCTAACTCTGGGAAACGAACTGGGGGTGGTGGAAGGGGAGGAGGGCGGGGGGTGAGGGTGGATGGGTGACAGGCACCGACGGGGGCACTCGACGGGATGAGCACTGGGTGTTATTCTGTATGTTGGCAAATTGAACACCAATAAAAAATAAATTTATTAAAAAAAAAACAGCTCAGGTATCTGGGATAATAGAAGAAGATGAGATATATGGAGCGGAGTTTTTGGAATTTGAATCTTGATTCTGTACCTACTACGGGCGAGAGCATAGCAAGTTCTCAATAAATATTTGTGAAATAAGCAAAAGGATTGAGGGACGGCTGAGTTTTCTCATCTGGAAAAGTGAGAAATAGATACTCACACTTCACTGGAATCTGTGTGTGGGATACATGGGTTAGTGCTTCAGGTATGTGGCCTGTAACGCACACCCAGTTACTAGCATTATTGTGCAATGGAAAATTAGAGGGGGACTGGCAATCTACTGTCCTTGTGAAGCACACAGATGATCTCAAATGCTAGGAAAACTCCCTATCTGTGACATAAGAAGACACACACACGGTTTTTCTGTGTGGTCCTTTTTCCTTCTTGAAATTCAATCAAGTGGGTTTCAGGAGGAGGAGGAGGCTGGCGTGCTCGCCATCTGGTGGCCATCTGTGTAATTAGCACCATCTGCCCACAGAGTGTCCTCATTTGCTCTTGGTGCTGCCACAAGATTGATTCCACTTCCGCCGCAAAATTTATTGCTGCTTCGGAGGTAACGTGGTGAGGTGAGCACCGCGTGGCTGTAGAACTGATGCACTGGGTTTGACTGTTACCTCTGTAGCTTCTTAGGGAGAAATGATGAAGAAATTGTCCACCTTGCAGGGCTCTGCGAAGTTAAAGCAAAGCATCCTGCAGAAGAAAGGATCACAAGGCCTATTTGTGGTCTTTGTTTTGTTTTGTTTGCAATGCAGTTGTGAAACACAGCCATCACTGAAAAATAAATGATTTTGCGTACACGTTCGGTTCTATCAGAGACCGCCGAACTGTCTTCCAAGTGGCTGTGCTCTTTTGCATTCCCACCAGCAATGTGTGAGCGCTCCTGTCCACCTGCATCTTCACCAGCATTTGGGGGTGTGGATTTTGTGGGTTTTGGCCATTCTTATAGGTGTGTGGTACTATCTCATGATTGTTTGAATTCATCTCCCCCTGGTGATGTATGATGTGGAGTATCTTTCCATAGGCTTATTTGCTATCTGTATATCTTCTTTGGTGATGTGCCTGTTGAGGTCTTTGGCCCATTTTTTAATTGGACTTTTTTTTTTTTTTATTGTTGAGCTTTATGAGCTCTTTGTATATCTTGGACAACAGTCCTTTATCAGACGGGTCTTTTGCAGATATTCTCCACAGGGCTGTGATTTGTCTTCTTCTCTTGACATTGTCTTTCCCAGAGCAGAAGTTTGTAATTTTCAGGAAGTCCAGCTCATCGATGATTTGTCTCATGGGTCGTGCCTTTGGTGTTGTTGGCTAGAAAGGTATCACCATGCTCAAGGTCATCGAGGTTTTCTCCTGTGCTATCTTCTAGTTTTATAGTTTCAATTTTTAATTTAGGTCTCCGAGCCATTTTGAGTTAATCTTTGTAAAGGAGTAAGGCCTGTGTTTAGATTAATTCATTTTTCTTTCTCTCTCTCTCTCTCTCTCTTCTCCTCTCTCTCTCTTTTCTTTCTTTCTTTCTTTCTTTCTTTCTTTCTTTCTTTCTTTCTTTCTTTCTCTTTCCGTAAGGCCTGTGTTTAGATTAATTCATTTTTCTTTCTCTCTCTCTCTCCTCTCTCTCTCTTTTCTTTCTTTCTTTCTTTCTTTCTTTCTTTCTTTCTTTCTCTTTCTTTCTTCTCTTTCTTTCTTTCCTTCCTTCCTTCTTTCCTTCCTTCCTTCCTTCCTTCCTGTCTCTTTCTTCTTTCTTTCCTTCTTCTCCTTTCTTTTTTTTGCAAGAGGATGTCCAGTTGTTCCAGCACTGTTTGCTGGAAGGACAATCTTTGCTCCATCGGATGACCTCCGCTGCTTTGTCAGAGATCAGTTGACTAAATGTGGGTCTATTTCTGGGCTCTCCATTCTGTTCCATTGCTGCGTTTGTTCTTTCACCAATACTGCACTGCCCTGGTTACCGGAGCTTTATAGTATATATCTGGAAGTAGGATAGCATCAGCCCTTCAAATTTGTTCTCATACTTTTTCCCCTTCAGAGATCTGTTTTTAGATTTACTACCACTTGTGATTTGGTGTTGACACTACTATTAATGAGCTGAGTGACTTAATACAAATTATTTGGCCGCTCTGTGCTTTGGTAACCTCATCTGTGACTTAAATAGGGAACAAAGATATGTAGATGTATTTCTAGATTGAAGGGACAATGGCACAACAGAGTGGCAACAAATGGGACCTTGGAAATCATTCACATTGGGTTCTAATCCCTCCTCTATCACTTACTGAGTGACCGTGGGCAAATTTTGCAAATGCTCTATGCTTCAGGTTCTGAGTCTGTAGAATGCAGATCATGAAGCATAGTTTTTTTGGGTGTGGTTAGAATGAAATAATACTTGTTTTTTTTTTTTTTTTACTTAGCTGCCATTCAATTTGTGTTAAATATACACCATACCCTTTATCTATGAAATATGATCATGAAGATCAACAGTTCAGAGATAGACCTAGATAGATAGTTCTATAATTAGAGAAATAGACTCTGGACAAAAATGGATAAAACCTGGACTCATCACAGTATTTATCATGGCTAAGAGTTTTATGATATATAAATGTGAACCATTAGGACTGCATGTCCTGATGATTAATTATGGAAGAACCTTAAGAAGCAACATATGATCCAAGTGGCTAATGTAGATTTGACAAGGCCTGTTTGAGACACCTCTTTAAGTCTGAAGTGTTCAGAAATTAATTACAACAATAAATTGCTGACACCATTCTTTGGGTTGGGCAGAGAGACATTAAATTAGACAAAGCCATGGATTTGAGAGGGACGTACCTTCTTTAGCAACTGCGCAAATAAAGTCAGAGAGTACAATCTTAGGAGCATGGACATTAACATGCACTTGACCATCTACTTCTCCATGTTGGGGTTAGTGGGGGATGTGGGATAGGCCCTCAGCTAGTGGGGGGCGCATGACTGGGGTGGGCTTGTCTCTAGGTGGCCCAGTAACACCTGGTGATGCTGATCTGATATGCTATTAAAATGGACTGAGTTTTAGACCTAATAAATATTTCCTATGCATCTACTCTGCACTCAGCATGCTGCTCTGTGTTTGTTTTAGGAAAAACAACGTTCAGTAAACTTTGATCCTTGTGATTGAGAAGCTAGCTTATTTTTATATTCATCTACAAGACTTACTTTGTATGCTGTACACCAGACTGGATAGAGAATGGCATGGTTTTAGCTTCGAGAGTTAGGAAGACATTTGAGTGCTGGAAGAAAGGCAAGGATTGGAAGGAGCACAGAGTCCTGCGAATCTGTTCAGTTCAGTAGTAGCCCTTCGTGGAGGGTCCACCATGTGTCAATGACAGTCCTGTAGGTTTTCACTGGTTCTCGCCTTTCCAACTACAGGTATCTTATGATATAGCTGGCATCTCCTCCATTTTATTTTTATTTTATTATTTTTAAAATGTTTGATTTATTTATTCATGAGAGACACACACACATGAGAGAGAGAGAGAGAGAGAGAGGCAGAGACACAGGCAGAGGGAGAAGCAGGCTCCATGCAGGGAGCCCCACGTAGGACTCAATCCTGGGACTCCAGCGTCATGCCCTGGGCCAAAGGCAGGCGCTAAACCACTGAGCCACCCAGGGATCCCCTCTCCTCCATTCTAGAGAAGTGGAGACTAACGTAGAAAGGTTAAGATTCTTGGGGTTTTATTATTTGGAAAGCAGTCGTGCTGGGATATGAACCCAGGGATCCATGTCCCCAGGTCTCACATTCACGCAACCACATTTTAGCTGCTCCTAAGCATCAGAAAACATGTTTAACTTCCTGTGAGGTCATTGTCTCTCACTTCAGTCCAATGCCTCTTGCTCTGTGAAGCTTTCCTAGGAAACACAATCCTTCCTCCAGGTAGAATTAAGTATGCACGTTACTGAGTTCCCAAAAATATGTGGTGTTGACTGCACCAGACTGGGGGCTCCTCATGGCCTACGGTCTGATTGCTGTTCAGTGCCCTGGAACAAGTATTATTAAACAAAGCGACCTGCTACCCTGGCAGTTATCACACACAGTGGTAACTCCCTTGTTTTTGATTCCTTTATTTGTGGCTACTTTATAATTTCTCTTTCAGAAAACCGTATTTGTTAAAACGAGCAGTTATCAGACACCCTTCCTTTTCTCTGAGCCACCTTATTTTCTGTGTGTGATGAGGAGACAAAAATGCTTTCCTGTAGTCCCATTAATGAGGGATTTTTACAAAATTTATAACATTCATGACACATTTATAACATCAACTTTGAACCGAATATTCTATCAGTGCTTGTGTTGCTTTTGAGCCATGGGTTATGTCTGAAATAAATTTAAATCCAAAATGATATGAGAATTGTCTTAAATTTATTTCTGATCATCTCTGTGGCCCAAGGCTTGTTATTTTTGTTAAAAATACAATCTATTCTATGCCAAGTTCCATCATTTTTGCAATGTTTTGTGTTGCCACGCGGTGCCACGAGGGGGCAGTATCGCCCATCAATTCTTGTCCTGCACTAAACCTTGCAGAGTCTGGATGTGTGGGTTAACAGGGGACAGGAGGGGGAGTTTGCAGAATGGATTTTAGATGCTAGCAAATACAGCAAAACCCTGGAAACACTGCCCTGAGCTCTGGTCTAGTCTCTGACCTCTGTGACCTTGAGCAAGCCACTTCTCTTGCTAGGCTTCCTTGCATAAAATGAGGGAGTTGAGCCAGATTAACTCAAACTCATCTCTGATTCTAATTTTGTTGGCATCCAAATTCCTTTAAAAGCAAATGAGAAGAAAGGTCTTTTGATGGCATTATGTGGAATTCTATTTTGCTTCTTTTCAACCAAGCTCATGTTTCTGGATGAACACGTTCAGTCACCTGTGCATAATTCTCTTTCTTTTCTTGGATAGTTTATTGTATTTCGTTATAAATTCATTCTTGCATATGGTATGCTTGTCACCTCAAAGAAAATTGGTTCACAGTCTGTGCTTGGTTCACATCTGAAGCAAAGAGAAATTCACTTTAACGTCCTTTATTCTCAGCATTAAGAAGCTAAGCCACACTATATTTGAACATTACAGCTATCCTTCTCTGAAAAGAAGACAGTTTCTTTTGGATTTGTGGTGAGTGCTAATGGCTCATCATAAACAAGCTATACTACTATATTATATATAAACACTTTGCCCCTAAATAAACTCTCATCCATTTTTGGAAATGAAAAAAAAAAAAATCCAAGCTTCAGGGAAGATAAGGTCTTGAAGTCTGACAGTTTCCAGATAATGTCAGAATACGATTGCAAGAAAAATGACATGAAATGTACATTAACATAAATCTATAACTGCTCAACTTGATGAAAAATATCACCATAAAATTCTGTCATTGCTGAACCACCCGATATGGTTTTTCCATGACATTTTGTGAGAATGAATAAATTATCTGAAAATGTGTTTGCATCAAAAATACAGAGTTTTGTAATAAACACATAAATCATTCAAGCATTCTCCAGCAAGATGCCTGATCCTAAAAATGGGAGTATTCATATTAATTTCGCCCCCTTGGAGCTTCCTTCTCTGTATGGTTCCTTAGAGCTCTGGGTGGTGATGGAGAACCATCGATTAGGGAAGTGTAGGAAGACAGGATGTAAAGAGAATGACTCTTACTGGAGAAGTTTTCCGTGCAACCTCCTTGTACTCCCTACAAGCCGCAATTCTGGGAGCCCTACTTTCACTGACATCCTGTATGCAGTCTACCCAGGTGCTCCTTTTCAAATACAGCCATGGTCCTCATATGTCAGCCTACATTCCCTGTAAAATGGACAGTGCTGACAAAACTCTGAAAGATGTCTTTGTTGTGCTTGCTTAGGAACTGGTTTGCTTTTCTATCATGGGCAATTAATATCACATAAAGAAGCATGGTTCCCTTTTTGCTTAGGCTACCAGAAAACTGAGAGGCAAGCCAATAATTTAATTTTAATAGAATGTAGTGATGTGTACCTGAGGATCCTGAATTTTATCTTTGCTTCGGTGTTATAATCTACCTAGATTTACCCTAGGGTTTTATTTTTATTTTCTTCTATTTTACTATGTAAGTTTTTGTTAACTAACCCCAATATCTTTGTGAGCTGAGGCGAAGTATAGGTAAATATATGCATGGATAGTTGTGATACAGTGATTTATAATAAATATATATTTGATCCCCGTCCCCAAGATTCTGGCACACAGCCTGTAAATCCCTTGGAATTTCCTAAGTGATGAGAACTATAAAGGCGTGTTCTCTTATGTTAAGGAGGGAGGTGACTTTGGACAGCATCTGGGCATGGTTGTAGGGGACACGGGGTAGCTCACCATGTGACTAGAGAGTTAGAACTTTTAGTACTTCCCACACTCACATTGAGGAGGGGAGAGAAGCTTGAGATTGAGTTCACTTACTAATGCCCAGTGATTTCATCACTTATGCTGATGTAATGAAGCCTCCATAAAACCTGAAAAGGTTGGGTTCTGAGACTTGGGTTGAAGATAGAAGAAGCATGGAAGTGCCACTCCCTTTCTCACATATCTCATTCTGTGCATCTCTTCCATCTGGCTTTTCCTGACTTATATCCTTTTATTATAAACTGTAATCTCATGAGTAAAATGTTGCTCTGAGTTCTGTGAACCTCTCTAGCAAGTTATGGAACCTAAGAATGGGAGGTCAGTGGAACCTCCAATCTATAGCGTGTCTGTCAGAAGCACACGTGACAATCTGGGCTTGTGACTGGCATCTGAAGTGAGGGCAGCTTTGTGGGACTGAGCCCTTGACCTGTGGAATGTGATGCTGCCTCTTTGTAGATAGTATCAGAATTGGGTTGAGTTGTAGACACAGCTGTTGCCTGAGAACTGCTTGCGGGGGTGTGTGGGGGAGTGCTCCCCCAACACACATGTTGGAATGGGGATTAGAAGCATCTTAATCGGCAAACAGACATGTTGATATGTAGAATAATGGTCAAAGAAGCTTCTGCAATCAAAGAAGTGAATGGATGTGTATGGTGAACTCTACAAAAGGAAGGAATTATGACATCCACTTCTTGTCTGCTCTCTCTCCAGGACTCATTTCTCAATGGGTGCCTGTGAAGGTTCTAGAATGATGTGGAACATTTGTGTGTCAAATGACTGTGGTCTGATCTGGGATCCCTCTGGGCTTCTGGTCCTTTCTGTGTCGAGAGATGTGAAAATATTTTGTCTACATAATTCACCTGGTTTCTAGGGACTAAAATATATCAGTTCATGGAGAGGAGCTCTGAATCAAGTGCTGTTGGTACACTGAAGGTACTGACATTTTAAGGTGTAAAGAGGCACTGATTTGGAAGCTCTCCTATTTTGGGGGGGGGGGAGTTTAGAAGTGGTATGGATGGAAGACATATGGGAGGTCTTTCAGGACTGAAAGGAGAAAGGATTTGAGAACAGCTAGATTTTCCTGCCTTGGTTAATGCTCCTAAATTGGATAGTCATAAAAGCCCTGCTCACTTCTCACTTTGCAGAGGAGGAAAGTAAGACCCAGAAAGGTTAGTTGCCTAACTTAAGGTCACACAGCCAGGGAGGGGCAGAGCCTGTGTTTGGGGTTACCCTGGTTGCAAATTCAGCCATTGGGAAGTCCCTGCAGGAATTCAGAGGAAGGTTGTAAAGGGAGGTTGGTGGACATGTGTTCCTTTGGCTTCCCTTCCACGAGGCTCAGTTGGATCTGGTGATGTCTCTCTTCTCAAGGTGGTGTTCTTCTTCTGGTTTTCTAACTGTCCCTTCATCCTTTTGGGCTGAGGGGTGGTGCCAGGGCCACTGCTCTTAGCGCCAGTTCCCATATTATCCCTACACCCCCCAAATCTCAGGAAATGGTTCCTTTGTAAAGAAACTTCCTTAAATGATCCTAATTCAGGGGTGCCATCTGTTTCCTGTTAGGACCCTAACTGTAACATCTCCTTATCAAGGAAAATGTGATGTTAATAATATGTTCTAGAATATAGCATTAGACACAAAGGATGAATTTGATATGTTTCAAGTACTAGGAAGTGTAAATCATTGCCATCTTTTCCAGTTGGACATTGTGAGAGAAGATGGAGCATGGGGGAGATGATGAGAGGAGCTATAATGTGTATGATCCAATTAAATTTCTTTGGCTGTCCTCCATTTGTGCTTCCAGCACTACTGAAATTGATTATTTCCTTTCAGCTTCCTACCTGTATCTTCATCTCCAAATTGAGTTGCTTTGCCTAAAGCTTTAAAATCTGTTTTCATATGAATTAATCAACGTTTTAAAATTAGATTTCTATCTTGTGATTTTACTGGGGATATGCTTGGAGAAATAACTTAGTTATATATTTAATGCAACCCATATGTTTCAAAGCAATTCCTTTCTGAAATCGCACAACCATGGAATATGAAGTTTCACAATCAATTTCTTCATCAATAGGGTAAGGTGATAAAAAGGCATAAGATGTATGAGAATCTTTCCAAGAGTAGTTATTTAATAAAGGATAGCTCAATAGATTACTTTGTTTAAGATAACCTGTGACCACCGACAAAGTGCAAGAAGAACTTGGAAGTAAAGAAATATCCTTGCATATCAAACTTTTTGACCTGACTTTACCTTTAACATGTTGGTTTCTGGAATCCTTGGAAATGGGTTCGTCCACCTGTGGAAGACAACATGGCACCATTATCTCTTCAGTTGTGACTCTGATACCATCGAATGTGTTGCCACTCTGTATAGTTAGACTCCCTAAGGTCAAAGCAAAAGTCCTTGGACTCATCCTTCTTAGAGAATCACCATATGCATATAGTCAATACATGAAAATAAGTGTAAATATGGGAATCATCATGCCATTTACCACTGTGGTGGCCTCAGACGGTATTTGGCATAAAAATACTTGTGTTTGAGATCCACTCCTGCCTCTTATTGTTGTGAAACTTTGGAAAGGCATGTGCCATATCATAAGCCTTAGAGTTTTAATCTTTTTTATAGAGAAACTAGTCAGTTCAGATCCTTGAGTTATTATGAAGACCAATATACATGATCAAGTGATTCTTTTTTTTTAAAGATTTTATTTATTTATTCATAGAGACACAGAGAGAGAATGAGAGGCAGAGACACAGACAGAGGGAGAAGCAGGCTCCATGCAGGGAGCCTGACATGGGACTCGATCCAGGGTCTCCAGGATCACACCCAAGGCTGCAGGCAGCGCTAAACCGCTGCGCCACCGGGGCTGCCCTGATCAAGTGATTCTGATTCTTGACAGTGTTGGAGCAAGCAGATGAGAGAGTGGCCTCGTATGGGATGCCCATTTGGGATTTCATCTCCATCACGTGCCAGCTATGAGACTATGGCAAGTCACTTACCCTTCTGAGCCTCTATTTCCTCATCTGTGAAATTAAGGTCACAAAAGTACTAATATATCATGAGGATGAGGTAATTGCATGAGACACACCATGCAAGGTGCCTAAAACAGGGAATGGCACCAATAAAGCTTAAGAGTTGTTGGTTTTCATTATTAATATTATTAAAGGCATTGGTGAACCATTAAGAGCTCTACCATTGCTAGACAAGAGGGTGAAGAAGAAAATCAAGATATCATAATGATGCCCAGAGCTTTTGAAAGCTTCTAAGCCTAGGTCAGCAGTGGGGTCTATGTTGATTAATTTTATATGTCCATTTGACAGGGCCACAGAGTGCCCAGGTAATTGGATAAACATTATTTCTGGGTGTGTCTGTGAAGGTATTTCCAGATGAGATTGGCATTTGAGTCAGTAGACTGAGCAATGCAGATTGCACTCCCCAACGTGGGCGGGCATCAATTAATCCATTGGGACCTGAATAGAATACAAAGGCAGAGGAAAAAGAGAATTTTGTCTCTGTACCTGAGTGTTGAGCTGGGATATTGGTTTTCTCTTGTCCTAGACTCAGAATTACATCATTGGTTCTCTTGGTTCTTAGGACTTTAGACTCGGACTGGAATTTATATCACTGGCTTTCCTGGAGCTTCAGCTTTCAGATGGCAGATCATGGGACTGAACCAACATAATCACTCTTTTTATCTATCTATCTATCTATCTATCTATCTATCTATCTATCTATCTATTATCTATCTATCTATCTATCTATTATCTATCATTTATATCTATCTATCTATTATCTATCATCTATCATTTATCTATCATCTATCTATCTATCTATCTATCTATCTATCTATTATCTATCTATCTATCTATCTATTATCTATCATTTATATCTATCTATCTATTATCTATCATCTATCTATCATCTATCATTTATCTATCATCTATCTATCTATCTATCTATCTATCATCTATCTATCATTTATCTATCTATCTGTTATCTATCTATCTATCTATCTATCTATCATCTATCTATCAATCTATCTATTTATCTATCATCTATCATCTATCTATCTATCTATCTATTATCTATCTATCATCTATCTATCTATCTATCTATCTATCTATCTATCTATCTATTTACCTAAGGCTACTAAGCCTTTGCCCATCTTTCCATTTATTGAGCACTTGGTGTGTACCCAGCACTGTGCTCAACAATGGGGATGAAAAATGAGCCAGTGCCCACAGTCTAATGGAAGAGGCAATGGCCCAAACTGGCAGTTCCAATGTGATGTGAAGTCCTAAGACAGAGGTGAGCATGGTTCACAGAAGCTGCATCACTTAGCCCAGCTAGAGGCTTTTAAGACTTCTGGAGGAAGCAGTGCAAAGCAGACTGTGACACCATTGCATGGTCCTCAGTAATTCTCATCAGGGACCATTCTGCTCACTAGGGGATGGCTAGCAATATCTAGGGACAGGCTGGTTGTCAGGACCATAGGAGAGTGCTACTGACATCTAATGGTGGAGGACAGGGATGCTACTAAGATTACTACAATGCTCAGGGCAGCCGCCACTGAAAGGAATTATCCAGCTCCAACTCTCAATGGTGCTGAGGTTGAGAAATCTGTGTTATAATTAAACCTGTGCTATGATGTGTTATAATATGTTGTGAGCTCAGACCTGTGTACATATCTGAGTCCTTTAGTATCCAAGCTCTTATTCCTCTTTTTCATCATAATCTAACATTGATGCAGGCTTATGGTGGACACTAATAAATATTTATCTGACAGAAAATGGGAGCAGCCCCTTGAGGGGCAGAAAATATTCCCAGCCCTGGGATCCTATACTAACACCCTCAGAGGGCATCAAACTGCTGGGGAAGGTGCAAGACAAAGAAGGTCTCACACACAAAAGAGCCAAATGGATCCAAATGTCCAATGACACCAAATTAACTTGGCTACCAAAGCGGAAGCCCCATCCCTAAGATCCTAAGCATATAGGACCCACATAAGGGACAACAGAGGACCTCTCCTGCTCCTATAACCAGGCTAGCAATGGGAGGTGAGCCTAAGCATTGAGAGACTCCATCTGTAAGACAAGCACACAGAGGAAGCAAGAGAATGAAAAAAAAAAAAAAAACCAAAAAACCAAAAAAACAAAACCCATCCAGCACCCCAGCTCCCACAAGCAATGAAGGAACTGGATGCTGTAAAGGAGGCCATAGCAATCACAAAATCCAAATGACACTCAACTCTTACTAGATTAATGGACCAGCCAAAGAGCCACACATATTCCAGGCATATACTGTGGGTTAGTGTGCATAGAGGAAAAGAGGTAGACATTGAACATCACACGGTAAGAAGAACAGGGGATTCATCCACCTTTGCTACCTCAACTTGATGCCAATGAAGAGTAACACTAACGACCTGTATTAGTCAGGGTTCTCTAGAAACACAGGAGATGAGATAAGATAGATAGATAGACAGTCTGCTTTGCACTGCTTCCTCCAGAAGTCTTAAAAGCCTCTAGCTGGGGTAAGTGATGCAGCTTCTGTGAACCATGCTCACCTCTGTCTTAGGACTTCACATCACATTGGAACTGCCAGTTTGGGCCATTGCCCCTTCCATTAGACTGTGGGCACTGGCTCATTTTTCATCCCCATTGTTGAGCACAGTGCTGGGTACACACCAAGTGCTCAATAAATGGAAAGATGGGCAAAAGCTTAGTGGTTTAAGACAGTTGTAACCAACCTAAGGAGTCTATGTATGAACTGGCCTCTATTAGGATTATTGAAGATCCTTTTCACAGATAGTTTAATCTCACCACAAATGTGCAGAATGCAGAACTAGTAAGAATGAACTCCTGGGAATGAAGCTGTAAATGGAGAATGTAATCTGCTTCTCATAAAAATGTGATTATTCAAACATTGATTAAGAGTAAACTCCTTATCTGAGTTGAGGTCAAGTCCTTCTTAATTTATAAGCCAACTTCCCCACCCTCCTCCCTGGCCAAAGTTGTGCTGAGTCTGCTGTATGCTTTTTCTCACATGATTTCACTTGACTTGATATGCTGAGATTATAGTTCCACTTGCAAAGTGATCTAGCTAAAGGAAGAAATCTGTATTGTAACAGAAAGCTACAAAGATATTATGAAGGAAATATAAAGTAATAAGGATGGAGGCTTCAGTTCTGGCATAGATATTTTAAAAACTCAAATGAGGGGCGCCCGGGTGGCTCAGTGGTTGAGTGTCTGCCTTTGGCTCAGGGCGTGATCCCAGGGTCCTGGGATTGAGTCCTGCATCAGGCTCCCTGTGGGAAGGCTGCTTCTCCCTCTGCCTATGTCTCTGCCTCTATCCATGTGTCTTTCATAAATAAATAAGTAACATCTTTAAAAAAAAAACCTCCAACAAGAATTTTTTTTAAAAAAAATCTCACAGTGAGAAGACTGAATCAGTGATTACTGGGGGAAAGGGAAGCTCAGGTTTTTAGGTGAACATTCTCTATTCTTTCATAGCCAGACCAGAACTTGTATCTTTAGCCACTGGTCCAGTCATTCCGAAATTCTGAAATGCTTTACGCTCCAGTGTTGAGTGCCCTGAAGCGTCCTCCTCCCTGTCAAACAGCCCCCGTGGGGCTGCCCCAGTGGCAGATCTTGCTGACAGTAGCAAATATTCACCTGAGAACTTTGAAGACCAGGTTGAAAAAGGGTTCCATGGGAACAGAAGTCAGTCAAAACTGGATCTCTTTTCCTATTAAAATAGCTACTCACATTTCAAAATTTAGTTCAAGTGATGGAAAGTTTGTTCATTTTCCTCCATTTAACCAATATCTCTTGAGTTCCTCTTATATAAAGTTACTATGTTAGGGGCTGGGACCTCTCCTCAAGGACAGGTCATCTATTGACTGCACGCTGTATGTATTATCATAATAGTGATGAGATTTTACAGTTAAGATCATAAAGGCTCAGAGAGGGTAAGTAACTGAGTCAAAGAGTTCATAAAAGTTGGAGCTGTTAAAATGAGGATTATAATGTTCATCTTTTAAGGGTATTTTAAGGATTAGATGTCATTCATTTATTCATTCATTCCCATTTCTACTCAGGAAGACCTTCCTTGACTACCCTTATCATGTTTTAATCATTTTTTCCCCACTTAACATATTGTCTGTTATTTATTTGTTTATTTATTTCCAGTCTCCTCCCACCAGTATGTAAGTTTTATGAGCACAGGGCCTTGGTTATTTACCAATGCATGTGGGTTCTTATCATTGTGTCTGGTCCATGGCAGACACTCAACACATATTTCTTGAATGAATTTGTTGAATGAATGATTAAAGTTTAGCTTGGTGCCTGTGTAAAGCAGAAGTGTTCAATATTTCATCCCCCATCCTGCTCTCCCAAACTCTCCTGGATGTGTTCTGGGTAAATGACATTGCTTATTTGTAGTTTCCTTTGCTTATTAATATTAACAGAAGCCCTCAAGTTAAATAGATAGACAATGTGAACAAATAATGCACAGGAAGAATGTGATATAAATATTTAAAAACATGTTCATACTCACTAATAAATATGGTACAAATTAAAAAAAAAGGAACAGTAAAATCCCTTTAAAATTACAATTAATACAGTAATAGCCAGTTTTGGTGAGAGTTCTGTGAGGTGCACATTATCATACAGGACTTCTGGAAGGGTAAATTGTTTATTTTTTTTATTTTTTAAATTTTTATTTATTTATTTATTTTTAATAAATTAATTTTTATTGGTGTTCAATTTACCAACATACAGAATAACACCCAGTGTTCATCCCGTCAAGTGCCCCCCTCAGTGCCTATCACCCATTCACCCCACCCTCCGCCCTCCTCCCCTTCCATCACCCCTAGTTCATTTCCCAGAGTTAGGAGTCTTTATGTTCTGTCTCCCTTTCTGATATTTCCCACACATTTCTTCCTGGGAGGGTAAATTGAAGCAATTTTTCAGGAAAGAAATTTCACAATAGGTACCAAAGCTTTTAAAATATTTTCACTCAATGGTTGAGTAAAATAATTAAAAATCCCATAATGGGGTCTGATATATCTATAAATATTATGCTATTAATGCTTGTTTGTCACATGGGAAATCATTTTATAACCAGAACTTAATAGAAAAAGAAAAAAAAAACAGGCATGTACTACAGTGGGACTCTCTTGAATGAAATCTATCTGCATAGAGAATATGGACACAAAATGTAACATAGTGTCGTGACTGGTAACCCTAAAACTCCAGGGGTGATTCATTTGTATTTCATGCATTTCTGCATTAAGGAAAAGAAGCATTAGCAAAAGTTCTTTAAAAATGAAATTTTATATATTTATATATTTTAAGTATATGTTATATTTATTTTATATGCTTATATATAATATACACACATATATTCATATATGTATTTGTATTTACAGGATATTTTCTTGATTTCTTGTTGGTAGTGTCCAAACAGCCTTTTGAAGTACAGCACGGTAGGGATTTTTTTCCTGTTTTATAGACGAGGTTACAGAGGGGCTCAGAGAGGTGGTTTGACTTACTTCTTACCACGCAGTTACCAACTACCAGCACTGGGCCTACAGTCTGGGCAAAATAATATGTTATTATCAACAAGATCTGAGTTCAAAGTCTGCTTCTGGAAAAGGAGACAAGCATCAAGTGCACTGTCTGTGAAGAATCCCCACCTTGAGGTCCCACAAAAAACCTTCACAAATGCTAATTCTCTTCCCTTCTCTGTGCTCATTCACCAGGACCATGATGTTAGCAGTCAGATGAGCTGGTTCCTTAGCACCTCACTGAGCTCAACTTGCTCACCACTTAACAAGATGCCTTGGGAATGAGAGATGGGGAAGCTCCTAGCTGCTAGGAATTGCCCTGCTTCAATTTTTGCTGTTTGCAAAAATTGCTTCACACAGCCAAATCTGTACTCACTTTTCCTAGCCCCATCTGTGTGTGCCAGTGATGGTGCTCCATGGGGACAGAGGTCTTGGTGTCTAAGGAAAGGGGAGTGTCCATCGCACTCTTGAAATAACGTGTATCTGTGAAAAGAGAAAAATTCAAAGTCATACTTTAGCTGGACTCAGCATATTACAATTTACAAACTATGTGCCCATCTAAAAACTCACTGAATTGTCACAATGTAGGTATGAGGCAAGCAGGTGTACTTCCACTGGACAGATTAGGAGATTAAAGCCCAAGGGGGAGGACATGTATTCCTTCCAGTCCACACTTGTGCACACGAGAGTCTGCACTTGAGCATCCTTTAGTCTCTCAGCCCCTGGGAACTCCTGTTCATCCAGCCCTGTGCTCTGTCATGCCCTTTGCAGATCTTCCAAGGTCCCACCCACCACCATCCACTGCTGGTTCTCCTTTCTATGGTATACACCTATTATAGTCTATCCTATTTATCTGTTGATCCTTCTGCATCTGCCACTGGATTGTGACCTTCCTGAGAATGTGGATCATGCTTTGTTTATCTTTGTGTCACTTGGTCAATCCTAACATGGCAAGTACACACAGCAGATATTCAGTCATTGCTTATTGAGTGAATGAACAAAGGAGTTTCATCATTATTTACAAGGTGATTCTTTCCAAAGGGACCTCTGTAGACTCATCTCAGTGGGTCAGGCCCTCAGAAATCACAAGTGCTTCCTCTTCTTTTCCCTTACAGCCCTGTCCTATATTTACAATTCAGAGAACTTGCCTGTGTGCCCCAGTTGGAAAGAGGCAAGGGTGGATGTGAAATTGTGTCTTTTTTACTCTTAAGAAGCTTGGCTTTGCTGCCATGCCCTTGTGCTACCTATATGCTGGCTCCCTGGAAAACAAGTGAGCCAAGTTGAAAATTCTTCCCTTTTATGCTGCTCTCCATTATGCAAACTCTGTCTTAAATTTCCCATGCTAAAGGTATCTGGGTGGCTCACTGGTTTAGCATCTGCCTTTGGCTCAGGTCCTGATCCTGGGGTCCTGGAATGGAGTCCCACATCAGGCTCCCTACAGGGAGCTTCTCTCTCAGCCTATGTCTCTGCCTCTCTCTGTGTGTCTCATGAATAAATAAATAAAATCTTTAAAAAAAAATCTCCCATGCTGCCCACAGTCCTGCCCATCCACCCTCTCCCATGCTCACCACTTGTTCCTAAGACTCAGGAAGAAAATCATGATAATAACAACCAGTAGTTACAGAGCTCTGACTCTGTGCCAAGTCCCCTGGTGAGAACTCAAAAGAACTCTCAGAGGGTAAGTTCCTTTATTATGAACACCATTTTCAGGTAGAGAAAATGAATTTTTTAGGCTTGATCAAGGCTGCACAGCTAGTAAGCCATGGAGGCTAGGATTTTAGCCTGGAGTTGCTTAATTTGGAATCTGCGGCTTTAAATACTGTGCAGTATTGCATCGTGGATGTGCATTCTTAGATTTTTAGGTCCCAGATGTTACCTGCATATTCCGATTCCTTTATAGGTCTGGCTGGTAAAATTTTTATTGGTTGACATGCCTCTACCATGTGAAGCTCGGGGTCTTCATAGTCGTCATCGTTCTGGTCTTCATCTCTACCCAGGACTGCCGCAGCAGAGTTCCTTTCCTAAATGGGAGGGAACATTTGAGGGAGTGAAGGGAAGATACAGTTATAAACAAGATGATGGGCTACAGTGCTAGCAAGGGGAGTGGTATAGATTCTTTTAGCCGGAAACATTAAGAATCTGGGGTCTGGGCCGTTAAATTCTTGTGGTAAGCAGAATCGTAAAGATGTCCTCATATACTCCCATTCTTGGTTATTCAATCAAATAATAATCCGAGTCCTGCTGTGAAGGGACATTGAGGATGTACTTAAGATTACTAATTAGCTGTCCTTAAAATAAGGAGATTGTTCTGGATCACCTGAGTGGCCCAGTGTAATCACATCAGCCTTTCAAAGAAGAAAAGAGATTTGCAGATGATGTGATCTTGTCCTACATACGTAGGACATTCCAAGGAGCCCACTAAAAAAGTTATTAGAACTAATAAACAATTCAGCAAGGTGGCAGGATACAAGATCAATACACAAATTTCAGTTGTATATCTATATACCAGTAATGAGCTCCAAGTCTGAACACTGGGGATGGCAGGATTGGGTACCGCTCAGCAAAAGATCTAATCATCTTCATGGAAATTCTGGAATCTATACCTATGTATTGGGATCTGGATTCAGCATTGTGCTGTGTTTCAGCCCCGATACTAATCTCAATAGTCTTTCATATAGAAGGATCCCTTATCTCTCTTAAAGTTTCCACTAAGACTCCAAATGGCCATGGCTATGAATAACAGGCCCAGTTATAAGAAATCTTCATGCACATCCTCCACTTTGGCCCTCAGAATTAAGAACTTAGATCTTTCTTTTACAAATATAAAAATTGGGAATGGTGGAATCTGAAAGCCACACAGTCACAGGTGCCATCGATGGGCAGAACCAGGTCTTCTATCACATTCACACAAAAATCCAACACCCAGTATTAAAATTGTTCTGAGCCTAAGACGAAGGGTGAATAATCTAGGGCATTCCTTGTGTTGCAACATCCATAATTTTGACTTCTACCCAGAGAGTTCAGTGGCAAACAGCGTGAGCCTGGGCTCAGATCCTGAGTTTTTAAGTTCCTTTGTTATTCTGCAGAGAGCATTTCACTTCTTTCCAGACAATCCTGGTCACACTACATGAATTGGGCAGCACACTAACTCTTTCTTTGGACTTTCAATTATTTTATAGTCAAAGACTGGAAACTTAGAGTCAAAGTTACTGCATTATGGCCTTAACTATTTCTATTCGTTTTTTGCACATAGTAGATTCTTAATATTTGTTTGTTAAGTAAGCAAAAATACATAAAATAATAGATTTTAACTCGATTTAGGATGTCATTATGATATGATTTAAAGTTTTTCATTTATATTATAATTTCTCTGGTTACAGAGATATATTTATCAAAGGCCGCTTCAAATTTCTTTTTGGAATAGATGATACACACACACACTAATATAACCTCTTAGAGTTATAGAGTGACTTTGGCAACCAGAAGTTAAATGAGACAATGCATGTAAAATTTTGAGGAAAATGCCTGATGGTCAGTACTTAATAAATAGTAGCTATAAATACTACCATGGCTGCTACTGCACTAATGACAATTGAAGAAAATCAGAGGTAAAGCAAGGCCACCAATCCTCCTCTTAAAGCCTCTCTAACATTTGTTAGGGACTTTATATGTGCTAGATGCTTTATGTACTTTATTTCGTTGTATAAACACAATAATCTAGGAGGTGGTTTTATTATTGTGGAAAGATTTGGTATTCGGGGCTTGTGTTTAAATGCCAGGTTTGCGTGATTCCAGTGTATGTCGACAAGTTGCTTACCACCCCCAAGTGTCCAGGTGTATGACTTTTTCCATCATTGCTCTGTCAAAGCAGTTTGGTACAGGTAAAGAGACAATGTCCATGATGGGCCTGATTTCCAGGCAAACAATGCCCCTGTCTGGAAGACCTTTTAGGCTTTACCTGGGCTCCAAGTAACCTGCTTATTTGATGTGAGAGTGCAGAATGCAATTTAGTGAGTCAGTGTTCTCCATGGGATTGTTCTCCATGAAGGAGGTGGGCTCCCTGAAGACTAAAGTATGGCTTTGAGTGTGCTGCCCTTGATTCCTATCTTAAAGGAAAGGGAGACTCAAGTCTTATAAGAGTTGAGGGCTCAGGCAAGTTATAAAGTTATAAAATTCAAGGGGCTCAGGTGTAAGAGAACAGGGACCAGGACAGGAGCAGGAAGAGGATGGAAAGGGTGAGTGTGGTGACCCAAAGGAGAGTGGTGAGGTCACTGAACACAAAGTTGGAGTGGGACCATTGGCATGGTTGCATGGATGCTGTGCCCCTAACAACCAGGCATTATAGATATGAAGCCCCACCTTTTTGGTCTGATCTCGGGAGTCAAGCAGGACTCGGACTGGGAGTTCTTGGTTGGGAAACCAGGTAGGGCCAGTCTGCTTGGGGGCAGCATGGATCCAGGATGGAATCACCCACTCCTAGATCTAAACTGTGGGTCCACTGTATGATCTGGGGGACATTACATAATCGCCTTGACTCACTTGCTCAGTCTGTAAATTGGAGAGGGCTAAATCTACTTTATTTGGTTGTAGTTGGAGATTAATGAAGTAAAATGTACATAAATGTTCTATGTTGACACCTTCCCATGATAGGAACTCAGGACATGATAGATCCCCTCCTCTCTAGTGGATGAGTTTCAGTAGAGCTGAGTGCCCAGGGCAAAGTGAAGCTTCCAGGAGGGGAACTGCAGGAGTTTTCACAATTGACTTGGCAAAGGGGGGAAGGTGGCTGGGCTCTTCTCCCCCAGAACTGCATACAGAAATGAGTTCTGACTTGGAGTGACTCCTTTCAGGATTTGACAGATAGACATTTGTTGCAAGGGCACCATTGACATACTGTTCTGGCAATCACCAAGACTGCAGAGTATAAAATATCTTTGGGGAATCTTGGATCTGCTGGAAGAATCTGAGACAGAGTTAATCTTTAGCCCAATCACCTCGTTAGAATTTGTGGAGTCAGGGCACAGAGGGATACCCTGAGGGATGGCAACCACCACCCCAAGTCTGTAGAGAATCTACACCAGACCCTGAGAACCTTGCCTCCAGGACCAATTATAAATATTTTGGTTTATCTCTTTCCAGAATGAGAGAGAGAGACAGAATTTTCTTTTAAATATAATGAATTACATTTATTTATCTAATTATCTATTACCTATCTACTGTCAATAGCAAGGGTTCTTAACTAAAAACTCAGTATTTTCTGTCCATAAACCTCCTACTTTATAAAATATTTTGTGATTTTGTGTGTGTGTCCTGAGGTAAGGATCCATAGCTTTATTTTATTTAATTTTATTTTATTTTATTTTTGCTTTATTTTGGTTCTTAAAGAAGTCTTTCAAAGAGTAAAGAATAAATGATTTTAAAAGCAGATTCTCTTTCTCCCTCTCTTCTATCTGCCTATTTCATATATCATCTATAGATATGCTAATTAAAACTATTTAAATTATGTACAATTTAACAGTAAATTTGTTTATAACATTAGGGGGCTGAGTTCGTGTTACAAATTTCAAATTTTCTTTAGTCCTTAAAATTCTTGTAAGTATTCTTAACAGCTTCATCATATGACTATGTCAGTCTATTCAATGCTTTTCTTTCTATCATTGAATATTTGGAATGGTTCCAGGGTTTCTGTTTAAATATATTACTATAAAATATAAATGAGTTTTTTTACATACTAGCCCAAGTTTTAGACTAGTTTCTTAGTTTAAATTCCCAACCATAGAATTATTGGGCCAAAGAAAGTAGACATTTTTATGTTGATTGGTTATTATGAAATGGCTTTCCAGAAAGTTAGTTCCATTTTAAGATTTCACCATGAGCCTTAGGAAGTGCTTTTCTTGTCACTCCCTTGCCAGCACCATGTGGTGGTATTTTCATCTTATTTAATCTTCGCAGTGGCCATGTGAGTTAATTTTTATCTGCATTCCATAGCTGAGAAATTGGAAGACAGTTTTTTTTTTTTGCCTCTCTGTCTATTAATGCCTTGTTATCTACTTATTTATTTTTCCCAGTTTAATTGAGAATAATTGACCTACATCACTATGTAAGTTTAAGTACAGTGTGATGGTTTGATTTACAATGTATATTATGGGAATACAGTTTATACCCAAGAACTGACATGCAAGTTTCTCTGCTAGGAAATCATGCCATTTGGAAAAACTTGTTATTGTTTCTTGAAATTCGCCAAATGCCTTGAAAAGAGCCACCACTCACTTTGTAAATATCAAAGACTGACAGGTAAGGAGGAGAAGTGGCTGACTTACACAGTGGAGAAGAGGCTCATCAATAGTCCGGTACTGGCCTGCCAACAGAAGTAGATCAAAGCGTTACTGCAAAACACTGAGAAGAGTGAGGGTGCCTGGGTGGCGCAGTCGGCTAGGTGACCAACTCTTGGTCTTGGCTGTGGTCATGATCTTGGGGTGGCAGGATCGAGTCCTGTGCTCTGCACAGAGTCTGCTTGGGATTCTCTCTCTCCCCCTGCCCCTCTGGCCCTTACTCTCTCTCTAAAATAAATAAATAAATCTTTAAAAAACAAACAAGCAAACAAACATTGAAAAGAGTGGCCCTTGCATTTCTTCGGAAATTTTGTGCTAATTTCCATTCGTTTCTCTTGACAGTGATTGCCTAAAATGCAGCCTGTATATCCATACTTCTGGTTCTAGCTGCTGCTCTTGCAAAGCAGGGGCGAGACAATCAAATCCAAACTGGGAAGGCTCACTTCTTCTATGGCAGGTCAGCATCCGGTCACAAGGACGCCCGGGCTCTGCCCATCAGATGCGCCCAGTCATGACTCTGCGGCGTCCGGGCCCCCTCCCCATCCCTCTGGCACACACGTTGCATTTGCTGTAATCTGACATAGCTTCATCTCCTTGAACAGACTGGAAGGATTTTGAGGGTAGGGGACAGGTCTACTCACTCATCTGTCCTTAGCTCCAGGCATAGGGCCCAACACTGAACAAACGAGTTTTTGACGGTGTTTGTTGAGTAAGTACTGCTCATGTGAAGTTTCTCAGTGCTCATCCCCCTCGCTTGGACTTGTTTTATTAAAGATTTCCTGGGGGTCATCTAGTGCACTCAGTCGGTGCTCTGCTTTAAACTTTACCCTCAGATGATGCAGAGCCATCAAAGAACTGCTCACATGATCTGCAGGGTGTTTTGCTTCCTCTAGACTTAATTTTCCTAAATTGCATTATAGTTTCATGCTGTTAGTCTGCATTGAGGAACACTATCAGCAGAAAATATTCTTATCACACCCTCTTTATTAGCACATATGTGAGAAGTTCCTAGCGGGTCTTGGGAGCTGCATGCTTCTCAGGGATTGGTTTGCTTTGATTTAATGGAAAACACCGATTTTATAAGAGATCATATTTCCCTTCCTCCTTTGGTTGTTAAGAATCTCAGGGCAGATTTCTGGCCTGTGTCCAAGTCACGTAGAGGACCACAGTATCATGTGTATTTTTACATCTTGCTCTGGCTTCATCATGTTCATAGACTTTTGCCCTTCCACACCGAATTCTCTTACCATACCAAAATATGCAATTAATAGCTGGGAATTTGTGTCAGCATGCCCAAGCCTTGTGTAGAGTATAATGTGTAAATTAATGAAAGTTTGGCTCAGCGGAAACACAGCTCTCTGGAATTTGCTTAGGACCAGTGCATCAGGGAAGTGTTAACTAGCCAAAGCTAATCTCCTTGAGATAATGAGCAGGAGTCTGACTGCACCTGCTTCCTGGTCCCAGCCCATCCCGATGGTGAGCCTTGCAGCCACCACTGTCCTGGGGGCACTGATGACACCTTCCTGTCCCAGCCAATTATACCCCTGCTGAGAGCCCTGGTGGAGAAACCCACAGGTTTTCCAGCCTTTCACAGTAGCAATCTGTACTCTCTCATGAATTGAGTTAAATTAATGAGGTCACCCATAATGATCAGCTAGGCTGGAAGGAGCAAATGAGCACCGAAATTTTGGGGATCTGTTCTGGCCCATAGGATCTAGGAAAGCAGCTCTGCTGTCTGATTCAGAGTTTGAGACAACTTTATTTTAGGAAATTGGCCTCATCAAATGTTTTCATTATACTGACATCTCCACAGAGAGCTTAGGGTCTCTTCCTTCACAAACTTGCAGCCTGAGACTCTCCTGGATCCCCCAAATATGTTTCATGCCACTTCTGAATGTTTGCTTGTGTTGATTCCACCTGAGTCCCCACTTCCTCTGTTTTGCCTTCCATAATGCTCGGTGCCCTTTGAGATCCTCTTGGGGTTTCCCTCTCTGAACACTCTAGGTGACTTGAATGTCATGGAATTGTCAGGACACTTAACTTTCTGTCTCATTGTGACACTTAAATAAAAATAGGCAGCATTTGATTACATCTTTGATGGGTATGTACTTGACCCTTTTTAAAACAGATTTTATGTATTTAGAGAGAGAGAGAGAGAGAGAGAGAGAGAGCACATGAGCAGGGGGAGGGGCAGTGGTGGAGAGAGAGAGACAGAGAATCTCAAGCAGACTGTGCTGAACGTAGAGCCTGACACAGGACTCGATATCATGACCCCAAGATCATTACCTGAGCCCAGATTAAGAGTTGGATGCTTAACCGACTGAGCCAACCAGGTGCCCTTAGGGAAGGAGTTGTATTTATCTGCTGCAGTACGTATGTTACTAACAACGCAGTTTGAAATGTAATTTTAAAAGCATAGTTTTAAAACTGTAAATCAGTTCATGTCACTCATGGCCCTTGGAATGCCCCATGGAATCCAGATTCTTTGCCATGGCCCCCAGCATAGCCTGGTTCCTGCCCCCTTTCTGATCTCATCTCTTTCCAGTTCCTTCCTCACCTCTGAAATTAGCTACATCAGCTTCTTTCCAACTGTCTCCAGTACACCCAGCTCCTTCTGCCTCTGAGATCTGCATGCACTGTGCTGCAGTCCAGAACATTCTTTCCTCAACGCTGCCTATGTCTGGGTTCTTTTCATCAATTGGATCATATCTTAAATGTCATCTTCCCTGGGGTGGGGGTGGGGGACCCTCCCTGACCATCAATATTAGGTAAAAATGAAGGAGTACCTCTCCAGCCCTGCTCCTCACTAACTCAAGCTCCTTGAGTGGCTTTGAGGATGCTGTGAGGATGCTCACCTAGCTCCATTTAGTCTTCCTGTGGGTTTGTGGCCAGCACACATTTCCCAGTGTCTCTTACATGGGGTGGCCATGACATGATGCTATGCCACTGGGACAAAGTGTGTGCATGTGCATCATTCCAGGATGACTTCCTTGACCCTCTCCTTCTCTTGACCTTCCCGATGCTCACCTTGCCTCTGTGGCTGGCTAGAGATGGAAGACCCTGAGGTCTTCAGTAATAATGGAAGCCAGTGGTGAAAGGAGAATGAATCTCAAATGAGTGTATGGGGAGATGACTTCCTTCAATCCACATTTGGACTGTGATGTGAACAAGAAATAAATCTTTATTTTCATTAAACCACTAACATTTGTACTTTTATGCATTATAGATGTTAGCCCTTCCTGATTAAAACACTCTGTTTGGTTTCTGCATAGCATGTAGGAACAAAGCAAGCCAATAAATATGTTCTATAGTTACAGACCCGGTGCCTGCCTCCCCTAAGGCAGTGCTGAGATTTCAGGCCCTCGATCACTCCTGTAACTCAGGATATGGCAAGAGCACCGTGAATGCATAGCCAGCTGTGGAATAGAGTGTGGAAACACTCCAGAATTGAGAACCAGTGACAGAACCACCAGTAGAACCTGATCTCCTCCCTGGCTGAGTAAGCTTGAGTTTGACACCCTCTCCTACAGGCCCCGGACCCACACCACAGAGGCCCCCCAAATCCTTCCAGGTCTTTGAATCTTCCTGGGGCTGAAGGATAGGCTGGCTCCCCAGAGAGAGCCATTTTCCAAAGAGATGAAGGAAGTTTACCCAGCATCTTTTCACATCATTGTCCTGGAAGAGTTATGCTCATGTGTCTGCAGAGGGTCGTTCATCACCCACTGACACCAAACAGCTCCAGAGAACAACAGATTCCTGCATTCCTCACAAGAAAACAACATCTTTTTACAAAAGACAACATTCCCTTGAAAGTTATTTTTAGAAGGGAAGTGAAGATGAATATGTGTTGTGTAAGGCTCCAAACCTTTCCTGATTCGCAGAGGCAATTACCCCAGCCTTTGCCTATCAGCTTGCACACCTCTTCTCACGACTATGGAGTTATGATAAAGGCCTATGGCCAGTGGCCATCAAATTAAGGTCCCCCGACCATTTTCATCTTGGGTGCTTCTAAAAAAAAAAAAAAAAGGAAAGAAAGCAAAACCTGCCCCCGCCCCCTCCAGTGCAAACCAGTTCCTTTCTGCACAAGCTTTTATGGTGACACCCATCACACTGATGTCTGCGGACCACTGACGTAGAAGCTCCAATTCCCTTCTGATGGGAGATGGGCCATGTAAGTCAGATAAAATTAGAGAGCAGTTCCAACTATCTGCACTTGTCAACACCTCCTTGAGCGGAAGCCCCTGGAAGCGTGAGGCTGGTGCATTTTAGGGCCTTTACTCTGACAGGGCTGTTGGCTGTGCCCCCAAGGCCTGGCTCCATGGGATGGTAGCATTCAAAGGAAATCACTGGCTGACCCAATTCCCAGCAGGTCCCATCAAGAGAATCTGTCTCTCTGGTGAGAGAAGGGAAGTGAAGGTAGGGACCCTGCAGTGCTCTAGTGCTTTCTGTTCTCTGGGAAGTGGAATCCGCGGGCTTTTCAGATGATGGCATTCCCAAACCAGCCAGGTTCCCCAAGCAGACACAGCTTCTGTTTTCATTGCAGTCATAAGATTTCGGAGGGCAGGGGAGGCAGAGAGAGGTACGGCGAAGGTGTGTTGGCTCCGACTCCAGAGGCTGCCAGCTGGGTGGGCCTGCTCCCAAATATGTGGTGAAAAGGGAGAGGCCAGCTGGTCCCAAGGACCCATCACTAAGAATCCATAGCAGAGACGGCTGTGTGTCTCCCCACGTCCGCTTTCCTCCGTCTGTCCTGGAGGCCCTGATGGCCAGCTGGGCACATGGGCACCTACAGCAAGGACTTGCTACACACCCCGGTCTTCCTCGCAGTCATGTGTGCCCGTGAGTCTAAGTTTTGGTAAATGGAAGAGATGGAAAATCAACTCACAGTCTGCAGGAAGCTCTCTGAAGAGAAAGTGTTGTGCACTGTTGATTTCTTCTTTTTCTTCCCTTCCTCCCTCCAGCTGCCCGGAGCACAGCTATCACTATTTTAGGCAATTTTAGGGATTGAGGCCAATACAAGGGAGGGAGCAGGATCTCTGAGGACCTGGAGGAGCAGAGCTGCCAAGCAGCCTTGGACTGCTTACCTCTGGACTTGACTTACACGGGAGAAAATACACACGTCACATGCAAGCGCCCGTGATTTCTTTCTGAACATGTCTTCAGCCTTTACTGTTTCATCTCCTTGCGGAGGTCAGCTATGGAATTCACCAGAGATGTAGCAGAGCCTCTAATGAAAGGCATGAATGCCTATTTCATGGAAGCCAAATGAGAAGTGAGAAGTTCTAGGTTCAAACCCTGGCCGCGCCGGTGTCTGGCCACATGCACTCAGGCAGGCCTGTAAGCCACCGGTTAACTAATATTAGCTTGTAGAATGAGAAGAGGAGTGTCTGCCCCAAACAGCAGTTGAGAAGGTTAAACAAATACCTCTCTGGTGGCGTGTCCCCCCCGCCCCCCATGAACAGCTGTGTTTCATGTTTCAAGTTCAACTTCATGACCAAATCTTTTCCACTCAATCCAGATTATGATTACTCTGCTGTCAGATTTGTGTTAGGAGCTTGTTCATTCCTGAGTTCTCATTTTAAACTAAAAACAGTGCCTTTCTCAACGTTCAACTCCATTGACGTGGCTCTGTTGATTCTTCCCATTGGTCCCTCAAACTGGCGCCCGGTCCAGCTGTGAGGCCGAGGGATTCAGTGACACGGTTGGTTGACCCTCATTTTAAAGATGAAAGCACTTCTTGGCACACAGCATGAACAAGTGTCCTGTGACAGATCTGAGTTCTGTTCTGCTGATTTATTCCCCGGGGGATCTAATTCTCTTGGGCTCAGTTTACCTAATCTATACTGTGAGTATTATCAGCACCTGACAGCTACATTAGAAACATCTATAAAATGCTTGACACAAACTAGGGACTCATTATATATGTAAGTTTCTTTCCATTTTCTCTCATTCATAGGTCCTAGGTTTTGCTGATGTCATCAGAGAACCAGTATTCAAATTCTGCGCTCCAGACCTCTGGCCCTGGGTTCTTTTCTCTACCTGTCCTGCCTTCATCACTCTTTGTCTTTTAGGAGCCACAGGGTCTCTGGGGACTGAGGGCATCAATCTAACCTTCATCTCTATGATGGAAAATAGATAATCTACCCACTTTCCCCTGGCAAGTTCCAAACTTTAGGACATCTTCAGTTTGGCATCAAACCATGGCTATAGGGAGAGGTGGAAATGAGTTTCCTTGCATTCATTCTCACTATCTCTGAGGAAAGGCTTATGATGTCCTTGACTACATGACTTGGGCCTGGGAAGAAGAGAGGGAAGAGGGAGGGAAGGAAGAAAATAGTAAGAAGAGAGAAATAGATGTGTAGAAACAGATGAGTGGATTATACACACACGCACACACCCACATAGAACATATGGCACATCTGTCTCTTATCTATCTACTAGCTCCATGATCTAGCTCTTCCGGACATTCCAGTTTTATTCACTGAACCGCAGCCACCTGATCTGAAGATTATGCACCGACATGCTGGTCACAAATAGGCCAAACTCACAGAAATAGCTACATGGGAAGCATTTATTGGGAGTGTGGAGAACAGGCTGAATGTTCTCACTAGGTGGCCCCTGGAAGTTCACTTCCTTTCTTGAATTCTTAATTTCCTCATCTGTGGAGCACAATATTAGTGTCTTAGGTAAGCTGAGGCCCTACGACCTTTCAATTTCATTTTCTTAAAAGTCGGTATGGTCAGAACTACCACAAATTGCTTGGATGGATGCATGCATGAATGGATGGACGGTGACAGATAAGGCAGCTATCTTCCATCCCATTTCTTGGGTGATCTCCTGCAATTCAAATAAAATATTCTGAGACAGTTGTCCAGAGAGCTGACGGCAGCTTCTTGGTGGAGATACTTTTGATAGTTTTCTTTTTCTTTGTTTTTGCTTCAACCAGTGATTTTCCAAAGACAGTCCTAGCACTACACGAGTTGGAGTTCTCTTGTGAAAGGCAGGGACTCCCTGATCTCACTCTAGATCTGTGAAAGCATAGACCCTGGAGTGGGCTTGAGAATATACTTTTGTGACTACTGTGATTCTGATACACTACGCATTTTAAAGACAACTGTGAATCCCTGGGTTTACCAATCATGGATGATGTGAATTCCTGGCTTGTGTTAATGGGAACTAGGGGAACACCTTTTCCCAGCAATTCACCCGTGAACCATTCACATCGTGTCTGTCTGCCCATTTTGCCAACACCTTGGGGGAGAACCACTCTGCTAATACAAGTATTTCAATGTCTAGAAAGAGCCAGCAGGGGGCATTGGATGCTCACGTATCCCATACCTGCCTTTCCTCCACCTGCTCCTAAAATCCTTACTAATTTTTCTTTTAAAAGTGGGAAAAACCAACTTTCAACACTGCTTTTCCTTAGGAAACAAAAACCGAAAACAAAACAGGTGCTCCTGGACAAAAATGAAATTTCTTGTCCATTTGACTGAAATAGCCAATATATATCTTTATCAAGGTTTTTATTGTATACGGTGCCTTAAGAGAGAAGGGCCACTTTCTAAATAGGGCTATCTTCTTTAATTATTTAATTAGTGGAAGGAGAGAGGCTCCTGAGTTTATTTTATGGAAAAACATGGCACTGTTCTCTGTAAATCAGCCTCACAGAAAGTATTGGTATTAACGGGTTGTCCAAGTTTGCATCTATGTCTGTCTTTTCCAGGAATATTTTTTTGATAGATTGTTTTTAGCATACAAACATGTATGGAAAAATTATAGGATACATAGAAGCAAAAAAAGACAGGGATAAAAATTAATATAAGGTCCCCATACCAAGACTACCACTAAAAATATTTGATTATAGCCTCATCACTCACCCACACATAGCACACACACATGATATAGGCTCTGTAGGTCTAAACACATGGTTTTCTTGTCTGCTCTTGCATATAATAGTGTCCTATAACATATCCATGTCAGTAAATATGCTTCAATGTCATCTTTTTAATGGTTATATAGTATTCTCTCATATGGAAATCCCACCATATTTTCAAATAATCTCATGGTAAAAAGTTGCAAACAACTTAAAAATATCTAGAAATGTTCAAAATATCATCATGGCAAACAGCCTGTTGTGTAAATCATGTGCATCCTTCATTATATCAGTTCTGTTATATTTTAATAGATACTTTCTGTGGTTTATAAGCATGCAGAGGCTGGGGTGCTGTGATTTGCTGTTAATATTTTTGGCAGAATATGATTCCAATGTGTATGGGCAGGCCTGGGCAGCTTTATCTCAATCAGCTCTCTTGGGGTTTTGATTTGTTTTTGTTTTTCTTCCTCCTCTGCTTATTTCTCTAGAATGTTGTTAATGAAACGTAATACCCACCTGTCGGTTTTTCTCTGCCTTGATGAATGTGGAGAGTGGGTGAAGGGAGAGGGGTATGGATCATGTGGTTTATAACGCACCAGCCACTGCATCAGATTGGCAATTTCCTTTCCAGGCACCATCCCTTTGGAAGTGTCTAGAGTACCCCCAGGACTTTAAGTGCATTATGGGAAGGGATGGGAGGTAGCAAGCTGGCGGAGGGAGGTATATTTGGAATCAAAGGCTCTAGTACAGTTTGGAAGCATCTACCTTGAGAGGATGCAACCTTAGCAAATGACTGGGAAGGTTAATAAAGGCATTTTCTGTAAGAGGGATTAGAGCCAGGTGCTTGTTTCTTATTTATATTCATACTTGCAGTCTTGATTTTGCTTTTTTCCACTTCTCACAGTGATTTGGGACATGCTGAAAGCTGGTTACATGCTCCAACATGCACTGTTATGAACCTTTGAGTTCATTTGCAGATTGTGTGACTCCCTATGATTCTACACCTTCTTTGCACACTTCTTGTCTATTTTTCACTTTATTCTGTCTCCTTGTAGCCATCATTTCTAGCCACCTTTCATCGTCCCTCGCCAGCTTTCTAGGGATGTTCTATTGGACTTTCCCTGAAATAATAATGCTCCAATATGAATAGTACATACTTTCACTCAAACTTTAATGGGATTCTAGTAAGTGCCCGGTACCAGGAACTAGGCTCTGAAAAGACATGCAAGAGAATCATAAAATATGGTTTCTGGTCGATTCATCCATTCAACACGTATTCTGGGGGGATCCCGTTATATAGAGTTTATTTGAACGAGCGCTACTGAGGGGCCACAGCAATGACATTTACGCAGACTTTTACCCATTTTGCAGATGAAGGATCTGTGCTTCACCCCAGGCTACACAGCTACAAAATGAAGGGAGAGCCAGGGTTCCCCATCAGCCTGCCCCAGTTTCCAAAGCTTGTGGAAGTCACAGACCAGGCTGTACCCCAGGAGGAGCCGGAGGAAGAGGCCATCAGTGGGTAATGCCATTTTGAACAAGCCAGTAGTTTTATAAAAGGAAAAGCAGAGAAGAATGGAAGGAAGAGTAATAGACCCATGCTGACATCCCCACGGCTTTTGCGACCGGGGGCCCCTGACTCACCTGTGGCACTGTTGAATCGAGGCCATGACCTGGGGCAGAAAAGAGAACCATGGTCAGTGTCAGCGGCATGCGGGTCACACACCTTCCCCAGAGGAGTGGGCAGCCACCACAGGCATTTCTCAGATCAACCTATGAAATGATTTCTTCCTGTTTATATTGTTCTGGATCTGAAACAACACCTCATTATAGAGAGTATGAAAAATAGAAAAATGTACGTAGAAGAAAACGCAACCACCCCAGGTAGCATTTTGGCAAATGTGCTGTACATATTTGTATGCGTGTATGACGGGGTGTGTGCATATGTCTAAATGGACAGATGTATAAAAATAGCATAAGGATGTATGGGCTGTTGATGTTAAAAATGCATTATATATCTTTAGCTGTTATTCAAAGACATGACATCTATTGGCTGTGATTTTTTTAAAAAAAGATTTTATTTGACATAGAGATAGCACAAGCAGGGGGAGGAGCAGAGGAAGAGGGAGCAGTAGACTCCCCACCAAGCAGGGAGCCCTATGCGGGGCTCCATCCCAGGACCTAGGATCAAAACCTCAGCTGAAGGCAGATGCTTAACTGACTGAGCCACCCAGGCACCCTTATTGGCTGTGATTTTTTAAAGGGTTCATTTGGGCTCTTGCTAGTTTTTATTATTGCAAGTAATGTTGCAGGGTGGATCCATGCTTGCGTTTTTCATCTAATCCCCGAATCTTCCCGTGGAGAGACTCTGCCAAGTGCAGTGAGGAGGGTCAGGCAATGGGGGTCTTCCAAGCCCCTCATAGTAGATCACTCAGTTGCCCACCATGTGGGTTGGGTCAGTTTAGATGCTAAGTCACAGAGCGGTCAGTGACCATCGCTGGATCTCGCCACCCTTAAATCCATCCTTTAAAACAATTTTGCCTACGTGGTGCTTGATTTCTTATTTTACCTGTTTCATTTCCCTGATGTCTAGTGAGACTGAATTTTTATTATTATTATTTTCCAAGTGGCCTAAAGCCACTATCTATTGTGAGTTGTTTGTATGTGTGTTTGTCTATTTTCTAGTAGGGCCTTTTGCCTGGCCACCACATTCACATTGGCAGGGTGCTTTAGGAAATGCCTTTTGCCTAGATTTTGGGCAAAGATCTGCAAAGCTCTGGGGCAAAGGAAGGCTCTGGAGAATGCTGCTTCTGTGAGCCAACTTGTTTGTGCCTTTAATAATCCTGGGCCTCGTACAGCGCCTATCCTCCGAGGCTCTCAAAGTACGTCACAGAAGCAATTAATTGAGCATCGCAACACACACCGGGGGTAAATATTTATGAGGCCTGCCTGGTGGCTGGGACCTCGGGCACTGAATAGTTAAGTTGGGAGACATGAGTAACCAGGAGACCACGGCCCAGGAGTCTGGATTCCCGCTTACCCTTTGTCCTCTGTTTGCCATTTTAATACTCAGGGAGGCCCTGTGGGGTGGCTGTCACTGTCCCAAGTTTACAGACAAGGAAATGGGAGGTTCAGAGAGTCCTTCAACTTGCCTGATCCCACAGAGAGTGAGGGATCTGACAGCCTGAGAGTGAGGGTCAGATCTCCAAATCTTGCCGCGTCCCTGGCCCTCGCCCACAGGCGGTGGTGAGTCCAGAGGCAGTGTGCAGCTGCGGTCTTGGAGCCCTTGTGGTTAGCTCTTGGCTTCCTTTCAAGCTGCCTGAGATTCGGCAGAAATTATCAGTAAATCAGCCAGTAAGGAGCAGGTCATTTATCTGGGGCCTGAGAGCTCTCTCTTGATGCTTTCAACACATGGCCTCTTCCTTGACATCTTCGTCTTTGACTAAGGCCTCAAAAGGCTCCCCAGGCCTGCCACTGGTGATACGTGAAATGCAAATGGTATGTTTTCGTGACTGTGTACAGTAAGCTTGCTGTGAGCGTGGCAAGCCAGGCCATGTACTTGGGGACAGCACATCCGGGGCAGGCGGCCTGCAAGCCCAAGCCCAGGGATGAGGCAGAGGATGCCCACTCTCCTCGGGGATCCTGGCAAGAACTTTGGCTCTTATGTTAGGGTTCTGTCCTTCTTCTGACCTTGGCTTCACCTGGTTTTTAGAATCAAAGACAGTTAATGCTAAAAAAAAAAAAAAAAAGCACATCGGAGACAACTGGAGTCGTCCAGTTTATTGTTGCAAGTTTCAGCCTGGGGTCTTGTGACACCTGTGAAGAGTGGAGCCTGTGCAGCATGGAGAGGGCTTTCCCCACTTAGCAGGTGCGGCTCAAGTTCAGGAGAGGTAAGTGACCTGCCTCAAGTGGCCCAGCATGCGATGGGCAGAGCCGGGAATTGTCTGGCTACCCTCATTATTTCCAAGCCTGCCTCAGCAACGTAGACCGCCCAGCTCTCTCTGCCTGGAAGCTTCCTCCCCATCGTCCAGGCTATCTGGAAGTGGCTTCTCTGAGCCACTCTGCCCCTCGGTGGGGTCCCAGAGCGATGGAGCTCATTCATATGTCATACCCTCCGGGATTCTGCACCCCGGGGCTCTCTGTGCGTCAGTGCAAGCCGAATGAGTTAGCAGAGGAAGCGTCAGCAGGGCTGGGAGCAGCGTTGTTATTCCAGCTGAGCCCACAAAGGGGGGGGGGTGCAGAACCTGCTCTGAGGGCCCGGGAAGGAGGGGGCCCCAGAGGAGACCTGGACTCCACGGTTGTGTCTGGTTGGAGTTCAGGCCAGCAGCTGACAAGCTCCCCGAAAAGGCTCCTGTGCTGATGTTCTTTGCAGCCCGACAGCCCAGGGTGATTAGCAAAAGAGGCTGCTAGCAAACTTCGTGGAGATCTGCTGTGTTCTTGTTGCTCAAGCAAGCCCCACGTGCTAGTTAGCAAGCTGCCTCTTGCCAAGGAATGACGAGGATGCGCCCTGGCTCCTTCGCGTCGTCTACAGCATCCATAACACGGCCACATGCGAAGGGGCCAGGGCTGGATGGTGTGACAGCTCGGCAGCCCTGCCCCCCTGCTGTTCCCACCCCCTGCTCCTTCCAGCTCCGGGCCTGAGGGCAGCAGGCCTGCCTCTATGTCTCCGGCTTACGCAGGCAGGTGTCCACGTCATGGTGGGGGGAGTTCGCGGAATATGAAATGAATGAGGCTGATCTCCAGCGGTTTGTGGATTTCAATATTTAAGGCTTATTACAAATAAAGATTTTTAATTTCTGAATATTTTTAATTTTTAATACTTCTCAATAATTTAATACGCTTAATAATTTTTAATCCTTAAAGGGCACTAAATTAAACCCATCTTCCCTCTCCCCCTTGCTGCCTGGGAGAACTGGATCTGATTGGGTAGGCAGGATGCACTTGCGTCTTACTTATCCATGGGAACAAAGTTTGGATGGTGTGTTTTTCCTGTCCCATAGAGACGACGTTTGGTCCCATCTCCAGGGTCAAGCTCCCGGTGGGTGTGGAGACTAATTCCTCATCGCCCCCTAGAGTGTGACGCGTGTGGTCCTCCCCTGGGCCTCCCCAGGTACCACTGCTGGAGCAGAATGTGCAGCAGAGCCCCTTGGGAGATGGTCAGGGTGATTTCACCGGCTAACCCACTCCCTGTCCCAAACCTCCAAGACTAACTGGCTCGGCACCACATCTCCCCTTAAGTACTGCTTCTGACGTTAAGAGAGCGCTTTAGACTAAAATTCTAATTTTTGTCAGACAATTGATAAGAGTTGCTAACCTAATTTTTAATATAATCTAGAGGGAAATGAAAGTGACTTTGAACTTCTAAATTCATTGCCTTTTTCCCTCTGTTAGGATGCCCATGCCGTACCGGTTAAGTGTGAGCCTTATACAAATCATATCAGCAAATCTCCTGGCAACTCTCGGTGGACAAGAATCTCTATCTCAGTGTTAGGGCCAATTACCAGGAACTGGCCCTTTCCTTTGGTGGCTGGGTTGACCGAGGCCTGGGTTAACTCCCGAGGGGAATTGGTGGTGCCAGGTTCACATGCAGCCAGTCTGCAGGAGGGGAGCACCCTGCCTTCCTCTCTAGCACTGGAGGGATGTGCAGATTGGCATTAGGGAGCTGCAGGGGCCGAGGTATGGAAAGGCTTAGTGTGCTCTGCTCGGAGTGAGGAACCAGCAGGGTGGAGCTAGAGGGCCTGCCTAGTCCTGGAGGCTTGTGGAGCTCGGTTAAAGCACTGGTTCAAGCATGCTCAGAGCTGCATCTCCAGAAGGCCATGCGGGTGTCCCTAGAGTCTATTGGTGAGGGAAGGGTTCAGGCATAAGTCCCAGCAAGAGGTAGTGGCACTTATCCAGTGGAACTCACATTCCCCTGAGCAGATCACAGTATACCTCAGGTTCTCAAACTTCTTCCACCAAGCCCCCAGCCCCTAAATGGGAGACCAGGCACCTAATTACAGAACATGGCCTGTGAGCCTTCCGCCTCTGAGCACTGTGGTGCTGCTTGCTCTCCTAATGCACTAGGAGAGTCAAAAGGCAGCGTGGAGTTAGGAATTCCTTATTTAAAGATTTTATTTATTTATTCATGAGAGACACACACAGAGAGCGAGGCAGAGACACAGGCAGAGGGAGAAGCAGGCTCCATGCAGGGAGCCTGACGTGGGACTCGATCCCGGGTCTCCAGGATCATGCCCTGGGCCGAAGGCAGGTCCTAAACTGCTGAGCCACCCAGGGATCCCAGGAATTCCTTATTTAAATCTCATTGTTAAACCCCGTTTTTTCTTTCCTCAACTGAGTTTAAGTTCACTGAGGACAGGATGCATGTGATGTGAGCTCTGATCCTCTTCATCTGTGTGCCTGACAAATGCTGAAGGATGAAAATAACAATATCTGGCATTTGGATGGGCTACACTGCAGGGGAGCAGTGCGGCAGCACGGGGTGGCCTGCGTGCCCAGATTAGCTCTGGAGCCCCTCCAGCAGGTGAACGGCTCCCGAGTCTACAGCCTCCACTCTCCCCGACTTGTCCTGTCTTCTCTCTGCGTCCCTCCATCCTTTCCTTCTGGTGAAAGTACCTTCTATCACCTATTTAGGTATCTAGTATGTGCCAGGCACTGGGCGTACAGTCCAAGCCAACAGCCTTCTGGTGGGTCCTTGTCATTCTTCTTCCTCTGGTCCCTTTAGCAATGCTTCCTGTGCATCTAATCTGGGGAGCTCCTTGTGGGGGGGGGCCCAGGAAAGGGATGGGGCACCCTCTTAGAAAGCCCTTAGGGCCTCTGTAAAGCCCCTGGCTGGCCACATCTTTCAGAAAGATACACCCCGTTCTGCACAGTGAAGCAGGCCAGAGGGAGCAGTGTTCTTAAGGATCAGTCAGTGCCATCCGTGGATGCCCAGGGCCCCTGGAGGGGGTGGGGTGAAACCAGAGAGGTCAAGGGCAACAAGGCCCTGGGCCCCTGCCACCCCGTGTGTCTCCTGGGCAGAGAGCTGTCTGCTGGGAGGGCCGGGCGGGGGGCTGCCTAGCGCAGCAACAAGGCTGCTGCGTCTGAAGGAATTACAGCCACCTGCACCTTGTCTCCCCCAACGAACCCCCCCTCCTCTGGAATTAACTATTGCTGTGGGCATTAGTGGCAAAAGAGAAGAAATGGATAGTGAATGAGGTGAGGGTAGGGAGTGTCCGAGTGCGGGATGTGTGAGCAACAGTAACTACAGCGCTGTCGTCAGGAATGGGAACAGAGACTCCACTCGGAGTGGAAAGCATGGCTGGGAACCTCGTGGGCAAGCCCTTGGCCACCCCCGGGGTCCCCTGAGGGCCTGCGTCTTTTCTGGCACTGCACGAGGCACAGTGTCTTGTGATCTGGAATACCAGTCTTGCTCTGCACCCCCCACTCCCCACCTCCCCACCCCGCCCTAGACTGAGCCTCTTGAGGGCAAGGGCTGTTGTCTCATCTGAATTTCCCGGTCTCCAGTACGCTGACCTCTCTCACCTTCCTCCTACCCTCTGGGCCCCTGTCTTGCATCTTCTTCCTTCCCATCTCCTGGAGGTGGTAGGTAGGGGCAGAGGAAGTGCTGGGCCTAGCGGCCTCCTACTCCAGCTCCGAAGCTTGCATTCTCAGTAAGGATGCTGAAGTGGAGGTTCTCAGGCTTGAATGGGCACCAGAATCACTGGGGGGTCAGGGGGCTTGTTTATACACAGGTGCCCAAGCTCCCACTCCTGAGTTTCTGATTCAGTAGGTCAGGGCCTGAGAATCTGCATTTCTCCGAAGCTCCCAGGCGGCGCTGATGGATGGGGCCACCGTCCAGGAGGTGCTGCTGTGAGGCTGTGCGATGGCCCTGGACCTTCTTCTCGGGAGCGCAATGCCCACACACCTGTTCTTCATAGCAGAGTCTCTACAGGAGCAGACTGGAGACTTGCAGGAACAGAAAACGAAATCCACAGGATCATGCCGACACAGCAGAAAGTGGTGGTCACTTGGAGCCCAGAAATGGTCCTCGATTTGACGTTACATTCTGAATCCCAATCCAGTTGTCACCAGTGACTAGCTCTGTGACTGACCACAAATGTAACCTCTCTCAGACTCTCTTTTCTCGTCTAGAAAAATGGGAATTATAATAACTACTTCAGAGCAGTATTGTGAGGATTAAATGCCAAAATTCCTTTCGTGGTGGCTGGTGCATGTCTAGGCACTTACCTATGGATTTGAGTTTGGACTTGATTGGAAAACATGGTATGTTTCCATTTTCTGCACTTAGGGATGCACTACAGGTGTGGATATTGGGGATTCAGCTCAATGAATTCCATGGGGGAGTTTGGGGATGCTTTTGTATCAGTAGTGTGGACAGGTCGTGGTTAATGGATGTGGTTCTGTGTTTTTCTTGGATCATCATCTGGACCGTATCAGCAGCATCTCTGTGAGCATCGTTTGTGGCCTGGAGGTGCATGCATGTTGGAGTGTAGCGGGGAGGTTGGCTGGGGCCAGCCCCCTGCACCTGTCAGGGAGCTGATGCCTCACCTAAGGGCTGGCTGTATTGAGGGCAAAAGTATGGAGAGCCAGGGCTGTTTTAGATCCCAGTAACAATATGGAAGTCTACCATTGACCATACCACCCAGCTCATCAGCCTCAGGGAAGGTACTGATGCTCTGCATGCCTTCTTCTCTCCTATGAAAGGGAGACTAATGGGCCTGGGATTGTGGGGATCCAGGGAGACATCAGCTATTAAACTCTTAAAACAGCACCCAGCACATGGTGGCCACTCAGTGACCATTAGCCACTGTTATTTATTGTGGACCTGCTACGTTCCCGGAGTGCTACAGGGGTCTCTCATTTATTCATTTTCCACACACGGAAGCTGCTTTTCGTACAGGGATCAGTGGGGCACAAGGCAGTCTGCTCACTCGCTTTCAAATACCATTTCTAAAGTATATGAGGCGCTGAGATGGGAAATGGGCTTGTCAGAGTGAGGTCACTCCATGAGTGAGCAGGTGGGATGACACTGAGACCCGGTGCCCACTGGCAGGTTCTGTGCGCACCACCACCTGCCCATAGCACCTTCCCTTGGTCTTGACTGCCAAGTGCTGATAATTGTAATTTGTACAGAGAATGAATTCATTGGTTTAATAGTTCTTGAAGTAAGACAGTAGACCCAAAATGTAGTTTTCAGACATTTTGATTTGATTTATAGATCTCAATACTAATTTATACTCATATAATACTTTCATTATAAAATACGCAGCGGTACAAAGATTTGTATGCATATGGGATTTTTTTTTTAAATTTGGGTTTATAAATGGTTTGGAACAGGTTGCAGAAACATCGTCTGTTGCTCTTTTTAATATATCTTGAGCATGCTATGACACATCCTGAAATAATTTGCTGCGGAAAAAAGCACTGCTCTTTCTCTCTTTCTCTCTCTCTTTTTCAAATGTAGCTGTAAATATTACTGTGATGTATGTGATTGCTGCAACCATCTTCATTTGAAGGAAGGCTTCTCACCCTTCCAGCTCCCATCTCTTACTATTGTCAGGAAATAAGAAAAACTGACTTAAAATGCATTATTCAAATGTATTTAATGTAAACATTGAACAAGTCTGAGAACAGCCACAAATTTTCCTTTGCTTAATATGGTTTTGACAATATTTCAGATATTCTGTTTTACAAGCATTCATTTAGTCTTCTTAGGGAAAATAGTTCTTCGAGTAAATCTTAGGACGCTAAGAATGCCCCGGTGCCTGGCACGTAGTGGGAACTGAATGGGTGTTTGGCGTTTGAAAGTGTGTTGGGATCCAAGGAATAGGATAACATGCTGAGACCCTTGCCTGCCTCTGAGCAGAGAGACTGGCTCAGCAGGGTTTGCTGAGGGAGCTCTGGTGGGATGCAGGGGGACCTCCAACCCCCTCTGGGTATCAGGATGTTGCCCAGGGTCTGGCTGCTGGGCAATGGTAGACCTGGAGTGGGCTTCAGGATTGGAATCCCCATTCCAATTGGCTTTTAGAGTTGGCTCTGAGCCCCTCGGAAGTGGGGCTTTGTCTTTCATCTCTGCATATTACCTAGCCTGTGCAAGTCCTAAGGCCATGACTGCCTAGTAAATGTTTGCTCAGCTGAAGGACAAAGGGAAGAAACCACGTAGGCACATGGCTCCCTCTATCCTCACTTGTGAGACCGGGTGGTGGACTCGTGGCCTGATGCACCCGTGACCTATCATTTAAATTGATCACCAGCTGAAAATGGAAGCTTCCCTTTTAGTGGCTGTCTCTTGGGCTGTTTGGACACCTGGTGGGTGGTGGAAGTAGCCCTGGGTCTGAAATGCTGTGGATGCCTCGGGGCTTCTCAAACTTTACCTGCATCACACATATGATGGCACTTTAACTCATATGCATTTCTTTTCCTTCTGAACCTTGGTCTCTAAGACCACTGGCAGCAATAAAATTTTATCACATTAACATGTTGTGTGTGTGTGTGTGTGTGTGTGTGTGTGTGTTGGTCAGCTTATTTGCCATAGACTCAAAAATTTCACTCCTCTATTAATAAACAAGTAAATATTCTGACCTATTTTTTGGCAGACAGAGGTTCTGGAATTTCATATCGCTGGATCCTTCTTTTGTTGTCCTTCTATTGCCCCTGGGATGAAAGAAAATAGATTACAGTCAGGAAATAGCAAGAAGCTAGGGGGGAAAATTAATTAAGTGCATTCATTCATAGAAACAACCACCTAGTCAGATTTAAGTAATGAACATCTCACACATAATTCCAAATCTCTGCATTTCCATTGGGGTTAAAAAAAATCTGTGTTTAAAAGTAATTTAATTACTTTAAAAATATATTTTTAAATGTAAGAGCTTTATTTTACAAGGGGCGGTAGTGTGGGGTGGAAGAAGTGCCCCGGTCAAGATCAAAACGTGTGCGGCCGTCCCACATGGCAGGCTTACCACGGCACGCTCTCTAAGCCGTGTATCTTAGTGCTCTAGAAGTGCTGTCAAAGAAGGAAAATGCCTGTGGGCCAAGGAATGTTCTAGATGCTTCCTATGTTAGTTGCATTTGACCCCGGGCTAGCCTACCTCATCCAGTGTAGGAAGGCAGATTGCTTAGCAATAGCAATTCAGATCCAAATAATATTTATTGGAATTCCATATAACTTGGATACTTTGCTATGGCATTTTCTGTGAAAAGATTAAATTATTTTAAATTGAGTTAATCTGTTCAAATTCAGTAAAGCCTTCGCTATCGTAAACCATTACTATTATGCATTCCTCATTCATTTAATTAGCCACATTAAATATATTTCCGTTTCTTTTGCAGGTATTTTGTGAACTTTAGCAGATGTTTATTGATAACATTTTCCCCTCTAAATGCTCCTTGATAGCTATCTCGTTAGCTCTGACCCCCTTGTACTCCTGGCTCCCTCCATGTGGAGCAAACTTGCTTCTTCTTTGTTCTTGGTTTTTGTTTTGTTTTGTTTTGCTTGTTTTGCTTTGTTTTTACTGCTGCCAGCAGGCCTCTTTCAGATACTGTTTTTTGTCTCCCTTCTCCTGCACTCCTGCTTCTGAGCTCAGAGAAGGTGCCAGGTCCTCAGAGGAACCTTCCCCGCCCTCTGAGATTGGCTCCTTCATAGCACTTGTCTGAGTTGTAAGCTTCCTTTTGTCTTAACTCATAGCTTGTGATCATGTCTGCTAAGCCAGCTCAACTACCAAGCTGGTGAGGGCAGAGATGTGCAGGGCGGTGTGTCATTGGGGCTGGGGTCCATGACTGGCCCACAGTGAGCACTCTGTGGACACGCCTGTGTGCTCAGGAATCAGGGACTCTGGGAAATACCTATCAGTGACTGGAGACTGTCCATCTAGGATTTTGTGTGCAGCCTACAGGCTGTGATGTGATAAATAAAAAATTTAGTGAGGGGTGCCTGGGTGGCTCAGTCAGTTAAGCGTCCAACTCTTGATTTCAGCTCAGGTCATGATCTCAGAGTCGTGGGATCTAGTCCTGTGTTGGGCTCCATGCTGGGTATGGAGCCTGCCTGAAATGTTTTCTCTCTTTCTCCCTCTACTTCTCTCTCTCTCTTCCTTTGCCCCTCCTCTCTCTCTCCCTTTCTTTCTCTCAAATAAACAAGTAAATCTTAAAAAAAAAACAAAAAACAACAACTTAGTGTGGGGTGCCTGGGTGACTCAGTCAGTTAAGTGTCTGATTCTTGACTTTGGCTCAGGTCATGATCTCAGGGTCCTGGGATTGAGCCTCCCATTGGGCTCCTGCTCAATGAGGAGTTTGCTTCTCCCTCTCACTCCATCTCTCCACTGCTCATGCTTTCTGTCTCTCACAAGCTGGGGGAGAGGTGGAGGGAGGAGGTGGAGGTGGAGGGAGAAGGAGAAGCAGACTCCCTGCTGAGCAGGGAGCCTGATACAGAACTCGATCCCAGGACCCCGGGATCATGCCCTGAGCTAAAGCCAGATGCTCACAGGGGACCTGAGAGAGGAGGGGGTTTCACTAGAGTGACCAGGCTGGTTGCAGGCCAGATCTCTGATCCCTTAACAGGTGCATGTCAGACGTAGTACAGGGAAAGGGGAGCCAGAGATTGCCAGAAGCTCAAGGCCAGGCCCCTCTGAAAACCACTGAAGAACAGAGAGAAAATGAGGGTGGGGTGGGGGGAATGACAGGGGGTTGGGGAGAGAGGAGCTTCTCCTCCCACAATGGATGATGTAAAGAAACTGTTAAGGAAGCTTGTAAATCAATAGCCATTTACTTGGATAGTAAGTAGTTAAAGTCTATTTACTTTTAAATTGCATGGGAAAAAGTAGAGATTAGAAATCAGAGGTTCCCAGATCGTTCCCTACTTCCTTCCAGTTATTTGGCTTTGAATTTTGTTTGCTAATCTCAGGGAAAACTGAAATATCCGGGTCCACAATTTTACTCCCTACCGGGTTTCTCTATTTTAAATCATTCTTTAGGGTTCTAGTTTTTAGAAACACTTTTTTATTTTTATTTATTTATTTATTTATTTATTTATTTATTTATTTATTTAATTTGCAGCCAATTGATTTTTTAAAATTTTTATTTATTTATGATAGTCACACACACAGAGAGAGAGAGAGGCAGAGACACAGGCAGAGGGAGAAGCAGGCTCCATGCACCGGGAGCCCTACGTGGGATTCGATCCCAGGTCTCCAGGATCGCGCCCTGGGTCAAAGGCAGGCGCCAAACTGCTGCGCCACCCAGGGATCCCTAGAAACACTTTTTAAAAAAAATGTACAATGTTGAACGAATCATCAAGCTTTGGTCTATCATAGAAAATGTTATTAAGGATGTTAACCATCACAGGTCAGGATTATTTGCTTTGCATTAAATTGAGATCTGACCTTGGAAGGTTCAGTGTTCCCCAGTTGGCCATTGCCTCTATGAGCCTGGGGTTACCAGTTCTGTTTACTACAGCGGTGTAAGTAGATACGCATCATTTTACAAGGCCTCAAGCATTTGGGACCAGCTGTCCTTCCTGTGGGCCACTCAGCCTGTCCCACCCACATCGTAAAATGAATCACATCAGCATTTTAAACTGCTGCTCTAGTACTTGTCATTGATCCTGGTCAAGTGCCCAGTAGGGAAGCAACACAAATTAATTTATTGCTCAGAGAACTCAGCACATCCTGGAAAAGTGAGAAGTGCCGCTGGTTTGTGGGGAAACTGAGGCACAGAGAGCCAGTGGGTGAGCCAATTAATTGTTCTTCCAGACATCTCACATCCTGCTGAAACAGAGCAAGAGGACATCACCTCACACCAGCCAACCTCTCTTTCTGATTAATCCTCCCAGCACTTGAGGTTCAACCCTTTGTGGCCATCTTTGATTTTCTTCTCATCTGTACCTCGCTCCTGCATGGTCAGTTAACAAAACCCATCTGGTCTCCCTTCACACGCTTGTTTTCTTGTTCCCTCTTTTTAACTTTTTTTTTTAAATATAACTTTTGTGATTCCTGTTGCTTTTTGGGTAGACCTAATCTACTTGATAGTTTAGAATTGGAGGACTAGTTCCATGGTGGAATCAAAACATACCTGCTATAGTGGGTTGAAGGGTGTCTACCAAGAGATACATGTGTCTGGGATCTGTGAATGTGACTACATTTGGAAAAAAGTTTCTTTGAGAATGTAATCCTGCTAAGGATCTTGAGAGGAGCTCATCCTGGATTAGGGTGGTCCCTAAAGCCAATGATAGATCTTCTCGAGAAGAGAGAAGAGATCACGGAAGAAGGCTTTGTGAAGACCCATGTGAAGATGGAGGCAGAGACTGGAGCCATGTGGCCATTGTTGGGCTGGCGAGACTGGGGACCTCAAAACTGCCGACCCCAGGCCAGCAACCTCCCAATAACGCAGCCTTGCCACCCTACCCTAACTTAGCTTACAAAGACCTGTAACCCTTGCCCTAACTGGAATGCCACCCTGTCCCCATCTTCCCGCCCAAAAACTCTTTATAGACACCCCCCCCTGCGGTTTGCCTGGGCACAACTTCCCCAGCCCATGACTTCCCCACTCTCCCTCCCCTGTGGGCCGTGGAACCTCGCCGAGAGTGTGTCCCATTAAAAACCTGTTTCGACCAACTTTTGCCTGGCCTCTCTATTCCATTTCACTACCAGTAGTAGATTAGGTACATTTTACGGTCAGATTAAACTTGACAGCCATGGAGCCACCCAAAGCTGGAAGGGTTGGGTGAGGAAGGATTCTTCTCTAGAGTCTTCAGACGGACACAGCTCCGCTGACACCCTGATTTTAGACTTCTGTGCTCCTGAACTGTGGGAGGATAAATTTATGTTGTTTTAAGCCACCTATTTAGGTAATTTGTGATGGTAGTCCTAGGAAACTAATACATGAACATCTAACCTGTCCCAAAGGACAGAAAATAAATTTGACCCAAATCCAAATCAAGGCAAAACAATAGGTGCAGTGATAAAACAAACAAATAACAACAAACACCCCATGTATGATATAGAAGGAAAAAGGGGGAAGAAACAGGTTAAATCTATAAGTGAGGAGGTAGTCGGGGGCTGTTTCCCCAAAGTGATGAACAAGGACCTATAGGTATTTGCCAGAGAGATGACCGAGTGAGCTGAGAGGTGGAGAGGAAGATGGGACAATCTATTTTGAGAGCTAAAGACGCCCACTTCAATCTGTCCTGGTCATTCCCCTCCAATTTCTCACCTCCTGTACTCTCAGCTACACTCAATGTGGCTGGTACAGGCTGACCACCACAGAAGGAGTACTACCATTTCTTCGGCTGTGAAACTATACTTCTCTTTGTGAACTTTCAGATCAAGTTCAGCTTTTTCAGGAGCTCCCCATTCAGTACACTCACGGGGATCTTGCAGACTCCTTTAGAAATCATACATATTGCTTTTAAGCCATAATTCTCCTCCAATGCCTAGTGCAGGTGGGTTGTTAACTCCAAGATCATGAATGGTAATAATGTATAACACTATAAAATGATAATGATGACAACTCAAGACTTACATGAGATTTACAGCTTTACTGGCTATTGTTTGGCATTTCACACATATTAATCCATTTGAATCCTCACAGCACCCTGTGAGACCTGTCCCATGCTATCCCCAGCTCTTTTGGATTTCTTCATCTTATGTTTAACTCATTCTATCTCCTCAGGAATTGATGCATGTTGGGCTCCTGAGGAAACAGACCCTGGAATGTGCAGGAAGTGCATTAGGGTGAGCTCCTGGGATCAGCTTCCAAAGAAGAAAAGGAGCAAGATTAGCAGAGGAAGAATGTGGACTATGCTCTGAGGCTGTCATGATGGCCCTTCCCTGCTGTCCTGAGCTGTGGTGGGAGGGCTGGTGTTTTGTGCCCCTGGGTGGACCAGTCAGTGGATGCGGGCTGTCCCAGGTAAGGCAAATCCAACCTAGGCAATTCTGAAAGAAGGTTGAGGGGGAATGTAGGTGGAGACTCACAAAATCTAGTACAAAATACACTGGATTCTGACTCTTTAGTGAGTCTGAGTTCTCAAAGTCAAAATGGGCCTTGGCTATATTTTTTAGTAGGAGAGAAGGGAAATTGGAAGGAAGTCCCCTGGGAAGGAGACTATCAGGTCAGAGAGGTGCTAGTTTCCATAAAGGTAATGTGATGTGGACACAGAGTTAAGAGCACACACTTGAGGGCGTCTGCGGTTGGCTCAGTTAAGTATCCAACTCTTGATTTTGGCTCAGGTCATGATCTCGGGATCCTGGAATTGAGTCCCACATTGGGCTCCATGCTTAGCCAGGAATCTGCTTGAGGATTCTCTCCCTCTCCCTCTGCCTCCCTCCGCTAAAATAAATAAGTCTTAAAAAAAAAAAGGAGCACACACTTGTATTTGATCTGAATTTGAATCTGCCAACTAACTGAGTCACTGATTTCTCTCTTCATCCCCATTTTACACACAAGGAAGGACAGAGTTATAGTACCTCCCTCATCTATTGACTGTATGTTAATTGTCATGTTTCTTATTTAGGACCTGATTCTTACTTGGAATGACCTAAGATTACCAGAGATAGACAACTAGTAGCATTGAGAACGGCAGCTGATAATTAAAATATTTCACCCAGGTCAAAAAGGTAGGTTATTTGATTAAAGTCCTGGCATTATATATTACCTAATTTTTTTGACTGTAGGTTTCTTTTTTTGTTTGTTTGTTTTCTGATTTTTCTTTTGAGAACAACTGTCATTGTGATTATTATTTCATATAGTTGAGGATACCAATATAGATCTCTCCTTAACTTCAGGAGAGTGAGAAACATCAGCCAAAAAAGTGGAGACCTACTGCTGATAGGGATTTTACAAGAGGTAAAATAAAGCTATTCAATAATTTTAGTCTTTTTCCCAGCCATTTGTTTTGGGTGCTTGGAGGTACTGGGTGGTCATCCATGAGGATCCAATCTAATCTAAATGCAGCAATTGCTTCCTTGGCAGCAAGTTAATTGCCCAGTATTTTCCCAGGTAAATAGAATATTGGATTCCAACATGTCCTTTTTTTTTTTTTTAAAGCAGGAAATTCAACTTCATTATCTAATTCAATACTTCATTGGCATTAGAGGTTATATCATTGGCCTTAACTCTAGAATTTTCATGCTGTGCCTGATGAATGGCTTTGAATGCTCCAGTGAAGTTCTGCACAGCATATAGTTTAAGAGCAAGTCATGTCTGTCTGTATGATATGATCTCTTTGGCTAAGTCAGTTTCTGCTACTCCATCTCTAGCTATAAGACATTTGTTCCTCATGAGGACTTTGAAAATATTGACACCATAATCTACTGCTTTCCCTATATTGTCATCAGATTGGCTGTAGAACCTCAAAGAACTTCAAGAAATAGCATTGTGTTTGTTTGTTTTTTCCTCGACCTCTGACAGATGAACATCATACAATGGTATGGGTCTTCAGCAACTGAAGAGTTGATCTAGAAAGGGTGGTGGCACCAGCTGTTTTATAGGGTCTCCTGGGATCCCAGTTTGGGTCTAGCCCAACTAACATGACCTCATATTCATTTGCACATTTAAATCTGGATTTGAATTTGGTTCTGCCAACTGACTGAGTCACTGGTTTATCTCATAATCCCCATTTTAAACACAAGAAAGGGCAGAGTTATAATACTTCCCTCATGTATCGACTGCACGTTCAAGAGCCATGACCCTCACCAGGCTATGTGTTACTCTTAATTTAGTACCAACGTCACCATGGACTTTAACTTGTGTGTCCATGAGATTTCTTTCTCTTTTACACTATCCATGAGATTTTTCTACTCCCTTATAAAGTCTGTGGGATTTTTTAATACTATCACAAACTTAGCAGCTTAATCAACACATGTTTATTATCCCATGACTTTTGTGGATCAGGAATGTAGGCATGGCTTTGCTGAGTCCTTTGTTTTAGGGTCTTTTTTGAGGCTTCAGTCAAGGTGTCAGCCAGGGTGGGAAAGCTCCATTGCTCCTAAGTACATGGGATTGTTGACACGAGTCAGTTTCTTGTGGCTTGTTGGACTGAGGGCCTCAGGTCCTTCGTGTCTGTTGGCTGGAGGCTGCCTTCAGTTCCTTGCCACATGGACCTCTCTAACATGCTACTTGCTTCATCAAAGCATGCCAATCAAGAAGACGCGAGGAAGTTGTAATCTTAGGTAACATAATCACAGAAATGACAACCCATTTCCTTGTTCACACTCCAGGGGAGAGGATTATGCAGAGAGGAACATGAGTGCCAGGAGATAGATAATGGAGGGGGGTGGATTTTAGTGTCTCTCTGCCACACATATTGTCTACTCAGTGTGGAGGCATGAGTACAGATGACACTTTAGTAACATCTAGAAGAGTTTTTTTGTGAACCTAAAAACCAAATCAGCTCAAATCTTTCTGCAGCCTATTTTATGACTTTCTATGACCTCTGAAAATGTCAGGCCAATTTTTGAAGGTTTTTCAGCTAATTACAGAAAGCTGTAGCCAAGACCAGAATAAACTGGTTCTCCAACTCTTTTGTGCATGAGAGGCCATTGCAATTGTATTTTGTAGCTGGACGTGGTGCTTCTAACTCCCTTAAAATGGTCACCACATCAGTTGTCACAAACAACTTTTCCAAGTGACCGGTGCCCATTTTGTTTCTTCAGCTTGGTCCCTAAGCTGTGTGGGTGGTATGTGCAAACTTTCTTCAAGTGGCATATTCCTGTATATAGTTTCCTCTAAACTTAGGAAATGCTCTCCCTGAGCATCTGGAAAAGCCCAGTTTCTTGGGGACTTAATGTGCCACAGCCTAGATGCTGGATAGCATTAATGTGCTTCACTGTTGCAGTCAGAACTAAGCTGAAGGGCATGCACAACTTTTTTGCTACACATTTTAATTTTGAACTTGAATATATTTACATAGGGCCTATGCCCCCCAAGCTCATGAAGCCCACCACTCATCCTGGCTATCTTACACTTCCCTCTATGTGGACTGGCTCCTGAAGATTTGAGCTGGTGACCTTTTCCAGAGGAATTTGAGAAGGAAGTCCACTCAATAATGAGTTGATTATAAAGAGATGTTTTAATTGCTATCCATCACCTAGTCACACCTTTTAATGGTTAATTTTATGTGTCAACTTGGCTGGGCTATGCTGCCCAGTTGTCTGGTCAAACAATAGTCTCTATGTTATTGAAAAAGTATTTCTTAGATGTGATTAACATTTATTTATTTATTAAGTTTTAGAGAGACAGAGACAGAGAGAGTGTGTGTGTGCTAGTGGTGGAGGAGGGGACAGAAGGGAGGGGAAGAGAGAATCTTAAGTAGGCTCCATGCTCAGCACAGGGCTTGTCATGGGCTGAATCTCACAACCCTGAGATCATGGCCCGAGCCAAAACCAGGAGCAGATACTTAGCCAGCTGAACCACTAAGGTTCAACTGCCCAGACGTGATTAGCATTTAAATCAGTGGACTTGGAGTACAGTAGATGAGATTCCATAATATGGGTGGGTCTCACACAATCAGTTGAAGGCCTTCATAACCAGGACTGAGGTTTTCTGAGGAAGAAGAAATTCTGCCTCAAGACAGCAGTATGGAAACTCTGCCCAAGTTTCCTACTTGTGCCCTGCAGAATTTGGATTCAAAATTGCAACACAACTCTTACATGACTTTCCAGCCTGCTGGCCTGCCCTATAGATTTCAGACTTGCCAGCTCTCACAATCGTGTAGGTTAAGTTCTTAAGATAAATCTATGTATGTATGTATGTATGTATGTATGTATGTATGTATTCTTTTGGTTCTATTCCCTGGAGAACCCTGACCAAAATACTCCTCACACATTTACTCATTGGGAACTGCCTCTCAACACACAGGAAAGAAAGAAAATGTAATTAAAAGCTAGTAAGTGCCTACCATGTGCCGGATATTGCCCTAGGTGATCTCACTGAATCCTCATGACAGACCTTCAAATTTGATGAGGGCAATTCATGCTGTTCTTGTTTTACAGATGATGAAACAAAGACTCAGGGTTCCAGTGAAAAGACACAGGGCTTCAGTCCCATACTTAGGCAAATCTTGGTGTAAAAACCTGTTCCTTCACTGAATGGACTCCACATGTAATAGACTCCACTGTGCACCATAGCAAGTGTCTGATGAAAGGGGAAAGATATGCACACAGGAGACTTTTTGCCCTGAAGGATCCTTCTAGGGCTCAGTAAGGCTTAGAGCTGGTTTCTGCTTAGGAAACCTAGGGGTGGGGCCATGGGGGAAGATCATGTCTGGTTACCATGGCCCCCAACATGGGAAGTTCTTTCTCCCTCCATGCCTGAGTCACACTGGAGTTTGAGCTGCCAATGAGGACACAATGGGTGCTCTCATCTGTGGGACATGGCCTTATCACCCATATGGATTGTTGCAGTGAACCCATGCCTAGATATCCCATAGGAAGTTACATTTTCTGGGAGGCAAACACTGCTGATGACTCATGATTTCAGCCCCTGTTCAGGGACAAGAATGCAACAAAGAACTCCCCGAGTCTCTGCACACCAGGAGATCACAATTCAAGGACTCTGGAGGCTGTTCCTGTCTTGCCTGACACTACATGTATGGCAGAAAGTGAGGGAAATGGCCAGAATATAGGACAGACTTATATTCTGAACCAGTTTCAGTTTTGGGGAATTGCCTGGAGGGTTCTGTCTGTCTTGTCCAATGTCTCCTATCTGTTGTGTTTATACCTACAATCCTGGATGATTCTGGGGATAGCCAGCTGGAGGGGAAGAAGCATGGCTGAGTAACTTCAGAGTTAGAGTTAGGGTTTGAGCCCCAATTACCTTACTGCCTCATCATGTTGTCTCACTTACACCACTTAACCACCTTGGGCCCACCATCGCTACATGGTGTAGGCATAAAATCAGAGGGTAGGACTGGTCGGTGTGTCCCTGATGAATCATCACTGAACGTATTCTGAGCACTTTCCTGTCCCTGTGTTAAGCAGTGGTGAATAAGAGTCTTGATTCACAAGTAACTGAAAGTCTAGTGGCAGAGTCATGTCACAAAAGCCATGTCACAAGTGGGGTGTGCATATGCAGTATGCTTTACAAGTTTGGCAGAAGGATGACTTAACTCATGGGTCCTGTGCTCACTGAAGCCCCCCTGCAAGAGCTCCTTAATTAATCTCCTTGACATCAACCCCTTTCTCTGGAAGAAGCCCCTACAATTTGTCTCCACTATCATTTCAACTCTGCAGTTTTGTTCTATAAACCTACATTTCAGACAAACTGGACCTCCTGCTAGGCTGAAGTAGAGCTCGCTGAGATTCTCTTCGGCATGTGGTCTCCTCTGCCTGTGATTCATTTCTCTCTCTTCCTCTCTTTTTTTCTGCACACACACAACTTCAACACCTCTTGCTCTTTTGCGCCCTGCACAGATGCCCGGTTTTCCAGGCATCTTTTGAAAATGTGTCTAGGAAGGGGCACCTGGGTGGCTCATTCAGTTAAGCGTCTGGCTCTGGGTTTCAGCTCAGGTCATGATCTCATGGGTAGTGAGGTTGAGCCCAGTGTGGGGCTCCTTGCTCAATGGGGAGTATGCTTGAAGGTCTGCTCTCTCTGCCCGACCCCACACTCTCTCTCTCTCTCTCAAAGAAATAAATTAATCTTTTAAAGAATGTGTTTAGGAAGATGTCCCGTGTCTCTCTGTGAGTCAGAATGGTACTTGCTCTCCACCTTAATGAATGACAGCTAAGTTTCCTAAGCCCCTACCCTCCTCCTTGACCTAAGCCCTCTCCTTCTGCAACCTCATTGAGTGCTCCTGAGAGGCTCTGTCTCTCATGGTTGTGGGAACAAGTTCCTCTAAGACTCAAAACCTTTACTGAACCAAATTGAAATTGGGTAGCAGCCCCTGGTGCATTCCACAAGTCAAATATTTGTTGAGTAGTTATTATTTGCTGGGCATTGTATTTGGCCTGGAGACATAGGTGGAAAATACTCTGTGAAGCTGGCAGCCACATGAATGGTAACCAAGCTGGTGAGCAAGTAGCCCATCCCTCTGCCTTTCTTTTATCCATGGCTTCCTATCTTTGTTTACTCCTGATTTGAATGGCTACACAATTTCAGGACAGTCTACCTGGTTCTGACCTGATTTTTCTTTTGTCATAGCTTTGATTTCTGACTACTGGATTTATAGCTGGCCAGGCGGTGGCCCCTTTCTGAACTTTCTTTAGACTCCTGGGATCCACTTGGGCGATACTCCCTCCTTTAGCTTCCCCTGACTCAGAGAGAGGCTCTGCGTTCTCTGTTGAAATGGATCAGGCTTGGATTTTCAGGGAGTGACATTTTCATGGTCATTGTTGGTATACACATCTCCCACCAAAACTCTGAGTTCCTGTTTCTCTCCTCACACAGAATAACAGCAGACAAAATATTTGTGCACGAGATCTATAAACTTAGAGGCAGGACTCTCTTGAGGGAATTACTCATTCTTGTTTATTAAGGCAGAAAATGGACTCAGAATATTCCAGAAGAGACCAGCTCTGCCTGTGGGTTATAGATGCAGAATGGAGAATGGTGTCTGAATTTAGTTCCTTTTTCAAAATTTTAGCCTCAAAGGTTCTCAGAGCACGAAGCTGAATGGAAAGATAGATATCCTCTCCTGGAACTTGTTAATCTTACAAATGGGGAAAGTTAGACCCAGAGAAGTGGAATGGCCCACCCAAGTGAACCACATGCAGACCGAGAAGGTTTGGGCACAGCTTCGGGCTATACCTGTGGTGCTCTAGGCCCTTTCATTTGACCTTCACTTCCCCAGTGCTTGTCCTTCTAATTAAACTCCTTTGTGTGTCTTGTAAATAATTTCTCCTCATTTTCTTTTTAATCTTCTTGAGGAAATAAAGAAAGACAAAAGGGAGATAATCTAATTTAGAACATAAGAAAGTAATCCTGAATCCTTTATGTCCAGTTTTCAAGAAACCCCGCAAAACCTTATTCCCATTTGCTTTTTTTTTTTTTTTGTTAATTTTGATTCAGTTAAAGGAAACAAATGAACCAAGAAAAATAGAAGTCTTACAGATCAGCTTTTCAAAGGCTTTCTCTCTCTCTCTCTTTTTTTCCTCTGACTTGACTGTCAGGGGATGTAGCTTCTAATAGACCATCAGGTTATGTAATGAGCAAATACAATAACAACAGTGAATTACCCTTTTTATACATCCAAAGATGTATTCATAGTGGAATTTAATTTATAGATGGGCATGCCTGAAAGATTCTGGATGTAGATAGAAAATGATTTGAAAGAAGCACTATGTGTATTTTTAAAAAATCTCTCAGAACAAATGCTCAGTTTGTGCCTGGTTAGTACACACCCAGTGAAAACCCAAGAGTAAAGGGGGACATAACCTCCTGCATCTGCAGGGATGCCAGGGAGGGGACTCTTGCTTACAGAGCAAGAGAGGCTTCTAGAGCATGTGGCCTCTCAAGATAATATACTTTTCTCTATCTCCTCACCTAACACGTTCTGACTCCAGAAGGTCAAAAGAAAGGAAGAGAAATCAGGACAGGAAAGGGAACTAAGAGGGGCATGAGGAAGATTCTAGAAGCTGCCAGCTCCTGGGTTCAGCTCCACCCTCCTCCCTGTGGGGATCTGCAGCACCATTGGCAGCAATGTTTTCCCTCCAGTCCCACCGTATCTCACTTCCCCCCATCCAACCACCATGTTGAGGCTGGGCCTTTCGCTGCATTTACAGTTCATGTCCCGAACATGGCAAACAGGCCTTCCATGGTTGCCCTGACATTTCCCACAGCTAGCTCTCTGCAGCTCCCACTTTGCACCCTAATGGGGGCCATCATGAGCCATTGGCCTGCTCCTGCATGGGGCTGGTTGGAGTGTACTGTGAGAATGAAATGAGGTAATGCATGTAAAATGCTTACAATGGGGCCTGGCATACATTATGTCCTCAATAAATATTTGAGCTGGAAATCTTTATCAGAATTAATTCAACAGTACTCATTGAGTACAGAGTATGGGCCAAGAATTGTCCTCATGCTTGAGATATGTCAGTGAACAAAGCTAAGATTCTTACCTCCCATAGAAAAGGCACAGAAGGATCTCTGTCCTCAGGAAAGAAGGTAAGCAATCACAGCAGGTAGAAAGATGCATGGGTAGGTCACGGGCACAGCAGGGCTGTGGGGGACCGGGGAGGTGTCATCACCCTCATAGCAATCACTGAGACTCTGTGGCATTCCCCCCCCCCCCCCAACCCATCCGCAGAGTTCATCTCTCCTTAATGCTGGTTTCTCTGGAAACCATTCAAAAAGCAAGTGTCCCAGCATTTCATGTTTTTCTCTATTCTATTTTGCATTATTCTAACAACTTGCTTCGTCTTTGATGGCCTGCTGGAGATGTTTTGTCCCCCCTGGAGCACAGAGCAGGCTGTGCCTAGGATTCCAGAGGAAGCAGAGAATTGGGGTTTGGGGGCAGCTGACCGCCACACTGGCCGGAGAAGACAGGCAATGCCAATGGTCCTCACTCAGCATCTGCCTCACAGAGGGCTTGCTATCTCCAGACCTTATTTCTCCAGCTGTAAGATGTCAGTAATGGAGGAGGCCTTCCACCTCAGACCCACATGGAGTGGGAGAAGGCGAGCGGCGCAACTGGGAGCTATTGGTGGTGTTATTGGTGGTATGCTGGAGTGCATTCACACTGCACAGTGGGGCTGATTGTTAATTATGGCAGGAATTTGAGATGCAGTTGGTAAATGACTTGTTTTTTTTTTAATTTTTTAATTCTTTTATTTATTTATGATAGTCACAGAGAGAGAGAGAGAGAGAGAGAGATTGGCAGAGACACAGGCAGAGGGAGAAGCAGGCTCCATGCACCGGGAGCCCGACGTGGGATTTGATCCCAGGTCTCCAGGATCACGCCCTGGGCCAAAGGCAGGCGCCAAACCGCTGCGCCACCCAGGGATCCCGGTAAATGACTTGTTAAAAATTAAATTACATAAAATTACCATCAAATAAATTATAATAAAAACAAAACTAATAAATACCCAAACATATCCTTTACTAATTATTTTGCTGCCTTTGCTGTTGCCTGTGGTTCGACGCTATTCACATCTATTCTATCCGTGGTGGAAACATGTACGTCCTTCCCAACCCTGCATTTAGTGACATCACATCGGTTTTGACTTTGGCCACTGTGGGAACATTTACACCACTGAACTTGGCCCGTGCTATAAGTCAGAGTCTGCTTACTGCTTTGTTGATAGACTAATGCAAGAAAATGTTGGGGGGAAATGTTAATAAAGTAGGTTTAATTTAAAAGTGTGCCATGTCAGGGGTGCCTGGCTGGCTTAGCTGATTAAGCGTCCAACATTGGCTCAGGTCATGATCTCAGAGTCAGGGATCGAGTCCTGCGTTGGGCTCCACGCTCAGCAGGAAATCTGCTTCTCCTCATCCCTCTGCCCCTTTTCCTACTAGTACTCTCTCTCTCTCTCCCTCTCTAATAAATAAATAATTTTTTAAAAAAGCGTGCCATGTCTGTTGCTTGGATATTGTGAATAGCACCGAAATTAAGGAGATATTTTTCCGACTCAGCAAAGAAGTTGCTCACATCACTGACAAGCAAAGCTCTGGCAGGCTTGTTTGTTGTTTCTCTTGTTTTACTCATTCATGTAAAGGAAAACTTCAGTCAATATTGATGTTAGAACTGTACTCATTTGTCAGTTGCAACCACAGGTTGGTTGGGGATATGAGTTCAACAAAAATCAGTGAAGTCATTCTGCGACAATCAATTGGCTCTACAGAAATTTACAATAAAGAGTGCTGTATATTTCATTATTATTTGTAAATTGCATACTGTACATCCGAGATATCAGCAACATTTATAGCAGATTGTGTACATTTATATGTACCTCCCCCCCCTGCCACTGCCCAGCTCAGGAGCTGTTTATTAAACATTTACTAAAGTTTACCAGAACAATAACTGTTTACAGTGTCCTATTGGCAGGATGAGCTCAGCTTCGGTGCCAGAAATAGCTGGTATATAGCACACCTGTGATTAGGCTCTGGGTTTCTGGCCCGGGGCGATGATTAGACTGTTCTGAGCCACATGTTTCTTATCTCTAAAGTGGCAACATCACTAATGTCTCGTAGATGTGATGTGAGGCTGGGTGCCCAGTAAATGTTAATTCTATTCTCCTTTCAAGTATAGGAACACAAGAGGAACAAAATCCCACAGAACTGTGTTGCCTTCCGCCCCTCCCTGTCCCAAGTCCCCAAGTGTATGTAAATCAGTGGGCCTCCTGCTCCCCTCCCAAATATCCTGATGACTTCTTGTCTCCCTCCCTGTACTCAGCATCAACTCCAGCATCTCTCCTTTATTGCTGGAGGAGCTATATGCCCGGGGCAGTTCCAAGTTCAAATATGCTTTGCTCTTTTACCCCCTGGAAAAGAATTCTTTGTCAACAGGATTGATGTGAGTGAAAGAGGAGGGCAGATCCACAACCCCCTCCTGAACTACAACGTGATGAGTAGTTATAAGGTGTGGGCTTCTCACCAATGACACTGCAAGCTGATGAAGGAGAGAGAGGGTACTCCTCATTTGAAATTACTTCTCTACTCACATCTTTTTCTGTGCTCGGCACTAAGTAGGTACCCAAACTCGCCAGTAAATTAAATTCTATTTCGACAATAGTTAACGTTTGCTCAGAGCATTAAAGAAAGATAAAGACTTCAGTAATTCATGCACAACGACAACCATCTGAAATGAACGTAAGGCTTGATTTTCCGGTAACCTCTGTCTTTCCTGTACCATACAGAAAAGGGAACAGGAGAGAGAAAAATGACTTTCTTAACTCCTCCTGTAGGTTCTCTTTGCATTTTAACCCTTCACATCTCTTCCACTGTGTCTGCAACGAGGAGAGAAAGAACAGCTTTTGTTTTTGGTTTTGTTTTTTGTTTTTAACCCTAGGCTATAAGGAGGTAGGGAGAAAGGGTGAGTGGGGTATGGTGTTTGTGTTAAAAACACTGGCCTTTTAGTTGTGAAGGAAAGAGCAAATGAGCTTACACAAAAGAATCAAGATTCTGGAGACATTTCCTTAAAAATGTAAACACAAATGTACCAAATGACCCAGCAATGCCACACTTAGGTATGTACCCAAGAGCCACACAGAAACTTGCACAGGGATGATGATTTTAGAAGGATTATTCATTAGAGCCCAGAATGGAGAACAATCCCAGTGTCCACTGATTGGTGACTGGACAGATGACATGCGGTATTACTCATGCAATGGGATACTATTTAGCAGTTAAAAGGAGTGAACCATTACAGATGCTCCAACTTGGACAGACTTTAAAAACACGTGAAGTGGAAGAAGCCAGGCATAGGAGACCACATAGTATACAATGGATGTGACCAGAAGAGGCAAATCTAACCCACAAGGCAAATCTAGAGGAGTTGTTGCCTGGGGCAGAGGGTGGGAGCTGGGGACTGGGAATAGCCTTGAAAGGGGATGAAAGATGTAATTGAGATGAAGGGAATGTTCCCCAATTGATTTATGGCGATAGTTACACAACTTGCTAAATTGTTGTGTAAAAGTTGAATTGTGACATGGAATGAATGGCTAAATAAGTTTACTTAGAAGAAGGTTCAGGAGAAAATCGCATATTGGCAGCATCCTTTAGCTCTAACCCATCATCAGTGAAATATCCCAGGCTGCGGCATCCTTATCCACAGAAAAGCCATGAGTAGCTCTGTGCTCTAGGCCACCACTCACCGGGGCTGAGATTCCAGAATGAATTAGTCTTCCTGGAGCTATACTGGCAGATGGGCCCACACCTCTGGACCAAGTACTCCAATTTGTCCTAACACCATCCAGCTCTCCTCAAAGATGATTGCCAGATTTAGTAATCACACTAAATTAGAATCAAGCACACTAATCACCTGTTAGGAAAATAGTCTGGTTCTTGTTTTAGGAACTTTGTGTTTTTAGACTGGCCAGACTCCTGAGCTGCCGCCAGCAGACTGGGAATAGACATCAGTTGGAGACAGATGGAGTCTTTGAGACTGTGTTTGGGTAATAACAATGTGGTCAGTACCTGATTGGAAATAAAATTAAACATTATGAGCTACCATCCTTCTCGGAGCACCTTGGCCACTCTCCCTGTGACAATGACCTCACTAATTGGTGGTTAGAAGTAGCTTTGTTTCTATAGGAAACACAGGTGTGTGTGTGTGTGTGTGTGTGTGTGTGTGTGTGTGTGTAGGGAGGGTTGGGGAGTAGACTGTAACCAGGATAGAAAAGAAAGAAAAGGAAATAGAAAAAGGACAGAGGATGTTTAGCATTATGAATGGGTTGAAATAGATTTCTATGACCCTCAAAAAGAAAATATCAGAACACAGATAGAAGGTTTAGGTGTTTAAATGCAACAGCGTGCTCTGTGCTTTACAGATAGAGTCCTCAGGGCATCTTCTCAGACTTCTGGCATCCTCATCCCCATTTTGCAGATAAGGAAACTGAGGCTAGGGGTTCAATACTGTTTCCCATAAGTGGGAACTGCCAGACAAACTTATTCCTGTTTGGGCCTAAGTCTAGGATTCTTTCCACAACACCCCATCCTACTAGTCATTCATGGAGACTAAATGTACGAGAAGGGGGAGCCTAAACAATTAGCCCTGGTTTTCTTCTTACGTGAGAATGTGAGAAATCTGTGGCCTGGACACTCCTTACTGCTCGGTTGTTAAGCCCGAGTGAGAGATGCTGTGTATCTGGATACAGAACAAACACTGAGCCTGCATCTCATCTTCTTATATCTGCCCCCCTCACCTTGCCCCATCTTAGAACCTTAGAGCTCACAGCTCCTCATGTAAACAGGAGAGACTTGAAATTCGGAAACAGAGCCATGTACCCACACCCTACAGCTAGGCAGTAGCCAGACATAACTCTGTTCCTAAGATGCACCATTTTACTAGGACTCTGTGTCTTTCTTGGGGGGAGGAGGACTAATCTCTTTATCCTTTTCAGTGAGTTTTTGGTACCCGGAGTGTCTATGCTAACACCTCTCATAGTCTCCAAACTCAGACACTGACTTAATTGTCAAAGTATTGTCATTGATTATATCTGGAGCCACTTGGCTGGGCCCTCTCTAACCTTCACATTTGTCCCTTTGCATTTTCCCACAAAGGCACTACCCCTGGTATGTTATGTAGCATTGCATACCCATGGAGTGCCTCCTACTCCCCATACTGCCTCAGCCAGAACTCTTGCTCACTTTTTAAAACCAGGATCGCTTTGTCTCCTTGAGCATGTCTTGCCTGCCCTACCTGTTAGGTGGCCTGTCGCCTGGCTCTCAGGTGCTCTGCGTGTACTGCTCTCATAATGTTGACCATAGTACACTGTAACTACAGACAGGGTAGGAACATCCTGGAGAGGTCAGAACAGTAGCAACACATCCTGAGACAAGGAGCTTCTGAGGGCGGGGACCTATCTTGTGTAGCTTCTAATTCTCAGCCCCAAGCACTGTAACTGGCAGATAATTGATATTTATGAAATATTTGTAGAATAAGGAATGGATGAGTAAGCCTACAACTAAACATGAGAAAACTAAGTGTCATTGGGGCCTTTCCATTTTAGGGTTCATTAAGTTAAAGGCCCAGGGAGAGTTGCTACCAGAAATATGCCATGTGTCCCAAGTGAACCACATCCAGTTGAGACCCACAAATGTTAGCCCCTGAAATCTCTAGCCCTTGAAATCATTCTGTTCTCAGATTCCATAAGCCAATGTTGTCAGATTCACTGTTATTATTCTGTCCTCTCCAGGAAGATATTAAGAACAGAATGTCAAGAAAAGGATGACGCATATTTTGAAAAGTGAAGGACAGCTCACTTTCCGGGTGGGGTCTGGGGCCTGTGGCTTCATAGTGAACTTCTTTTGTGTACAGGAAAAAAAAAAAGTTCCCAATGGCTGCCCATTGTCCCATGACTTGACACCAGGGCTCCACGGGTAAGAGATGAACAATTGTAAGGGTAATTGAACACTTCACAAATTTTTACAGCAGATCAGCACTAAGCCTTTTATCCCAGGTATTTCTGTGATTGAGATGCTGAGAAATTGTACACCGTTAAATGGTTCTCAAATCACTCTTTCGTCTGGGCAAAACAGGACTTGGTATTTGCAGTCTAGATCATAAAAGCAAGTGATTTGGGAACAATAGTTGCTTAGAGCCTAGACAAAAAAAAAAAAAAAAAAAAAAAAAAGGAAAAAAAAAGATTTTGCTGGGAAATCTGAATCCTGACATTTTAGGCATCGAGAGATTTCCAGGAGTAGAACATACTTAAATGCCTGTGAGCTCTACCCCTTTATTTGGAAAATGCCATGTAGATTGTTAGGTGCAGAGCCAGCCTGGAACCCAGCTCAACCCAGGAAGCTGAGGCTCGTAGTCCCCCAGCTCAAAAAGGAGTGATGCTGGAAAGCAAACTTAGGTCGCCTGATTTCAAGCCCCTTCTCCAGACATTTATGTTATCTTGTTAATTCTTGGGTTCTTCTTATCCTCCTCTGAGAGCTTACAATTTACTAAATGCAACTGGATTTAACAGCTCATGTTATAGACAGACTATAACAGGCACGAGGGCCGTGATCTCATGAAGAGGGTCTTTGTATAATACTCATTCGAAAGGTGTGGGGCAGAAAGGGGCCTTCACACCATAGCAAAGATATCTCCACCACACTTGCTGCTGGTTCTTTATTAAGAAAGAGCATGACTTTGGTATCAAAACTCTTGGTCATGGTTTGGTGGAGGAAGCCTCAGTACAAAAATCTCTACTATGACATTCATCTATTTTAAGTGTACAATTCAATGATTTTTATTATGCAAATTATACCTTAACAGAGTAGGTAAAATATTATTTAAAAGATACATACTAAACAAAGATAATGGATTATTTAAAAGATAGATGCTATGTACAGTTCTCATTCCAGATTCCCTGGAATGGATCCTCCTTAACTCAGTTAACTCATTGGTTGTAAGGACAACTGACTTAACAAGTCCTTCTATGGGTCTTAGAGATTAATTCCTGGATTAGAGAAGGTTAACAGACCATTGGTCCCAAGATCCAGAGAGCACATAATCAGAGAAGCACCCCTTTCCAGAAAGTTCCTTGAATAAAGTTTTGCTCTTTTCTCCTCTTAATACATATTTGTTGAACATCTCATCAGTGCTTCTGGGCAGCATAATTCAGTGATGAGAGCAAGAGTTCCAGGATCCAATACCCTGGATTCAAATCTCAGCCCCAAACCTTGTAGTTGTGTAGACTTAGGAAAGATCAGTGCATATTGCTGAGCCCCGGGGTTCCTCATCTGTGCATCAGGTGTGGTACCAGCATCAACTTCCCTGGACATATCAAAGGACTAAATAAGATGGTGCCTCACATATTATAAGCACTCAACCGATTTTGGATATTATTTCTAAGTGTCAGGCACATAGTGATACAATATTTACAAACTTGGTGCCCTGACCTCTAGTGGCTGTGAGTTTAGCGGCAGAAATGGCCAAGATGCCTGTGGAGCTGCAGCTGCCTCGGGAGGGGACCCTGACCCCAAGTGGGACCCCTAGTCAGGACACCGATATCCAGTGTAACAAGGTAGACAGTGAAGAGGTTAGATGCCACACTGAGCAAGTGTGTTTAACCTAAATGTGGAGATGTGCATGCAGCCCAGCATTCTGGATCGCTTTCTTTCTTCCCCATCCATAGGTAGAAAAGTAAATAGCTTTTGCAGTTTAGATTTACATCATTCAAACAGTTCAGAGTATTAGAGTTAGAAGGAAATCAGTCAACGCCGGGACAGAGAAGCACAAATGTGTAATGCTGGACCTGAATCTCAAGACACGTTAAATAATAGACTTTCCATGAGGAGAAGCAACCTAGTGTCAAGTGGTTTGGTTTAGCCCGTTGGATAGTAAACATAGCATAATTCCAGTAGCACTTCTCAGTAACTTTAATGTGCTAATACGCAAGAGAGAGGGTTTATCTTTCTCCTGCCTCCCATATGATTTGGTTAAGAAACAACTCATTTAATTCTTCTGAAGAATCTCAGTGATGAGTGCTCAGAGGAACACACTTTGGGAAATGGGACTCCTTGTGTGGGCTGAGGAAACTGCCCTATAGATGGAGGGTGACCAGCCCCATATGTCTAACCCAGCTGGTGGCAAACCCAGGTGGGCCTCAAATCTTCCTTGGTTCAACTTCACTGATAATAGGGCAAAGAGTCTGCACTATCTTTCTTGGTGGTTTCCAAGAAGAATGAATTGCAGTAGTTTTACTAGGCAGGAGAATAATAACCACCATAATGTGAATGTGAACAAGCTTTCATCCCTGAAGCCCCAGGCACACCAAGAACACAGCTCCAAGATGCCTTTGACATGAACATCTCCTGCATTTGGAGCTGTAAAACCACCCAAGACTTTTAACAGACCAATCAACCCAGCCCTGGGGATGTCTGACAGGATTTGAGACTTGCTGTAACAGGGAAACATTAACCAATGTAATTGAAAGCATGGCTGTCCTCTGCCCTGGAGGGGAGGTGTTCTGTGTTTAAAGGGGGAGAGTGGAGGTAAATGCGCCAGGCTGACACCACCGTAAGGTTATTTTAACAATTTCTGTTTGTTTTTCTCACTGCTTCTCCACCGAGCTGGGCCCTCCTGGGCTCATTTCCTCTTCCCAATTGGTTGTTCCCTTTAGATCTAGAGAGATTGTTAATGAACTTTGGAAATGAAGAGTACCGGGCATTTATTGTGCTAAGGGTGCGTGTGTGTGTGTGTGTGTGTGTGTGGGGAGGGGGGGGGTGGTGGTGGTGCTGTGCTTGTGTGACAGACAGAGAGACAGACAAAAGAGAGACAGAGAGACAGGCACCAAAACCAAGCCTTCTTTCATTGTGTGATCCTTCAAATTCCCATTGACATAGCTTAGGGCTGACATGGCTTGGGGGAGGTTACCCATCTAGAGGGGAGAAGGGGTCATCTAGACTAGGACAGGAAGCCACACTTGGGACCTGCTCTGTACCAGGCACATTCATTTCAGCTGCTCATTTAATTGAAGCTTCATGGGCACTGGATTGATTATTGATTATTCCTATCCTGGTTTGTCTGTCTGATCCAGCTAGCAGGTGTGGTGCCAGCCTCACATCCAGATCTTTTTGCCCAGAGCCCATGTTTTTCACACCGTGTAACCATGGGTCCTCTGGGGCCAGCTCTGTCTCGTCTTAGGGAAACTGCCTCAGAACCCCAGACCTCAATTTCTACATCCATGAAATGATGATTTCTCTGAGGGCAATGGTCTGGATATTTTTGCTATTATTATTATCTCTAAGAAGCATAGATTTTGGATAGCAAGTTTTTGCCCCCACGTTTCTGTTTCTCTTTCTCTCCTTCTTGCTCTTCTTTCTGCTTCACTGATGTGCACCAGCCCCGTCTTTAGTTCCTCTGATTCTCTTGAGTGGCCTTTAGTTTTTTTCATACAAAGTTCTTTCTTTCTCCAACAACTGGACAGTCGGCCCCTCACTCTTCCCTCTCTCCTTTCCTTTTTTTTTGAAATTAGGTTTTAATGTTTTTATTTATTTAACATTTTAATTATGAAAATAATGCATGGGGGTGCCTGGGTGTCTCAGTAGATTAAGTGTCTGCCTTCTGCTCAGGTCATGATCCCAGAGTCCTGGGATCAAGCTCCTATTGGGCTCCCTGCTTGGCAGAGAGTCTGCTTCTCCCTCTCCCTGTGCCCTCTCCCTGCTTGTGCATGCTCTTTCTCTCTTTCAAATAAATAAAATCTCTAAAAAAATTCATGGACATTGTAGAAAACTGAGAAAATAAATACGAGGAAAGCCAAGAAAAGAAAAATAACACAGTGCAGATCTTGACATACTCTGGCTTGTAGCACACACAAATAAATGTTATTTTTTGGGGGGGAAATATGTGCATAATATACCTCCATGAAATCATATTTGATGGGCTGCATAACATTTCATAATATGGCTCTTATACTGTATTTTAACAATTTCCTGAATTCATGGTTACAGATTTACACTTTAATGATGTATCTGGGCTTGAATCCTAGTTCTGCCCCTCACTGCTCATGTATTTTTTGAGCAGTCCACTTGACCTCTGTGCCTCAGTTTCTTTACTTGCATCATAGCGAGAGCTCTGTGCTATGTTTCTTCCAGAGAGCTAGCTCTCACGATTTCTCATTTCTTATCTACTCCTAAGTCATCCCTGGCCTTACTATGGTTTGCAAATATTGATTTGTGAGACTATTCACTTCCCCACCCCCCTCTCCGATTTTGTGTTAAGTTTCTAAAAGTTAGGATCTGTTTCTCAATTGCTCCCAGGTTGGGAAAAACTACAGAAAGATACCTGGGAGATTCTAGAGAGGAACAGTGGGTGAACCCCTGAAGGGTAGAAGGGCTTTGGAGACAGGTGGGTGTGCACCCAACTCCTAGCTCTTCGGGACAAACTGTGTGGTGTTGGTCCTCATCATCTCATTCTTCTGCAGAGACAACAGGGCTTGCCTCCCTCACAGGCTTTCTTGAAGGGTCTTCCTCAATAACTAGTGGTGATCGCTAGATCTTGCCTGGCCCGGGCTCTAAGCAAGAGGGTGAGATGGGCTCACCTTCCCAGCACATACTGGCAATCTGAGATCCAAGGCAAGAGAGTGTTCACTTGGGAGGCCTCTTGCTGTTTCACATGTCCCAGGAGCTGGAAGTGGGCACAGACCCACCAATAATGAGGAGGCACTACCATCTCACAAGACCGTGAGAGAGGACACTCAGGTCTAGAAAACCTCAATGCAAAGTTCTGAGTTCCAGCCAACCTCAGGGAAGTTTCACCTCTATCCACGAGAAAAGCCCTCATCCCCAACCCAAGCCAGTGTCTCACAGGCCTGAGTAGGCTTTGAAGCAACATCCTCCAAACTGTAGAGCCCAAAAGGATAAGGAACATGGTGGTGAGTGGGTCAGTGGTCCCTAGCCCTGCCTGTCCATAGGGAAGGTCTTGGTCATGGTCTACTTCAAGACTTCAGAATTAGGGCCTCTATGAGAGAGACCCAGGAACTCCGTTTTTTCAACACTTAGAGAGATTTTGTAAAAAATTTAAAAATAGAAAAGCCCCACCCAGTGCTTCTGATGTTGTCAGCCAGCCCCAGGCCATGCACAGTGTCTGAGAAGTACTGAACGGGAAGACCTGAGGGCTGAGGGTCCCGATTGGGAAAGGTTGACAATAATTAAAGAACACACTGAAATAGTCTATGTTCCCACTCTAGGAGTTGGGTTATTTTCTGTGAAAATTCCTCTTCCTTGTGGATGCCAATTAAACATTGTGCATCCAAGTTGAATTTGGTTAGTTTTGTATGCAGTTTTCCTTCTGTCTGCTGATGGAACAAGAAACAAACTTCCTCTGAACAAGTTTGCTTGCTGGTTAACAACTTAGTATGACATGTTTGTCCATTTGGACTCTATGACCACGCTGAGAGATAAACAGAGATAGACTTTCCTGACCCTCATTTTACAGAGGACACAATGGGGTGCCCAGGGCTCCAGGAGGCTCAGGCTCTCACAGGTGGCAGTGGTGGAGTGGGGATCCATCCTATGCCTACTTCACTAATGCTGCTCTTCCTTTCTCCTCTATGCTGAGTCCTGCACTATGGCTTGTAGATTCAGAAATTATGGAGACACTCTCTCTCCAAATAGACCGTGAATTCTAGAAAGGGAGGAGCCAATAAAACTAATTATAGCAACACAGCAAGAGTGGGAATATTTATCTTCCTTTTGCCAAGATACCTCATTCCCATTTCCTACCTACATAATCCACAATCTCGTAGGCTGGTCTGAACATCCCTCCTCGTTCATTCTTTAATCTGTCCATCCTTTCATTCAATCACAAATTCACACATTTCTTTAGCAATTATACCAATAATTCATTATTTATGGGGTACTTACTGCAAGCCAGGCAGGCACTATTGTCCTATGTAAGCCATTGTGGATAGGCCTTTAAATAGGCAACAGGATGGAGGGTGATATTTATCTCCAAGTACAAATATCTCCATGTACATTTGCTGAGTGAATGAATAAATGGATGGGCATGCGAATGAGGGTTGTAGTGAAGGTGTTAGAGTAAGTACAGAGGAGAAGAACAAGAGAAGATGCCCTCCACCCTCTACCATATCACATCAAATGCCAGAGCCACTTTAGGGAATCAGCATGTCTCAATCCACTGTCACTCCACATCTTGGCATAATGATAGCCTTCTCTTCTGGCCTTCCATTCATTTCCCTCTTGCTCCTCCTGGTGTCTGGTCATCTTGGGGTCAACATGATGAGGTCAGCTCCTGACAAACCCCCCAGGATATAGGCATTGTCTGAGTGACTCCCTGCCCAGAGCACATTGATAGAAAAACATTTCCAAGCTGCCTAAGGTGGGCATCCTGTCTCACAAAGGCCAAGCGCTCCAGCTGCCTACCATGGGAAGTCATTTAATTGTGTTCTGTGGTTGGGCAGGTAGCAGAGGGTGAAGCAGAGGCCGGAAACTAGAGGCAGTGGAGGGGAGACAGATATCCCCATAACTGTATGTGCTCAGACAGACATGGAACAGGAAATTAAATGGCTGGAGAGGAATGATCACAATTACAGGAGAGTAGAAACTGTTCAGACCACCATGTTGTCTGACAGTAAGATGAGAACACTTGGTCTACGTCTGTGTTATTTATGTATCTGTATCTAAATAGATAGATCCATATAGATAGGTCCATCTTTTGCTATCTATCATCTCCCTCTATGCCTATAGCCAACTATTTATTGACTGGTCTATCTATGAAATAGTCAGGAACCTGAAATAAAGCCCCCCAAAAAATAAACCTTTCAACATTACGTAACTATTTCAATGATCTTTAATTACACGTCTAATATTAATTCCCTTCAGTTCATCGCCATGTAATTGGGGTGATAGAGGAGAAAGAGGGAAATGAAGCAAAAGAGGAATTAGTTCAATGACAACATCTGGCAATTAGTTTTCCATCTTTCACTCCCAAGGCCGCTAGTAACAGAGGAATTATATCTCCTTTTGAGTGGAGCTCAAATAGCCAAAGGATTTTCCTGATCGGCCTTCAGATGCCACACAGCTAATGGACAATGGAATAGGGATTCAGATGTGCCTGCTTCTGAGGCCTTTTTGTTTGAAACCCTAGCCTCTTTTACTGAATCGAGGGCTCACCCAGTGTGTGTGCATCTGATTCGCAGATCAAGTTGTAGTATTAGATGTGGTTGAAGGCATGAGTGGTTCTTGCATAGGTAGCCAACTGGTGTCTCCCGCGGGATGCCCGACAGGCATCTAACAATTGAAATATCCAATATGTAAGTCACGTCTTTCAAATGTCCATCTCCTCAGGCTTCTTTTGTTCTGTAAACAGCACCTTCTCTCACCCAGTTGTGCAGTCGTGGGGTCCAGGATTCATTCTCTACTATATGATGCTCCCAGACTAAGCCGTTGCTGATCTTGGAGATTTTCACTCCAAAAGTACCTGTTCACTACTCCCAGCTGACCTCTGCCACACCCACCTTCACCTTTGCCTGTTTCCTGTTCCATGAAGGGTGCAGACAACATGCCCAGCCCTAGTGGGTCCTCCATGTGAAGGGACACGAAAGAGGAAGATGGGGACTTCTGATTTTGTCCTGGAAGTTTGCACAGCACTTCACACATATTGCAAAATTCACCTTTCATCCAGAATATCTGACCTTTGTATCATTATTTGTGGGATATCTGCTTCCTCTGTCATGTTGTCACCCCAGGAGGAGTGGCTTTCAAGGTCTAGCCCAGTGTCTCACGATTGCTTTCCTCATCTCTTGGTAAGTTCTATTGGTGCACATTGACCATACTTCTCAAACACAATAGACTCACTGCTTGTATTCCAGAACATTCCTAGCATTAAAAGAGTCATGCCACATGACTCAAATTCTCCATTTTTAGTTCTACCACTTTCAACACCCTTGCCACTTCTCAAACTTTGGCTCAAATAAGCAAATTTGGCCAGGTCCCTCCCAATAGAAATCTGGAAGTCCATTTCTAGAACTGAGCTTTGTTGAATTTGTGCACTTCCTCAGGTTGAGACCACTGTCTTTGGGCTGTTCACTATGGTTACCATTGTCACTATCTTTGGCACAGGGTTGGGGTTCTCTTGGGATCTGATGGAAGCCAGCCTTTACTGAGATGTGCTATGATACATTCACCTGTCACCCACACTCCCTCATTTGATTTTTGCTCCCTGTGTGATTGTGGCATGAAGGGGAGGGACATAAAATGAGCAACTTGCTGGAAGTGGCACATTCAAGCTGGGAGCATCTGACCCTACAACTGGAGCTCTTTCCTCTGGACTATGATGCCCTCTTGGGTGCTGCAAGTTTTCTGAAGACAAAGAATGCTGCCATCTTTCCACTTCGTGCTTTTATAACTGCTCCACATCCTTTCCAACAGCAGGGATGTCCCTGGGCTGAAAGATACATATGCAAGAAGAAGGAAGAACTCACCCACACGGTGCCAATGGGATGGACATTCTCATCTTGAGAGGTGCAAGGCCTTGCTATGTGCTTTCATATACACTTGCTCCCTGTGTCCAACCCTGTGAGGTTGGTTGTAATGGGACAAGGGTAAATAAATTGGGTGCTCTGTTACATAAAGATGATGGCTCTGTGTTGGGTTTACATATTCTCATTAGTCTTTAGGACAACCAGTGAGGTTAGAATTAGGACTCCCATCTTACAGACAAGGAAAATGAGTCACAGAGTGGAGAAGTATCCTTCCAAAACCTCACAGTCTGGGTTCAGACTGACGGTTGTACACCACACCCTTGTGCCCTGTCCTTAATCATTGCATGATACTCCCTGACCCTGGTCAGTGCCAGAGAAGGGGGATGGAGGTCACTAGGGTCACTAGGGCCAACCTCTGAGAAAAGAGGGGACACTGAGAAGAGATAGAAAGAGGAAGACTGAATATTTGCCCTGAAAAAGTAGCTCCCGGGAAGCTTCAGACCAGAGAGAACACCTGGGCTGTCACTTTGGGAGGCGTCTTATAAGTTATCCCCTGTCACAGGCGGGCCCAGAGACCCCGCAGCTTCCCTGCCAGCTTGCTGTGCGGGCTCCGCCCTTTGTAACCTGGGGAATGAAGCTGAAGTTAATTAGTTCTATTTACTGCATTTGCCTGTCATTTCCTCAAGCTTCATGCCTTCCACCTCCCCATGTTTGATCTAACGGAAGAGAAAATCTCTCCACAGCCTGGATTGTGCCTACTGGGCTTACGCCATTCTCCGAAAGACTCTGCATTTTTAGCGCTAATTAATTTAAGTACTTCGGTTGCCCTACTGCTTCTGAGAGGCACCTCTGTGTTTCCAGCTTTCCCAATCAAACTTTGGTTTTTTTGAAACACCTGTCACTGTTCAGCCTTCTGAAGATTTTTTGCTCCTTCTCGTGCAGAGCTCAGGAGACAATTTGACTTTTCCCTTCAGACTCATTCAGATTAGTGAAAGTCATTAGAGATGAGGAAAGATCGGAGAACATAACTGCTGGAAGGAAATTTGGTAAGATGTGCTGTTGGGCCGGGTATTCTTCAAGGAAGAATAAATTTCTTTTGTGCCTTAAGCTGGTTTTGTTGGGTTATTATTTCCAACTTAAAGATGAAGAAACAGAAATTCTTATAAGTTGAGTACCTTGCCCGGCCCCAAATCACATGGCTAGAAATTGGCAGAATTGGAGTTGAAATTCAAACCTCTCTAGAAAGCCAGTGCTCTTCTAGACCAGGCTGCCCTGGACGGGGTCAGGCATGGTAAGATGCTGCCGGAGCACACAGTGTGCAGAAGGCATTGTCCTTGTTTGCAAAATGGGAAAGAGAGGTGTGCAAACCACAGAGTTCCACACTGGCACCAATGGCATGCTCAGGGATGCGGCATGTGACCCACGAGAACACAGAGGTGGGGGGCAGTAGTTCTGCTCATAGGTGCCTGGGGAGACTTTTCAGCAGCCATTTGGGTTGCCTTATGTACTCCAAAAACACACATGGAAGTCCTAACCCCCAGTCTCTGTGAATATGCCCTTGTTTGGAAATAGGGTCTTTGCAGATGTCATGAAGCTTTAAGCTGAGGTCATATTCAGATAGGGTGGGGCCTAAATCCAATAAGACTGATATCTTGGTAAGGAGAGAAGAGACACAGAGACGGACACACAGAGGAGGGCACCACGTGAAGACACTGACGCATAGAGGGCAGAAAGCCATATGATGCTGGAAGCAGAGATGGATGTGATGCAGTGGCAAGCCAAGGAATGTCAAGAACCACCAGCAACCATTGGAAGTTGGAAGTTAGAAGACAGAGCATGACTCATCCAAGAGCCTTGATTTCGGACTTCTCTAGAACCATGAGAGAATAAATGTCTGCTGCTTTAAGCCATCCAAATTTGTGGTAATTTGTCACAGCAGCCCTAGGAAACTCGCACAAGCAGGAATCACCTGCATGAACCTTGGGGCCTGAGTGGTGCTGGGCAGAGGGGAGATGTGGCAGGAGGGGGTGACTGATGCCAGGGCATGGAGGAAGCTTCCCTATCATGCCCTGAGAGTGGGTCTGGAGCTTGGTTATGCAGGCAGGAGGTTGCAGGCCATGAGGTTGAAGTGCTGGATTAGGACTATAGTTTGAAGGGTAGGGATGATCAAAGCAACCTTGTGGCCATCTGGGGCCATCCAACTGTGCTGGACAGTGGGGTGTGAGTTAAAAGGGAAGTGTGTCATCACCCACTGGCTCTCTATCCCCTCCCCTAGCCCAGGACACCTGCTCCAGGTGCTAAAGCTCAGATGCCAGCTTGCATCCCTAAACCACTGCATGAAGGGATCTATCCTGGGGAACTGCCTGACTCATAGCAAACTGTGTGTGAACAAAACAATAAACCTTCATGCCTTAAGCAACTGATCTTTCTGGGGTTTGTTTGTTATTGTGACAAACTAGCAATACATATTCCAGATGTTTGGAGACAGAATATAAGAAGTATATGCATGTCCCACCTCCCCAGAAGACCCCGGGCCATGTGGATCATTCCTCTTTTATTGCCTGCTCCCGCCCACAGCCCCTTAAACATATTCAGCACTTATCAAATTAGCTAGAGAATTAAAGCTGGAATGAGCTCCAGGTTGTCTAGACGGATCCCTCTTCTGACCTAAGCTCCCACGGTAAGACAGTGGTAGGTCAAGGCAAAGCACTGGTGTCCTGCACGGAGTGCTCAAACTCACCTTGTCCTTTAAGCTACAGCCCGTCATCCAGCCTGTGTCCACACCACTAGCCATGCCCATGGGACCATCAATTGCTCGAGGACATTCCCTTACCATAGAGACAGCTGCTGCACTCTCCTGAGGACTTATAACCTCCTGGGGTGGGGGTGGGGGGCGGCTTTTACAATCAATGTGACCCACCCATAAGGTGATCATGTTATAAATTGCAAAAACCTCTCTCAATGCTTTTGAGAGAGAAAGGGAGCACCATTCCTAACTGCTCTGGGGAAACAGTGTGAACTTGGACTGTTGTGGGCAAATTGGACATACCAGCCACCCTGCTCAGAGGTGGTTTTGGTGAAAAGCAGCTCATCTGATTAAGGAGTCCAGGACCTAGGGTATGTGCCCTGGCTTTGTTATTTAGGGACTCTGTGAACTTGAACAAACTCCACTCTCCGAGGCTCCAGGTGCTTATGTGTCGAGTGGGAAGAATGACTAACCCTCACCACTTGGTGAAAATGTACGTGACGGTGGTGTATTCACTGTGAAAAGCTTTAATTTATTACCGTCATCCTTGCTGCTGACATGGGTGTTGTTAATGACTGTCATTCTTTAGTGAATTAGAGCCGGATTCTTTGCCCGTGCTGCTTGCTAGAATCATCTGGGAAGATTTATCAAATAAAAATAAATAAATGTAGTAGTTTGCTGGGGCTGCCATAAGAGAGAACTGCAGATCTCGTGGCTTAAAAGGCAGAAATTTATTTTCTCACAGTTTTAGAGTCCAGGAGTCTGAGGCAGGGTGTGGGCAGGATTCTTTCTCCTGAGGCCTCCTTCTCCAGCTGGCATGGCCATCTTCCTCTCTCTGTGTCTTCACATGGTTGTCCCCCTGTGTACACCTATGTCCATAGTTCCCCTTTTTTATAAGGACACCACTCATATTGGATCAGGGCCCACCCGAATGACCTCATTTTTACCTTCATTAATTCTTTAAAGTTCTTTTCTCCAAATACAGTGACGCACCAAGGTGCTGGGGGTTAGGACTTCGACATATGGTTTTGGTGGGGTGAGGGGAACACAATTCAGCCTGCAATAAACCCCATCCTCACCCCCACAATGCTGGTATAGTTCAAGGCCAAAATCCATTGTATTGAAGGAATTTCAAAAACAGTCTTGATATGGTGAGCTGGAGACATTTCTGGCCAGTGCAAAGCCCTTTCCTGTACTGCTGAGTGAGCCTCCGTGAGATTGATTGAACAACTCTGAGCATCTTACAGCCAGCACTCTCCCGTTGGTGATGGGAAATGGTTTAGACAGAAAGCCTTAGCACTGACACATTGAATAATATTTTGTCAGTGGCTTTGGCTCATTGTGCAAAGCGCTTTCTCTGCTCAGGCAGTGCCTGACTGGCCTCAGGGCTTGCATGTGCCCTGCTGGACTGAAGAGGAGGGGGCTGCCTATAGCTCCCTAACTCAGGGGCCAGCTGGGGGCGTGAGATCTTACCAGGATCTCCTTTGAGACTCCATTTCCTTGTCAATAAAATGAGAGTGGACTTTCTGCACCATGTAACTCACAAAGTTGTCATGGAGAACACATGAGACCTATAAATTTGTAGCTTCTATTTCTGTACGGCCCAATATAGCAACCATATGCTCATGTGGCTACTTAATTGCAAAATAATAAAATAAGAATTCAGTTCCTCAGTTGCCCTAGACACATGTTAAGCTCTCCACATCCACATGTGGCGAACCATATTGGTGAGTCCTGCTTTGGAATATTTCCATTACTACAGGAAGTCCTGCTGGATGGCACCACTCTGGGTGCTTTCCAGACCGTCCCCCCTGAGGACATTATCACCACTTAAGCTGTCCTTGCGGTGTCCCATGTAAAGCAGAGCCACTGACACCCAGCTCCAGAACTGTCCATTTTCTAAAGTCTGGGTTCTGTTTCATTACCCCACGCCACCTCCTACATAAAGCTGAACAGACCATTTTTCTTCGGTCTTTAACATCAACACTGGAGTCTCACTTGCGAGGCAGTGAGGGAGCTTCTGGCTCTGGAATCTCTGCCAGGGTGATTATCGGGGTGTGGGCAGGACGCTGGACTAAAAGTTTTGTCTCTGGTCATGTGCACACACACGCACACGCACACATCCATCCTGTATCACAACTCTTCCTCTGTTGCTAACTACTGAGCAACCTAGCAGCATAAAAATTCGTCACCCCGACTCACTTATAAAACAGGGATCCTGTTGCTGGGCTGTAGCGCCCAGGTGGAGACGTGAGATGCAGGCTGCACACGGCGGTGCAGGCGTGAGCTGCGAACATGGGCCTCACTCTTTTTCATCATGCGCGTGCCTCTCCCAAGCACTGCAGGCTTCTGCTTCCTTGCCTAACAACTGTCCTCCTGGTGACACCCCAAAACAGCAACGTGAGACTGACTTACAGGCAGATGAAAAGCAGATGCTTGAAACCAGCGGGAAGCGCTCGCCTGGGAGCCGCTGCTTCCAACTTCAGAGGCAGAACTTTACTCCAGCTGGAGGTGAAGCCACAGTTAAGAGGGGCTCAGGGCAGCTGCCTCTGGAAGCTTGCCCCCCCTGCTAACCTCTGAGCACATCAGGGCCATCTTCCACGTGAAATGATAATCAAGTATGAGATCAGAATGAATTTTGCCCTGGGTGTCTTAAAGCTGTAGGGGAATAAGATTGTGCTTTCAAATCCAATGTGAACCCTTAAGTACAGAGGAATTGGCAACTTGAGGGAAGAGGGGGGGAGGAAGAACCTGGCTGCTTGACTGAGGGGGTTCAGGGTGCTGAGGGGGTTCCACAGGCCCCCCGGGATAGAGGACTGGCATGGGGGCACGGATAGTTGCAGTGCATTGCAAAAGTCATGCTGCTTGGAGCAGAAGACTCAGGGGGGCAGAGGCAACTGGATAGTTCCAAAAGACCCAGTCTTAAATCTGGGTCTGCACGGAGGGCCCAGCGTGACCTCAGCAGAAAACAAGAGTTTACAGGGAGCGGAGGGTGAACTGCACACATCATTCTCACTTTGATGGATCCCTGATTGCCCTCAGGATGGAGTCTAAACCATACTGAGGTTCTCTGTAGTGGATCCTCTGGTGTGCTCCATGCCCCAGGAGCCCGAGGGGATGTGTTTCCCCAGCTGCTGGGCATGCTGCTTAGACAAGTGTCAGACCTCTCCATCTGAGTGAGGAAGTAAACGAAGGAATGGATGACAGAAGTGCATCGTTCAAATACATCATCCATTAATTTGGCATTCTCGAAAACACACCTACAGCAACTAACACATGAGACATAAATATTTTTAAGTCAGTTTTGGAAAAAGAAGGTAAGAGGGTAAAAATAAATAAGCAAATCTGACATACGTGCAGGCCTTTACTATTTTTAGCTTATCCTGCCATATGCATTCTGACTTCGCGCCCAGTGCCTCCTGCCAGGTACCTGCCACATGCAACTGACCGTGACTTTGCACTTGGCCTCAGGGAGCTGCTGACTGAGACGCAGAGGCAGAGTGGGAGTGAGTGGGGACAGAGAGGCCGTCCAGGGAGGTCTGGGAGAACAAAGGACACATTCTTGCAGGAGAGTCATCTGATTTACAGGTTTACAACCCAGAGGTGGCCCTGTTGGAGAGGGAGGTCATTCCAGGCAGAGTAGGCTACCGGGCAGGGGCAGGGAGGCAACAGTGAGGAGGGATATGGGCTTTAGAAAGAAAACCTAGGCCGTCTGACTTTGCTAGTGTGAGTCCTGGCACTGCCACCCATGGGACCTGTACGAATTTGGGGAAGCTTGGAATGTTTGAGTTTCCATCTCCCCATCCATTTCACAGAAATTTTTTTAAAAAATGCAAAAGACAAAAGACAATGACCCAACCCATCTCACCGGGCTGCACTGTGATTTCATATCTGAATTTTCAGTCAACTCCAAGGTGGGAATTTGTCTATTTGCCCCAATATTCTTACAGAGCTGCAGGAAAAGCTAAGTAAGACAGTGGAAGACACTGGACGCTGAAGGTCACTTAAAATGGTAAGCGTTGCGAGGCTGTGAGTCCCAATTTAAAACTTTTTATTTTAGTGGGTATCTGTAAGTCCATACTGTTGGATGGCTGGTGGATCTAATACAAAACCCAGCTATATGCACACACACGTAGGCAGACACACACACAGACATGATGCTTAAAAGTGGCTGGTCCAACTGCCAGACATAAATGTCCTGGATATTGGCTGTTTTGTGATTCTGGCCTCATGGTTCCCTTCGCCAATTGTATTTCTAACTCATGTCATCTGGAGAAGAATGGATCCTCTTGAAAGGAGCAGATCCCTCTTCATAGTTTCTTCTCCTTGGCATGACTGCAGGAGGAGGAACTCGTATGACTTCACAGTCCATCAGATTTCATCTTTAGTTTCCCTTCACCTTTCAAACAACTGTTCTAGCAATAAACCCATCAACAAATGCTTATTGAACACCTACTTCGTGTTAGGTTCTGTGCTATGTACAGGCGACACAGAGGTGACCAGAGAGACCTAGTCTTTGCCTTTTGGGGTCTGCTGTCCAGAAACAAGAAAAGAGCCTATCATGGTTGTCTATAGTGACTGATCTCCTTTCTCTTACCTATCACTACCAGCTCAGACTTTCCTGCTGCCACGAGGATAGGTGCCACAAGTAACAAAAGGCAATGCACCAGGGAAAGATACACTGCCATGCACAGGTGTATAATAACAGGATGGTCACAGGGTGGACGTGTGTACCAGCATCCCAATAACCTCTGACTTCCTTCGCTTTCTGATACACCCCGGATAAGCATTCAAAACTAGGTCATGACATTCCACAGCAACAACACAATTGTAAATTTTCAGTGTCCCAGAGCTATGCCTAGATTCCCAGAGAAATCCCACCATGACATCTCTGGGCATCCACACCAAATACCTCGCAGTTTCTTGGTTCTTTGATCTCCTATGTTGTTCATAACCGTAGGTCCCTAGATCATTGTACACGGATATCCCTTTTTCTGTTGTCAACCCTGATGAGCTTGGCTCTGTGATACTTGGTTTGTGGGACCAGAAAACAGCCATCCTGCATTGCTGCCCAGGCATTTTACAGTATGACAACCTGCTCACACCTAGAGTCTGGACGTTGAGATAAGCACTTGAATTTAGGATGCTTGCCACAAGTTCCTGCTTTGCTTTTTCTCGGGGGCACCTTTTCAAATAACCACTTAGAGTTAGCCTAGGAAAAGTTAGTGACCTCTGCCCCAACCACCTTATAAGTAGTAGGCGCGATCCTGTTCTCTCTCTTCTGCGCTCATGACGGGGGGGCGGGGGGGTGGTGGTGGTGGAGGAGTGGGGGGAGGGGACAGAGGACTGCTCCCACCTCTGGTTCATTGAATCCCTATCCTGAGATCTGTACCTAATAAATCTTGTGACTTTGTCTCCTTTGTGTGAGTGTGTTGAAACTGCACCTCCAATCAAAATGGCCCCAGGCTTTTCATTTCCCCAAAGTGGGAGTTGAGAAGCCAAGGGAACTACCTGCCCACTGTGCAGTGCCTTGTGCCTCCTCAGACAGCAGGTCATAATCTGCATATTCTTAATTTAGCACACCAGCCCCAGGATTTCCAACACAGTTTGGAAGAAGGATCTGGAGAAGGTCAGAGTCTTCTGCATAATATAGAGTGGAATTTGGGTGACACAGGAACAGGGGGGTGAGAAGGGTTCATACATGGTGGTGGGCAGATGGAGGAGCCAGGGGGGTGTCAGGAAGCTGAGCACTGGGTGGGGAGGAGGTAGAGTGGGAGGGAAATGTGGCCCCAAGATGGATGTCTGCTGATGGTGAGCGCTAAGTGGTGGGTGGTGGCGAGTATGAAGTCTCCATCCCTTCACTACTTTGCTTCACAGACCAGACTTACCCCAGCTGCTGCTACAGTGAGAAATGGAGACAAAAGAATGGCTGTCAGTCTCGGGATGATGATTGCTCATAATACCTATGTGCCCTCATAATAATATGATGTTTACTACGTGTCAGGGCTTCTTCTATCACATCCCATGCACTTGACTCAGGTACACCTCACAACCGCTGTTGTGCTAGTATCATCTCGGTTTTGTAGATGAGGAAACTGAGGCACAGTGAGGCTTAATCATTGGTATGAGATGTCTCCACTAGTAGAAAGCAGAGCTCCAGTTTCCACTCAGATAGGCTATACCTTGAGGCCCAGAACATGGTGGAGACTCAGCAGGGAGACCAGAGTGAGGCAGGTCTCCCAGGCATTCACTTTGGGAACAAAATTTAAGGGGGCACCAAAAAATCTCAATAGTAACCAAGCTGAATATGGCAGAAAAGCAATATTTAAAATCGAATAAAAATTCATGCAAAAATCCATTCTGAAAACAAAAATCAAATTTCAAAATAAAGACCATGTGAGTAATTACTGATTTTCTTTATCCCACTGGCTACAATATAGCTCAGTGTGATAGTAAGGAGAGTCAGGTCTTCCTGCTGCTTCTCAGTTCTTGTCCTCCACTCTGAACCAGAATATTTCTGGGAAGTTACTTGTGCTAGGATTCGTAAAATTCTAAGGTGAGGCTTTAAACTGCTGCAAAGCGTAAGAAGGGTGTTCGTGCCAATCTTGGCTAGATCTCAAGGGTTAGAAAGTTATCCAGCTGATGGCTGGATAACTGTCACATGTCTCATGCATTTACATGTACTGTTTGTTCTTCTTGTCGTGCTCGAATTGAATCTCTTCTCAAAAAGATTCATTTGATTGTGGAAAGAACATGAGATCTACACTACTCTTAACAAATTTTTAAGTGCACAATACAGTCTTGGTCACTGTAGGTACAAGGCTGTATAGGAGACTTCTAGAACTTGAATTCATCTTGCTTAACTGTACTTATTGATTAATACCTTCCTGTTTCCCCCCTCTTACCCCAGCCTTTCACCATTCTACTCCATTGATTCTATGAATTTGACTGTTTTCGATATCTCATATGTGTGGAATCATGAGATTCTATGGCTTATCTCACTTGGCATAATGTCACATGGCTCATCCATGTTGTTGTATCTGGCACAAGTTCTTTTTTAGGCCCAAATATATTCAGTGGTAAGCAGAGACCACACCTTCTTGATCTATCCTTCTGTCCACGTTGTTCCCACATCTTGGCCAATGGGAATAAGTACTGTGAGAACTTGGGCCACAAGCCAGTGTGCAAAGAATGATGAAAAATTCCTTTGAAAGACTTTCCTTGATCCCCTCCTCTCTGGGCTCCAGCCCAAGGGGCAGGCAGTCCTCTCCGTGATGCCAAGCACCCAGCCCTTGTTGCCTCTCACAGCCAGTGATGTGGTGTGAAGGCACGGCTGAGAGGATTGTTGACAACATGCTCCTGTCACACTGTCTCAGCATCTCATCGGTACCCAGCCTGAAATAGAGTTCACTACACGCCTGCAAAGTGAGTGAATGTGCTTGGGGGGACTTTTAACCCTGCTGTTCTAAAATTCTGCATGCTTCTTGAAATAGCAATTCCTCCCCTTTCTCAAAGCAAGAACATTATAAATCAGCAGAGTTAAGTAGAAGTGACATAAATGCTTAAGTCAGATACGCTTGAGTTTACATACTTAACTGTGTAACTTTGGAGACAATAGTACATTTAATCCTCATTTCATCTTTAGGATGATTTTATGACATAATGCATATACCAGGTATATGTTGGGTACTTTTATTTTAATTAATTAATTAATTTATTTATTTTTGTACATTTTTTTGTTGGGCACTTTTAAAATGGTGCATATATGCACACATACACATTACAGTTTTATGTATCTGTTTGGAAATGTTCAAATTCAAATTGCATTTTTTAAACTTTAATGCTTCATTTAAATACAACACAACCAAAAGCAAATTAGAGGCTGAGCTGTGAAAGGTGGAGGTTTATTTTCAAACCCAGAGAGTTTTTGAAGAAGAGACTGTCTATGGCCCTTATGTGTCAGCTGGGGAAATAGACCCACGCCTTGAGGTATTGAGTGAAATGGTCCAATAATGGGTTTTCAGGACAAGCTATCAGCTTTGGAGCAGATGTGCCCAGGAAAATCTGTTTTGTCAAGAAGAAATTCCTCACAGTTGGTGAACCTGGGCCAAGGAAGACAAGTACAGGAGACAGAAGCCAGCTACCACGCTCTGTGCCTCTTGGCAGGGAGCATGACTACACTACTGTAGTCAAGGTTGGGAAGTTTTTTCTTTCTTTCTTTTCTTTCTTTCTTTCTTTCTTTCTTTCTTTCTTTCTTTCTTTCTTTCTTTCTTTCTTTCTTTCTTTCTTTCTTTCTTTCTTTCTTTCTTTCTTTCTTTCTTTCTTTCTCTTTCTTTTTTCTTCTTTCTTCTTTTTTCTTTTTTTTTAGAAAATATTTTCAAGGCAGCCCTCCTGGACCTTCCTCCCTCCCCTCAGGGAGATTTTCCCACACTCGTGTGTTGCCATCACTGAACATTGTGTGCACCTCAATCCCAACATTCCCCATATGGATTGTCATTTATGCATCCCTTAGGCTTGCCCTAGACTGTCGGCTGCCCAGGACAGGGACTGGGTCTTACTTGTCAGCATTTAATGGGTGAGTCCAGTTTCCATGACGTACAGGAGACATGGATTATCCTAGGCTGCCCTTGAATTTGCAACCAAGAACTTGCTGTCCATCAAGAGATGTCAACTGTTTCCTTTTGTGACTGGTGACAAGTGGGAGACTTGGCAAGTACAGGTATAGTCTCAGGTTTGTTGGGGAAACTTCAAGGTCTTCCACTTCTTTCTCCTATCTGACTACAGTTGAACCTTGAACAATGTGGGAATGAGGGGAGCCAACACCCTCACAGTCAAAAATCCACACCTGACTTTTGACTCCCCCAAAACTTAACTACTAGTAGCCCACTGTTGACTGGAAGCCTTATCGATCACACAAAAAAGTCAATTAATGCATTTCATATGTTAAATGTATTATATACTGTATTCTTACAATAAAGTTAGCTACTGAAAATAAAATATTATCAAGAAGTGAAGGAGAGAAAATGCATTATATAGTATAATACTGTGGCTATCAAAAAAAATCCACATATAAGTGAACCCATGCTGTTCAAACCCATGTTGTTTAAGGATCAACTGTATTTTATATGAAGCATTTGAGGTGGTGGATTATGAATTTGAAATTTCTTTAGGGCTAGGGAGTAGCTAGATATCTGCCCCCTTTGGATCTTGAATATTATTAGCAGAAATTGTTGTTTGTTTGTTATCATTCACCCAGGTGAAGAAGGTGGTAATTTTAGACAGACACTTTTGAAAGTTGAAAGAGCACTTAGTTTATCACCATTTCACTGAGCATTCTGGTGGGACTCAAAGGAAAAGGCCATATTAAATCCATCTGTAATACAGAGGTGAGCCTCTCCTCAGCAAGACAAAGAGAGAACTGGCTCTATATTGAGTACCTGCCATGTCCTAGGTGAGGCCTTTTCTGTCTTTCTCCATAATTCTGAGAGATAAGTATTATAATCATTTCACAGAGCAGAGATTTATCTTAAAAAATGCTTCATTACAGCCTTCAGCTGACTTATAGGAGACACTATTTTAGGTGACAGTGATACAAAAGTAAAGAATGCTGACAAATTTGCTGCCCTAAAGCCCATAAACATTTTTTCCCCAATCCTCAAAAGGCCAGTATGGGTCAGATTTTGAATAGATAAGGCACTAAGTCAGTGCTCATTTCACTACCTCCAATCATTCCAAATTCACTTGTTCTGCTGTGACTTTTCTCCGGACTCTAGCTCTTAGCAGGTTCCCCTTCTGTGTAGGTCAGAAACTAGGATACATCATTGTGTTTTTTTTTAAATTTAAGATTTTATTTATTTATTCATGAGACACACGCACACACACACACACAGAGGTAGAGACACAGGCAGAGGGAGAAGCAGGCTCCATGCAGAGAGCTTGATGCGGGACCCTGATTCCAGGTCTCCAGGATCAGGCCCTGGACTAAAGGTGGCACTAAACCGCTGAGCCACCTGGGCTGCCCACTTCATTGTGTTTCATATTTCACTTGTATCCTGGTGTTATAGGTCAGGCTCCTCACCTTATTACTGATCTTCTCAGCAAAGCATCTCTTTGTACAAATTATCATGTAATAACACATCATATCATTTTGTTTCCCCTGGACTAATTAAGACTTTCCCCACATATTATCTCAGGTGACATCAGAGGACCACCATTTTGAGACATCTCTGCTTTATAAATGAGGTAACTAGGACAATTTATCTGAGTCTCAAATGTCACTAAATTTTGGAGCTGTTACTATCTATGACTCCAAGTTCAAAGAACTAACAATTAAGAGGCATCTGATGCTAGGCATTTCCCATGTGATTTACATACATTATTTAATGTAACCCTTATCTAGAAAGTGATGGGGGAAAGATTGGGACCATGGTCTGGTTGATTTCAAGGCTTAATCTCTTTTCACATAATCTTCTTTCATAGAGACCGTAATCATCTGTCTTCATAATCAAGCACTGCTGCCATTTCAAGTATCTGACATATGAAAGATGGTGGAGAAAACTGGTCCTATTATATTCCTTTTTCAGATAAGGAATTCCAAGACTCATAAAGATCTTATGTGGGTTCAAAGGACTTATGAATGGCAGGAGAGAGGATAAGGACTCAGGCTATCTGGTTTCCAGTCATTGGCTACCCTATCTATAATCCTAGACTCTTCCACTTTAGTGCCCAAAGCTAAAGAAAATAAAGTCATTAGGTTTTTACTAAAAATCTCCTCATGTCCTGCTAATACCGTTATTTTTATCCCTTAGAGAAGGGAAGTCTGGTTTTCTGGGAGGACAGAACCAGTGGTCTTCCCAAAAGGAAGCATGTTTTTCAGACCTTACTAAGCATTCTTAGGCTATGAAAGAACTTTACTTCCATAGATATACCTGGCAAACTCCTGCTTGTCTTCAGTGTAATACTTCTCACCTTTTCTTCCTACCTGAGTAGATATAGGTGCCCTTACTTCTGTGCTCCTACATTATCCTTAATTTTCCGCTGGTACTTAGTATATATCATTGCTTAGAAACTCCTTCCTTACTGGTTCATTGCTGTAATAGCTCCTCAGGATTGTTAAATTCAGGACTGAGATGTTTCCATCTATTTGCTCCTAGCAGACAGCATGGGGCTTTGTACATAGGAAATAAATGGATGAGTGGATGCACAAATGAACAGACACTGGATTGGATTAATATATAGCTAAAGAAGATAATAAAGGATTGATTCACTAGTCTTAACGTAAACATTGCTAACTGATCCTTTTTCAATGACTGAATTATAAAGAGACAGCTGGATATCTCTACATATGCATATATAGCTTGAATAGTCCTATATTCATATCTATATTTACCAACATCACCATTATGTGCCCATTTAAAAATTGTCCTGATCCTACATGGAGAGATCACTATTAATGTTTTAGTGTGGACCCTTTTAGACTTTTCTTTACATAGAATGATACAGTCATCTTTAACGTGAGGTCCATTTTTGGCTACTTTTACCTTTTTTTCTGTACCTCTGTGACTTTGTGTTTCACATGAAAAGTGTTCCTAATTTATAACCAGAAAAAACAAAGTTTTTTTTTTTTTTAAATCTTATATATTGGGGCAGCTGGGTAGCTCAGTCAGTTAAGCATTTACTTTTGGCTCAGGTTATGGTCTCAGGGTCCTGGAATCAAGCCCCAAGTTGGGCTCCTTGCTCAGTGGGGAGTCTGCTTTCCCTTCTTCCTCTGTCCCTACCCCCTGCTAGTATTCTCTCTTGCTTGTACAGTCTCTCTCTCATAAATAAATAAATAAATAAATAAATAAATATTTAAAAAATTAAAATCTTATTTCTTATATTAAAAAAACCTAGTACCTTTTAGGTGTTATCTTAAATTGAGGTAATAATAGCTACTGAACAGAGCTAAAACTCTATAGAGGATCACTATATTCAAGATAACGTTCTTTTTTTTTTTTAAAAGATTTTATTTATTCATTCATGACAGACACACACACACACACACACACACAGAGAGAGAGAGAGGCAGAGACACAGGCGGAGGGAGAAGCAGGCTCCATGTAGGGAGCCCGAAGTGGGACTCGATCCTGGGTCTTCAGGATCACACCCCAAGCTGAAGGTGGCGCTAAACCGCTGAGCCCCCTGGGCTGCCCTGAAGATCACGTTCTAAGCATTCTACCTGCATTAAGTCATGATTTAGCAGTTAGGATAACTTAGTAAGATTAGTATTATTATTATCTACACTGTATAGAAGAAGAACTGAGGAAAACATAGGCTTAGTAATTTGTTTTAGGTCATACAGCTGAGAAGTCACCCAATAGAATTTGACTGATTAAGAGGGAGGGGGGGGAGTTAACACTGATGTTTTTCATATATGTTACCTATTTGATCCCTATTTTTATGCCATGAGGTGGAGTATTATTATCTCCCACTGATTCAGGAATCTGTAGCACAGAGAGATGATGTTAGTAATTGAGTCTTTTCATCTTAACAACTGGCAAAGCCTATGTTACAGCCAAATTCCATAATCATTCCATAACACCATTTAGGGATGTTCATGTATTTTAGATTTATTTACTGATGTGTTTATTTATTTGTTTGTTCATTCATGCATGTTAAGATTAATTTGTCAGACACCCACGAACCTATTAATACTGCTGGGCACATGGCAGGCAATACTAGCTATGCACAGAATGCTGTCTGATAGTTTTTCCACTTTAATGAATAGGGTAGCCCCTGAATCCTTTATTTCTGAAGATTAAATCTAATGAGATAATGTATTCAAATATGAATAGCACAAAGTCTGGCATGTAGGAAGAGCTTAATTCATGATCATTGAATGAGCATTTGCAAAACCTTGATGAATCACATCAAGCAAAGAACACACCAGTTCTAGGGATGTGTTATTTTTCTTTATATAAAAATAAGAACATCATTGATAAAACTGAAAACATGAAAATTCTCTTTTATTCTCTATTTAATTAAATTTTTGTCAAAACACAGTTTAAAAAATTGAATTCCATAGGGAGAATGTCTTTGATTTCTTATAGCATAATAAGCTAGATACCTGAGTAAATCTTCCATAGAAAACAGTTTTTAAAAAGCAACTTATTTGCAATCAACTGTTAGAAAAAGTAAGGGCTTCCCAGGGAGAGCCCAAAATTTGAATGAAGATGAGAACCCAGAAATGGAAGCAGAACACAGAAGCCAGCTCTCTCCTTGCTGGCATTGCTCCTACAGGGAAAAATGGTCTTTGATTTTCATGGCTTCACAGAACATGATGGACTTGAAATAGGGCTCAGATAGTCTATACTCTGGAGAGTCTAGTATGAGATCCCACCCCATTATAAACTGGAGTCTAAAGAGTTAGAGCCTCAGTTTAAGAATGAACTAGGGAGAAGCCCATCTTTCCCACTCTCAAACATTGGTGCAGAGTGAAGAGGACAGTGTTTCCCCATAGGAATTCATAAATACACATGGATTTTACCCTAGATTGTCTAAAAATCTTCAACTTGAGAAGACAAATAAGTGGTGTTTCAAATTTGTGGGAATTTCTAAGAAAAATGAGCATGCAGACAAAATAGGATAACCTTAAAATAACAAAACACCAAAGTAAGATGGAGAAACACTAGACAACTGAATCAGGTACTCAGTCTTAAGATGTTAAACTTGTCAGACAAAGAATATAAACCAAGTTTGTACATCATATTTAAATAAAAAAGAAAAGGCTTCAATATAAGAACTAGTTCTCAGAAATGGTAAAAAAAAAAACCATCCAAACAGAATCAGGATTGCAATGTATTTAATGCAGGATAAATAAGAAATTCATACCTAGAGACATCATAGTGAAACTGTAGAAAACCAAAGACAAAGAGAAGAACCTACAGGCATCCTGTGGAAGAGAAATATTATTTTCAAAAGAGTGGCAATTATGTTGATAATTGATTTCCAGCAATAGTTAATAACAGTAGTGGTTAGCGAACAGAGTATAGAAAAATAACTCTGGTTTGAACTGTCAACCTGGAATTATATGTCCAATGAAGATATCATTTTAAGAATGAGGAGAAAATAAAGATTTTTTTGGCCCAATAAGTGTTTTCTTATAATAAGTCTTGACACTAAAAAAAAAATCCAAATTGTATTCTTCATATTTAAAGGAAATGGCCCTATAATTGAATGTAATTCAGATTCTCTAAAAATTCACAAAAATAGTATCATGGGGACTATTTTATATGACCACCATATGATGAGGTTAGAAATCAGTGACAAAAAGACAATTAAAAAATCCAAATTTATTTGGAAATTAGCAAGTCATGATGAGTCAATGAATCAATGACAGTGGGAATAAAAAGATTTAAGAAAGAAAAATAATGTAGAAATATAGAATTGAAATATTTATATTAGAAAAAGAGAAAAGCTAACATTTAATCACTGGTGCACTAACTTCGTAGATCTGTGATACAACAAAAGGATAATGCCAAGAACACAAACAGAAGGCAGGAGCAAGCAGCAGAAGTTACCAAAATAGAGGATGGAATTACAACAGAGAGGTCTAATACAATTTATGCCCTGTGGCAAGCTTGATCAGAAATAAAAGGGAAGGCATGACAGACAAAATTAGAAATGAAAAAGGAGACAACTATGGGTACTACAGAGGTTAAGATGCTCAAAGAATATCAGTGACAAGCATATATTTAGAAAAATATATACAACAACAAAAATTACCCATGAAGAACTATTAACCAACAATGATACTTTTTATAACCGACAATGATACTGAATCAGTAGTTGAAAATCTTCCCCCAAGGAAATACCTGTCCAAGACAGTTTTATTGGTAAAGGAACAATTTATTCCCTACTACACACTCTTGTCAAGAATAGAAAAATTGGTAAATACCCTAACTCATTTGATAAAGCTAGCACAAACCCGTTGCCAAAGTCCAGCAAGGAGAGTAAGAGGAAAGATTATAGGCCATTCTCACTAATGCCCATTAAGGACTCATTGGGCCAATATGCTGGAAAATAATAATGTCATGACCAAGGTGTGTTTATCCCAGAAATTCTAGTTTTGTTGAGTATTAGAAAATCTACTGATATAAATCATTACACTAACAGAAAGAGAAGGGAAAATATATAGAACCATCACAACAAACAGATGATTAAATTTAATATTTATCTGAAATAAAAATAAACAGACTCCTGAAGACCTAGTGTCTTTAATCTGGTATTTGAAGCCTACCAAAATCTGGAAACAAGCTCTCATGCTCTGTTCTGAAACACCGAAAGTATTCCCTTTAAGACTGAGAACAAGGGTGCTCCCTATCACTACTTTAATTTAGCCTTGTTTTGGAGATTCTAACTAGTGCCACCATGCAAGAATAAAAAAGTATAGAAAATGAAAAGGAAGAAATAAAATTCATTTGCAAATGATATTGTCATCTACATAGTAAACCCTAAGGAATAAACTGATGAACATTAGAATTAATAAAGCATGATCAGACCAGTTGTATTATATCATTTCTAAAAATGTATTTCCAATGACAAACACAAAAACATGGAACTTTGATATCTTAATTTATTATTTTTTGCAAGGGAGAGAGAAAAACAGAGAGAGTGAGCATGGGGGTGGGTGGAAGGCAGGAGAGGGAGAGAGAATCTCAAGTAAGACTCCCCACTGAGCACTGAGCCTGAGAGGGGGCTCAATCTCAGGACCCTGAGATCATGACCTGAGTAGAAACCAAGAGTCGGTCACTTAACCTACTGAGCCACCCAGGCATGCCTGGAATTTTGGTATCTTAACATTTACAGTGTCATTAAAATATGTGAAATGCCCCAAACAAATCTCTCAAAAGATTGTAAAGCACAATTTTTGGGGAAAATTGTAAAACATTATGAAATTATGTTGAGGAACTTTTCTCTCTGTCTCTGTCTCTGCCTCTCTCTCTCTCTCTCTGGAAATGCATGATATATTCATGGACTGGAAACACAGTGTCATAAAGATGCTGTTTCTCTTCAAAGTTGTCTACAGATTCAATAAAAATCCCAAGAGTGGTATGTATGTGTGTGTGTGTGTGTGTGTGTGTGTGTGTGTTTGACAAGCTGATCCTAACATTTAAGTTAAAAAGAAAACATTTAAGAGCCAACTCACTGATGACGTTCATACGGAGAACATGAATTCTGAGATATCACGAATTACTATAATATTATACTAATTAAGACTTGTGTAGTTGACTTGGGGTAGATACTTTAATCATGGCACAAAAAGGGAAAGCCCAGAAAAAGATCCACCTGTGTATGACAGAGCTGGCACTGCAGATCAGTGTGGAAGGAATAGCTTGCTTGTATATGGTACTGAGCAAATTGTGCACCTGAGTGAAAAAAATTAATCCTTCTTACTTTATCTCATACACAAAGTAACCAAGTCCAAGCTGATTAAAGACCTAGAAGAGAAAGGTGAATTTTATGATGTCCAGAATTCAATAGAATTCAATAACTTACTGAAACAAAGTTTCTTGAAACAATATACAAACTCAAGAAATCATAAAGAAAAATTTGGTATACTCCACTGCTTCAAAATCATGGTCATCAAAGGAAATACCCAAGAAGAATGAAAACTTAAGTCCCAAATTGTGAAAAATGTACACAGTAAATTAATAACTCATATCAATCAACATGAAAAAGACAACATGTCTGACAGAAAGGTGGGCAAAAGATTTAGGTAATACTGTATGCATACGAGAAAAATGATAGCTAACAAATATATCTGGGTTTTAAAAAAAGATTTATTTACTTATTTTAGAGAGAGCAAGTGTGTGGGTGGAGGGGCAGAGGTAGAGGGAGAGAGAATTCTCAAGCAGATGCCCTTCTGAGTGCAGAGCCTGATGCAGGGCTCAATCCCAGTTCCCTGAGATCATGACCGGAGCTGAAATTAAGAGCCAGACACCTAACTGACTGGGCCACCCAGGCATCTTGCTAATAAATATTTGAAAAGATACTTAACTGCATCTGTTGTCAACAAAGGTAAATTAAAATCACCCCCCAGTTGGGTAGAAATGAAACTTGCCAGTATGGAGGTGAATGAGGTTGTAAAACAACCAGGTCATTTACACACACTTGTGGAAGTAAACCATGGCCTGGCAGCTTTGGAAACTGTGACTTTGTCTAGTAAAGTTGAAGATATGCCTTCTCTGTGAACCAGCAATTTTAATTCTGAAACTATACCCCTATATACAGATAACTCTAGAATGTGTGCCCCAAGACCAGAATATATGCTCAACTAGAATGTTCTAAGCAGACCTGGTATAAACAGAATCTGGAGAACAACCCAATGTCTATTGACTTGACAGTGGATAATTAAATAGTATTTTATGCACATAAGGAAATAGTATATAACCATGAAATCAAAGGATTTATGGCTATCCATGGTAGCATGGATCATCTTTGAAATATAAATTGGGACAGTCATAAAACAGATTGTGGAATAATAGCTAGCTAGTACTTATGGAGCCCACACTATATGTTCCAAGCACTATTTTCAATGTCTTACACAAATGAGTGCTTCTTCATGAGAATTGGGTAGTATTATTATTTTATTTTTGCAGTTGAGAAAACAGCCACAGTGATATTTACTAACTTGCTCGAGATCTCATAGCTGATAAGTGATGGAATTAGCTGCCAAAAGCAGGTAGTCCGGGTGCAAAATATAGCCTGTGGTATGATTTTTTTTTTGGGGGGGGGCTAAGATTCAAAACCAAGCAAAACCAAACAAATTATTTTTAATAAAATAATTACAAATACAGGTGGTAAATGAAAAATAAAAGCAAGTGAAGGATCTATGCAGAATTCAGGACAGTTTTTCCTTGTGGGGGGTGGGGATTTGTGATCACAGTAAAGTGGGTGAAACTTCAAAAGCAGCGATAATTTTTAAAAACAGAATGAGCACCCATATCTGAATTGTTTTATTGTTCTTTATACCTTATGCATATTTTATGACTATTGTTTTGTTTCTAATCAGTATTTAAAGCAATTGAAGAAACCAAAGGAAGAAAATAATGATGGCAGAGGAAATTCTCATGTTTCTTCCTCAAAACATCTCTTGCATCTTTGATGGAATCTATAGAAAAGTCCACAGATGGGGATCTGGATGTAGAATTTTATTATTCAAAGAATTTTTGTTCAAACAACCAGTAATGTCCACAAATAGCACAAATGCCTTTAATTGCATCCTGTCTGAAAGGCAACATCAAGGGGCAGCAGGATCCATCCCATCAATGTGGAGTTTTTAAATGTTGCAGCTCAAACCCAGGCCCTTATACCTTTCTGATTATAGATTGTGGCACCTCCTTTTCCTCACCAATCCAGAGATGTAGGAAGTCTACCATCCATCATAAACCGCCAAGAAATTCTCTCTCCAATTACTTAGAATCAGTTTTTAAGGAATAAAATTCAAATCATCAGTCAATTAAATGTTACCCCCTCACGTTAAATCCTTATAGAGTTTTTCCAGCTATGGTAGTTAGTCTGTCCCTGCTCCCTCTTCCGTTAGCCGCTCAGTGACATCCCATCAGCTTTCAAGCTCAGCTCGACTGTCACCCCCTCCGTGAGGATGTGTCTTCTACCAACCACTGCACCCTTTTCCCAAGATTTGTTTCTAGACAGAATAACTCTGGTGTCCCCTTAGCACTTTGCACACACTTGGAGCAAAGAACCCTTTATTAGCATTCTGCTCAGCCACTATTAGTTATTTATTGCCATTCTCATCTAGAATGGATGTTCTTTCAGGTGGGATATCAAGCCGTAAGAATCTCTAAATTATATCCTGAATATTCAATAGGAAAGGGTCTTGCATGAAGTAATAATTGTGGTCGTAAAAATAGTAGACAATATCTATTCTAGTCATCTATTGTTGCATAACTCATCACTCCAAAGCAGTGGCTTAGAAACGAGGATTTATTTTTATCTCCCCTGGTTCTCAGCTGGGAGGGTTCCTCTGCGGCTCGGTCACGCTGTTGCATTTAGGTGGTTACCTCAAAGTTGGGCCAGGCTGAACACCCAAGGTGGCCTTCTGATGCTCATGTCTGTTGCCTAGTGCCCTTTAGCCTCCCAGTCTCTCCATGGGGGCTTCTCACACATGGCTTATACTTGTCCCAGCATGGTGATCATAGCATATGACTGGTGGAAGCCAGCTTCCAAAGGCAGGAGGCAGAGCTGCCTGTTAAAGCCTCTTTCCAGACTTGGCACAGGGTCCCCTCTGTCATCTTCCATTGGCCCGTGCTGTCACAGGCCCACACAAGTTAAAGAAGGTGGAGAAAAAGATTCACTTCTGATGGGAAGCATCCAGGTCACATTGCACTAGAGCATGTGGCCACGTTCAGACAGTACAATTTACCACGTCTGTGGACATCTATGGAGTGCACCCTCTATGCCAGACATAGTGCTAAACATACTCCTATATTAAGTCACTATCCTCCTCAACAACACTTTGAGATAGCGACTACTTCCGTTTAATAGACAAAGAAAACGAGGCTCAGAGAGGCTAATTAATTGCCTTAAATGTCACAGCCAGTAAGTGGCAGAGCTGATAATCCCAGTAGGATCACTCCAGAGCCCACTCTCTTAATTACGGAAGTATTTGGCCTCCTCATTGTGAGAGCTAAATAAATGTTTGACTTTAATACTTCCCTTCTTTGACTAGTTCAGCAGAATGATTTTAAGCTGTTAAAATACGTATCTTAAAAAATATCCCCCCTCCCTCTGAAAAAAGTAATGGGGGAAGAATGGAAAGCAAGAAACCATGCAGGAGGGCCTTCTAATTTCAACTTGATATTTGTTTTGTGCTCTTGTGCGTGATCTGATCTCTCTTCACCAGGAATTGTGAGATTCCAGGCAGCCAGACCTTTGGAAAATTTCCTTTTGCTCTTTCTAATGAGTAGCTTTTTCTAGGACTTCCTGATTTTGGTCCCAAATCATGTCCATCCACAGCTTTCGAAAAGCTTTTCAGCTTTTTGGTATCAGATGTATTTGGACATGACCAAAGGTTTTCATGAAGTCAACTTTCCTCTCCGTATTTATTGGTAGGGGGTGTTGGATATATGGAAACTAGAATAGGTGGGTGACTAGTGGTTTGGACTTCATGGAGGTCTCAACCAGAAATGCTGGACCTTACTTTCAATTTCCCTGCACATTTACATAATCAAATACTATGTGATCATTACAAACTGTCATCGTGGGTCAGGTTCTCCAAACCACTTGTGGAGCAGAGGCTTATGAGATTCCCCACAGTGGTTGGTTTTGCTAATTGCCATGTAATAAAACACAGTATCTTAAGACATGGTGGTATTAATAGAGCTTGTCAAATTGGTTCATGAGATGTGTTGTTTTCTAGTAGTGAGAAAATATAAAATATGGCATGTCTAAATGATGGGAGATTGTATAGCTATGGAAATGAGTTTATTAACATTGGAAAAATGTTATGTTAATATTAAGAAACAAAATAGGATGCATGGTTTTAGAAGAGACCCTTAAAAGATATCTAGTAATGTAAACCACTCTTCAGTAGTTCTGTTATGGTAATTTTCCTTTGTATGCTTGTCTTCATATTTTTAAATTTTCTCCAATGAATATATGTTCCTTGTATGATAGCAGTAAACTCAATATTAGAATAAGTCACAGCCTTCTCTATTCTTTGTGATGTTTTTATTTTATTTATTTTTAATTTTTATTTATTATTATTTTTTCTTTGTGATGTTTTTAAAGGGCATAAGCATGAAATGTCCAATCTTGTGGCTAGTCAGCAGGAGACTAAGTTTGTTCAGCTGGAAGTTTCCCGAGTGGTGGCAGATGAGTTAAGTCAGGTAGTTCCTTCACCAGCTGGCAGTTTTGCCACTAAGAGGGAAAGGAGGCTACCTTTAAGTCCTCGATTGCCCCACCCCCACCCATCTCCATGAGTCTCAGGACCAGCGGCACCTGCCACCCCTCACAGGAATCACTGGCCGTGTGTGCAACCTCTGGCAAACGCTGGCCCTGTATCTCAGCTGTGTTTCTCACAGCTTGCAGCTTTTTAATTACCAGCCAACCACGAAGCTGAATGCTAGCTATGCGACTCTGATAGCACCAGTGGATAGGCCTGGCTGGCCCGAAAGCTGGTTCATAATTACTTCTGGGTAACTAGGAAGGCAGCCACACTCTGCTGGGTGCACGACTCTGATCTCAGGATGCCAAAATTCCTGCTTCTCCTTTCCCCAAGATTCAGTGGGATTTACACTTATGAATTCCTGCAAATCAAAACAAAGTTGTTCCCTGAGGTCGAAGGCAGGGGTTGTACATATAGATCATGGAGGGAAATAATGACCTAGAGTTTACAGGGAGTTTTATCATGCATGCATATGGAGGGAAATATCATTTATTGGACATCTCCTGTGTACCAGACACTGAGCTGGGCTCTTTCGAGAGGAGCTGATATCCATCCCTACCCGGCGATTGAGTGGCTTTTATCACACACGGTTTCAAAGAGAAAATATGCCTCTCATAAGCAAAACAATCGTTCAGTTTGGGAATGTGTCCCTGATGAGGAATACGTAAAGATGATATTCTTAATCATCGTGAAGCAGTTCAATATAGCACGACGATGATAGATTTTGGAATCCAAGACATGTGGCTTTAGCTGACTCTGAATTGGGAAACCTCTTACCCTGGGTGGCGTTCTTATGTGGCGACATGAGAGTGGGGTTTTGTGATGAGTGGCTGCACAGATCCTTGTGCAAATGGCTAGTGGTGTGCCAGCCTGTAGCCACTCCTGGTTTATAGTACTGTTTATTCTCTTTACCCTTCTTTTCGCACAATCAGACTGTCCACTTAGGTGGGAAAAGTATTGCAGAGGGGCACTGGTTAGTAAAATGGTTAGTAAAATTACAGGGTCCATGAATAACACTGCCTTGAAGTTAGCTTTGTTGGTGTCAATACAAACAGGAGCTTTCTTCCACTTTTTAAGCTCCCTGCCTCAGAAGGTAGTGAGTCCTTATCCTAAGAGTATTCATGAAGACTCTCAAGTCTGGGGTTACAGCGACAGGTGGGAGCTTGAATTCCATATCTCTAAGACTCTCTCTAGCTTTCAATCTGTTTTATTGGTTTGCCTTGTTTACCATCAAAACTCTTGCCCAGGGGCAGCCCAGGTGGCTCAGCGGTTTAGTACCTTCTTCAGCCCAGGGCATGACCCTGGAGACCCAGGATGGGGTCCCAAGTCAGGATCCCTTCATGGAACCTGCTTCTCCTTCTGCCTGTGTCTCTGCCGCCCCCCCCTTTCTGTGTCTCTCATAAATAAATAAATAAATAAATAAATAAATAAATAAATAAAATCTTTAAAAACAGCAACAACAACAACAACAACAAAACAACTCTTGTGCAAGGGCACCTGGGGGGCTCAGTGAGTTAAGCATCTGCCTTCAGCTCGGGTCATGATCCCCAGGGTCCTGGGATTGAGCTCCAAATCTCACTCCCTGCTCAGCGGGGTGCCTCCTTCTCCCTTTGCCTCTGCTCCTCCCCCAAGCTCATGTTCTCTCTCTGTCTGTCTTGTTCTGCTCTCTCTCAAATAAATAAATAAAATCTTAAAAAAACCCTCTCGCTCAAGTAAATGAATATGAAAGACAATTTTTCTGAAGCAAGAGAAGAAATAGGTTATTGTCCGATAATTTGATTGAACCTGTGTCTCTGTGTAATCATAGACTTGTTACAGTTCGTTTTACATGTGACAGGACACACAGCATTGCATGTTAGGGACCGTAGTGACACAGCCTTCTCTAATACTCCCAGAGTATAAAGTTTAATCTTGGCAATAAAACTGCCTCATAAAACTTTATGGGTAACAACTGAAATGTCCAACACCAAGGTCAAGATAAAATAAACCACTGGATAAAATACACGTTCACCATGCCTTATCCAAATGTCTTAGGGCTACGGACTCAGAATATTTTGGATTTTAGGAAAGTAATATTGTGCGTGTACTGATACTAGTAATTTCCCCGTAAATTTTGAAGCAATGCGTTGTCATTAAACACACTAATATTTCTGCTGTGAAATATGTAGATATATTCACAGTAAGTGGGATAAAAGAAGGAACATGCGTAACTTCATTTTATTGCAGCTCAAGTTTTGCTGCCAAATTAGTTACAAATAGTTTTCAGTATTTTGAAGGCTTTGACTTTGGAATTATGGATAAAGGATTGTGAAGCTTATTTAAGCACTAGCCTTAAAACATTGCAGTTTTGAAGAAGACAATAATATGGGACCATGCTCATAACACAAAACAGTTTTACTGAATGAAGGAAAATAGTAGAAGTTTTAAACATAGATTTGCTGAAATTTGAAAATATTACACAAAGATACAGAAAAATGACTTCAGAAGCCTCCAGCAAAAAAATCATGGTTATTTTTGTATGCTAGGATAAATGGTGACTTTTGTTTTCTTTTTGTACTTCCACATATATTCTAAAATTTCCATGAGGACTATGAATAATTTTAACAAGGAACAAAGCTAGTTTTGCTGTCACACCTTTTCAGCTCATTTCAAAGTGGATGCTGCAGGGGTGCTCGCCCTCCACCAGTCTCCAGTCTGGGATCTCTGAGCGCATCTCCCTCTTGAGTGCCGGAAGCAGCCTGGCCAGGGCAGGGCGTTTGCTTACTGGAAGGGCCCAGAAGCAATCACTCTAGTGACCTCCAACTCTTTCAAAACACTTAGAATTGTAGCACCAGGGTTCTTATCAGTTCTGTCCAGAATGATGAAGAGATCCTGGAACCAAACCCCAAGACCCCTTTAATCAGCCCCAATGGAGTAATCAGGTCTGTCTACCCTAACAGCCCCATGGAGTGGGCTTTACATACTTCGATCGATTGTTAGAGAAGCTGAAAGCTTTGTTGCAGGGAGACTAAATATGAAATAGCCTGCTAATTTCAGAAGTAATTTAGAACCATGACATCCAGACTCCTTAGCATTGGTGGTGCTTTCTCATCACTTGCTACATGAGACTAAAGTGGTCTGCCCAACATACAGCTTATACAGTTGGAGGGCAGGGACTACATCTTCCTCATCTTTATAAGGGATGAAGCCCATCTTTATAGGTTGAAGCCCAGCACCGTGTATACACAGTAAATATTTTTTACTGAACTAACATATTTATAGGGAAATACATATGCACATACTTGTGTATATATACACACATATGTGGATATATATGTATATATACATGTGTGAGTAAATGTGTAATTTATCTCTATATCATCCTTTCATTTGTGTTCACTCATTCATTCATTCATTCATTATAAAAGTGCCCAATGAGAGATAGTAAGGAATTAGCTATAGCTACAAAGACCATTTAGGATTCTAAGTTATAAAATGACAAGAAATTCCAGGTTACAGAGTTGTACAACCTCTCAGAGCAGCATTCTGCAACCCTAGCTCCAGGTTAGACTGAGTTAAAGGGTTATAAATAAAGTCATTGTCCAGGCATTCTGATTCCTTTGGTCTGGGGAAGGACACTGAAATTGTTTTCCTTTTGAGCCTCCTTGATAATCCTATTGTTCAGTCAGGTTTAAAATCTACTGCCCTGAGTTAACTGAGTTAATGATTTTCACAGAGGAAGGAGTGCTCCCCCAAGTCATAGCAGGACAAAATCTCTCTCTCTCTCTCTCTCTCTCTCTCTCTCTCTCTCTCTCTGTGTGTGTGTGTGTAGAGTCATAAATTTCCAAACTATCCTCACGCAACATCCTATCTCTGACTCCCTTCTCTGAGTCCTATCTTGGTGAATGCTGTAGCTGCTTCTTGAGAATGCCTGCGGGGAGACAGTTCCGGGGGCCACTGTTATAGTCAGGTGCATCTCAAACATTAATGTAGCTAGAAATCAACTGGGGAGCTTGTGAAAATACAGATGCCGATTCAGCATCCTAAGAGGAGAAAGGGAGTATTTTTGAAATTATGAAGATTCGGTCTGTCCTCTGTGAGCTTCATAACCCACACAACTTTAACACCAAACTCTTAAAGCTACCTTTTGGAAGTTTGATGAGATGCAATTGCCAAGAGATCAACTGTCTGACTAAAAACCAAGGCTACCTAAAGTCCTCATGAAGTGGAGACATCTCTTTTCTTTATGGAGGAGACTGATGGCATAAAGTGGAATCACAGGAGGAAACAGAAGCAGGGATGTGGGAGAGGGACTCTCAACCCCAGAACCAGTTGGAAATTCATAGCAGATACTGCTGAGATTGTCAAAGTAATCCCACAGTGCCCTCAGAGAAGGAGGTAGGTCTGAAATTGAAGCTTTCTATAGTGGGTTGAATGGCAGCCCTAAAATATTTCCATGCCCCATTCCTGGGCACTTGTGATTGTGACTTTATGAGGAAGAAGGGTCTTTGCAGATGTCATTAAATTAAGGAGCTTGAGATGAAATCATCCTGGATTAGCCAGGGGGGCCCTGAACCCAATGACAAAAGTCCTTATAAGAGGAAAAGGAGGGAGATCCGAGGCAGGCAGAGGAAGAGAAGGTACAGACACAGAGGAAACAACCAGTGAGGGTAGAGACAGTAGAGTGATGCGGGCACAAGCCGACCTGGGGCCACCAGAAGCCGGGGGCAGGGCGGTGGTGATAGTGGTAGTGGTGGTCAGAAGGGATCTTCCCTTGAGGCCTCAAAGTGAGCCAACACCTTGATTTCGGACTTTCTAGCCCCATGAGCTGTGAAAGAATATATTTTTCGTTGTTCTAAGCCACCCAGTTGGGTGGGAAGCGGATGCATCTGCCTTAATGTTCATTCCATGCCACAGACCATTTATTTGTTTATCTTACAATAAAGCTGCTCTCGGCCACCTTCGCCACTGATTATAATTCATCCTCTTCATCAGGCTACCCTGGATCAGCCAGCTCTCGGACCTACCCTTGCCCTGCCTGCCCAGCCTCCTGTCTCTCTCAGTTTCCTGCAGAGCTGGGATCAACAGAAGGAGCATTGGATTGGGAGTCAGACTCAAATTCCAGCCCTGACTCCTTTCCCACTTTCTGTGCTGCTTCAAAGGAGTCACTTGGACCAGGAAGCTGATGCTTAGAGAAGTTAGCGGTGCCTGCCCTCTGGCTCCACTCGCTGCTGTAGGATCAAAGAAAGGAAGGGAGTCCTGGCACCTGGCGCAGAAGAGATGCTCCATAAGCTAGACTCTGAGCCAGACGTGGAGCCCACCTGTGAATTGTGTGCCAGGAAGCTCCCACTGCACTTCTGTGGCAAGAAGAAAAGCAGCAGGCCTGAGCCTGGCTGTGTGTCAGGTACCACCCCCCCGCCACCTGTGGGCATCTGCGGTGCTAGAGCTGCTGCCTTTATGTCACTCTGGACACCTCCCCTGCCTCCAGCACCCACCTGGGAGACCCAGGCATCACCTGGTTACCCTGGGCTGTTGTTCCTTGGGCTCCCCCCAGGACCGGAAATCCACCCAGAAACCAGTCAGTCCTCCTTCTCCAGGCCACATCCCGCTTCCTGGAGAGGAGGTTAGGTAACTCCCCAAATATCACAGACCTATAAAATGATGGGGCAGGACAAGGGCTTTACACTAGGTCTGCCTGACTGGGAAACTCATGCCTTGTCTCACACAATGACATTAGAAACAACAGTGCTACCTTTCCAACTGGCAGAATGTAGCCAATAAATAGATACGTAAAATTGATTTTAAAATTAATACACCAAATTTTCTCAATATAAAAGTTTTTTTTGTGGGTGTGTTTTTCATGATAAATATTTCTTACAACTTGGAGGTTGTAAGAAAAAAATAGCAGAAAATAAAAAAAATAGCATAGACTTTTTTTTTCTTTTTTTAAATTGTTATAGACATCAGGACCAGGATGGATTTTTTTGCTGAATCAGATTCACATTAGAATATCCTAAACTGACCACATCACCCCCCTTGGTGCTCCACAAAGAGATATCTTCTACCTTCCTGCACCGGGGTATGAAGCGATAGGTGGTATTTTGGGGTGCCCTTCTGGCATTCTCTGGTATCTCGTCACTGTCCAGGCCACAACCCCATGCTGCACGACAAGGAGTGGCCTGCCCACAAAAAACGTTGGTGCTATGGGAAACACGCTCAGTGAACCCTAACACACACATCCTCTCCAGCTGGGCCCTGAAACTGGAAATACCCTTCCCACGGAGGCATGTTAACACCCTTCCTTCCTCCACCAGGAGAGGGGAGATTGGGACCCACAGTGACATCACAGTACTTACTGTCTGCTCATAGTTCTAGGCGCCCCGCAAATAAGAGGGATCTTCAATTCAGCCTGTGGAAACGAAAAGTAAACTCGTTACTGAGCCAGACACATCATGTTTTAATTCTGGTGAACACGCTACTGTCGTTTCTTGTTAAAACGGGATATAGGTGCCAGCTTAGGGGAAGTGACGGGAAGAGAATCAATCCAGGTAGATAATTGGTTTATTTCTGGAGTGGGGTGTGGGGGGGTACTTTCCCCTGACATGCTGTCCTCTTTCTGTCAGGATCCATCCTGTCTGCCCCGGGGAGCTGAGCACACACATCCTGAGCCTGGTTTTCCCTAGTGTGCAATTGTGTGCTTCCCTTGGGCACCCAGGACGCGTTAGCCCCTGCTCAGCGGGCTCTGCTCAGGGCACCCATACACGTGCAAGAACGGATGCCTCTCCTTTCCAAGCGTGATTCTCCCTTGAAATATTTATTGGAAGCTACATTTCTATAGCGCTTCGCATAGGACCAATATTTTATTTGCGGCTGATGTTCACCCACATAGGAGAGATTATTAACTCTGTTTACCATATAAATTAGCCACAGAGACCCTGGGAGTATTCAGTAGGAGCCTTACACCAATGATTACATTTAATCTTACACAAAGGCCCTGGGGGGGAGGGGTATGGAAGATGTTGCTGCCGGTATCAGTTGGGGTTCCAGCAAGAAACAGCCTGCTCAAATTAGTAATTTGAGAAGTTTAATAAAGAGATGGTTTAAAAGGTATGAACAGGATATAGGGAATCCACAAAGGAAAGTGGAGGACCTGGGGGTGCTTTTACCATGCTTGGTCCTGGGGGGGCCAGGGAATCCAGGGGTCACTGGGACCCAGACACGGGGCTGGTGAGAAGGGAACTGTGGCTTCCACAGTATAAGAGACGCACAGGGAGGGAACACACAGTTCCCTGTGGTGGATGTGCAGAAAACCCCGTCTCATGCTTCTCCTGGCCCGAATCTGCTGCTGTCTCCCACTGGCCAAACTCAACAGGAAGCCAAGGGTGAGTTTCTCTCCGTCAGCCTCCTGGGACTCCCAGCTGACCGTAGCAGAGTAGGGAATGCACTTCAGTGTTAAGAAGATTGAGGTTCAGGGTAGTTCACTTATGTGCCCAAGATCGCTCATGTGCAAGAAAAGCCCAAATGCACAGAACTCAAAGATGCCATTTCCTGGCCAGCCACCATATTACACCCCCACTGAGCTCTAGGCACTTCTAGATCATTCTGCCACTCATCTGTTGGCATTTATCCATCCATCTATCTGACTGCCATTTACTGAAAGCTGACTTTGTGCAAATATTGTGCCCAATAAGATACAGCCTCTGTCCTCAAGGCATTCCTAAAACTCAGTACAATATAGATGCTGCCTCTCTCTGTGATGGCTGTTATCAACGTGCTTTGTAAAAACAGAAGCGTATAGAACTAAACAAATCCTCTATGTCTTGGAGGACAGGGGAGTCATCACAAAGGAGGTACACAAAGACTTGAACTGAGTCTTCTAGACTAATTCCTCATCTTCTTGGTTCAGAATTAGAGAAGGTGCGCCGGGCAAATGCAGTGCCATCTGCAGAGAAATGAAGATGTCAGAAATAGGTAGTGTTCCCGAGAGGCTTTGTCCAGATCGGTGGGACCACAAGGGTCAGCAGCTTGGATGTTGATAGTATATGGAAAGGAACTTGGGAAGATCCACTGGGTTTTGATTGTTAGGGACCATGCATGACAAAGGATGGGCTTTCGGCTTCAGCTATGTGATCCTGGACCAGGAAGGGCATGGAAGTTGGTAAAAGCCAGACTAAGCTCCAGGTGCTCAGACGTCCTGTGTGTGACTTCACAGCCGCTTGCCTCACCTTCTGCTTCTAGTGAGTGGTAACAGGGAAAGGGGAGGGAGCTGCTGGGCTCTCATCCGCTGACAATCCTCTCTGGATGTGGTGTAGACTATCTAGTGCTTGGCCTCTTTGAACATTGTCTCCTCATAGAGGTGGGGAAAAGGGCTTGAACCTTTATCCATAGAACACAGTCCCATACTGGACGTTGAAGAATGCTCCTCAGTCCCCATGCTGTCATTAACTGGCTGTGTGACCTTGTAGGAATAGGTGGCATCTCCTCATTTATAAATGCTAATGCCCACATCTTTCTTTTACTGTGTTGTTCTAAGTATGAAATCAATTGATGCATCTGAAAATGTTTTGCAAACTATAAGGTGTTATGGAAGGATGCCTAGGCAATTAGTCGTATAACAAAGTAAAGCCTGTAGGTTGCTTTAACATCCACCGTGTTATATTTGGCTATCTAGGGTTATGTTGACATTGATTTTTGGATATTAATATTCATAGGAATTAAATTACTTGATTATGGTCACACAGGACAGATTCGCACCCCCTTCCTCACTTTAGGGCCACCCACCATTTAAATGTGTTGCTTGTACACTCACTTCATTTCTTCGAGTGCATCAGAGAGCAGTGTTGAGATGGAAAAAGGAAGACAATTTTTATGGAGGGTCCATTCTGTGCCTGGCTCCTGGCCAGCTTTAGGTACAGAGTGAAGGAATCACAGGGTGCAGGATGGTCCCCTGCAAGGCTTACTGCCTTGGATCTGAGGCCTGGGGAGGTGGCCAGGGAAGACACTGCTTTCCAGCCTCACTTGGCACTCACTGTGTAGTCTTGAGCAAGGCATTGAAATGTTCTGCCTCTGTTTTTCACCTGAGAAATGATCAGGTTGGGCCAAATAGCTCCTTTCTAGCTCAAAGATTCTGTAAAATAGTTCTTTTTTTTTCTAAAAAAAAAACAAAAAACACTATAGCTCTTCCACATTTGGTAACACAAATAGTCTTTAAAAAGTTGGATGTATGTAATTATGTTTCTCCCATTTTATTGTCTTCTCTAGTCAAGCTTCCTCCAGAGCAACACTGCAGAGGCTTTGCCAAAGCACTCACATGAAGGACATCAGGAATGGACAGGGTAGGGACTGGGGAGGAACCCCTTAACTTTTGCCTTGTCCTTAAACCTTTGTGAATTATTTGATCTGTAACAGCTTGTATTGTAAAATCTTAACAAGAGTTCAAAAAAGATATTACTAGCAGCTTTCAAGATATGTGAACAGCCTACTGTATAAAAAGAATTTTAAAATGTCATGAAAGGAGTCCAAACTTTCTAGCATTTAAAAAGCAAAATTTGGGGTCTTAGTGACCCACAACAGAGTACAAGCCAACCAAGTAATGGCATGATGTAATGGATGGGACTTTATTTATTTCTTTAAATTCTTTTTTTTTTTTTAAGATTTTATTTATTTATTCCTGACACACACACACACACACACACACACACACACACACACACACAGACACAGGCAGAGGGAGAAGCAGGCTCCATGCAGGAAGCCTGACATTGAACTCAATCCTGGGACTCCAGGATCACGCCCTGGGCCAAAGGTGGCGCTAAACCGCTGAGCCACCCAGCGATCCCTGGATGGCACTTTATGAGGCAAACAGCTCTTTGCTTTATTCAGAGCGCCTAAGACCTGTCCCAGAATGCTCTAGTTCTATCTGATCTCAGTCACTTTATAGAGGATGTCATGAGAATGAGATACGGCGAGTCAGACAGAAAGAATTTCATGTCCATAGGCTTCATGAAGTTCATATATTATAAAAAATGAGCATCTGTATGTGATGAACACCAAACATTTGTTATGTGTCCCTGCCCCACCATGGTAACCCTGTATGGTCCATATTATCATTCTTGTTTTATACAAAACTAAACTGACATTCACAGAAGTTAAGTAACACACCCTACGTTGCATGTACAATAAGCTGGTGCTGCAAACCATTCCCCTTGGTGCTTTCTAGTTATATGTTGGGACAGCAATCAGCCTCAGGTTGCTTATCTATAAGGTGGGGGTAACCCAAGAGCTATGGTAGGGCTCTTGTGAGGATATCCATAGGATATCTAGATATGGAAGAATAGTGATTGATGCTAAGTTGAACTTTAAGATTAAATGTCCTACATGATTTTTAGGTTTTAGTCTTCAGAAATGAGAAGCACTTCCCTGCCATTCATGACCACTGGTGGGGCCAACATGGGTTCTCACATCTGTCCGCCCTTCAGAATGACCTGGGGAGCTTTAACAAATATTGATGCCCTAGAAAGTTTGATCCAGTTGTTGTGGGGTGTAGTTCAGGTATTGATATTTTTAAAAATGCCCCAGGTATTTTGATGGCAATGGTGGCAGGAGGAAGTGGACATGAGAGCTTCCCTTTTGAGCTCTATCTGCCTGGTGCCACTCACTGGCATTTTCACATTCCTGAGTGAAGTGTCACAGGAGCGCACTTCCACCTGCCTGCCTTGCTGTCCTGGGCTCATCCCAAATGGAAATTCAGTCACATCAGTGCTTATAAAGAATCCTCTACATGCTTAGAGTTATTTCTAAGTTAATTTTCAGTGAGATGTGTAAAGCAAATCCATCATGTCCAAACACTGATGCCATAGTTAACAGTGGGAAAGGCTTCTAATCTCACCAAGCAGCAATTCCTCTGTCAGGTCTTATCTATGGGCAATGAGTGAGTAAAATTCAGGCTCCCACATCTGTCCTTTGGGCTTGAATTTGTTCATGTGTTCTGTGAATGTTTATTGAGGTTCTACTATGCGGTGGGCACCATCCATCTAAATACGAGGAATTAGAGACCACAGAGCAAAGCCCTGCCTTATAACACTGGTTTGTTTTCTCCATGGTGCTGTAAGCGATTGTACAGAGTGAAATTAAATATGTATCTGTAAATAATAGAGGAACACACAGTGGTATTGGAATGCAGAGGAAAGCATGCCCAGAGGGGTCCAGACAGCTCCTACAGGGTCAGCGGAAGATTTCCTTACTCGTTCCTCTATTGCTCCTTATGAGTCACCCTGAGCCCTACTTAGGGCATAATAATGGAAGTAAGGGGGAGACCCCCGCAGGCCATCAAGGGACTTCTGGAACTAGAGATTGTCCAAGATGAAAGAGCATCATTGGATGCTTGCTTTTCTTGCCTTACTCAGCAACCAGGAGAGGCTGCAAGGTATAGCCAGGGAGAAAATCTCATGTGTTTGCACATTTATTTTTTATAGGAATTAGGGCATTTCTTTCAGTTTCTCTTCCTAGTTAGCCATAGAAACAAAGCCTAAGCATGGCTTTTGTGATCAAAGAGAAGTGATCCTCAGGTGCCATCTGTCAGCCACAGCAGGGTCCTTGGTCCAAATGGCACTAATATGGCCAGGGCTGGCTCTGCGGTGGGATGCTGGCAGAAGCACATGAGGTTCTTGAGAAGAGACTACACTCTGCCTGCAGGGGCTCACAGTCAGGGAGGGGCCAGGCGGGAGATCCTGGGGCCCTGGGGAGTCCTCAGGGAGAGGCCACCTCTTTTCAAGATGACTGTTTATTTCCCCAACAAGGAGAGATGTCAACTGTATTAAACGTTAGATGCCAGTGCAAATCTAATCCTAAATGCTAACCAACATGGGCACTATAATTGCCTGACTGTGTACCAGGTTCCAAAGCCTCGACAAAAGAAACAAAATACACTTTTAATTAATTTTGACTTAGAAATCTGTGCTTTCATTTCACTGATAGAGTTCTCATGAGATTTACAGACACCTAAGGCTCTGAAGCTCTTTGGGATCCAAAATGAAGCCCAGTTTGAGAAACACTACTATACCCTGTGCTGCCTCCCATTAAAACTCAATCCACTGCTCTCAAGGCATAAAGAAGACCCTATCAAAGAGAGGTGCACAGCATGGCTGGGATCCTGAGATTAGGGGTCCCTGCCCTAAGCATCCGTTTTGGCCACACAACCGTACAATTTTGGAGAATCAGATGGTCCCAATTATTATATTCAATTAGCTTACTAAATACTTTGTGGGCTGAAATCATTTTTTAAAGAAGATAATGGATTTGATGGTTAAAGCACATTAATATTTCAGAAAACTATTAAAATAAAGAAAGCAAGGTCCTATAGATAGGCGTTGGTTTAGGATTCCCAAAGAACACACATTAGATTTGGGCTTTAAAACCAGGATGGCTGCTTCTGAGCTTGAAACCGCCTGGGGTCTCAGTGAATATGTTAGGAAGGAGAGACTTGTTTTATAAATGGATTGGATTTGGGTGCGGATCTTAATCCAAAAATAATTAATACCCTTATGGTACCATAAGCAGTTTAAACAATTGGAAATATGTAAAGCAACAAATCACATTTCCTTGTTATCCTGGAGAACTCTTGTTTTCCACTGGGAATTCACCAGTGCTACCAAACAGAGCTTGCAAAGAGACATGTTATCATAAATATTTCTGCTGCATTTCACCTGATCTGAAATTAATATTTTATGAAGGAAAAACAATGCTTTTACAGTGAAGAATAGTTTTTTTTTTACTCTCAAATATTTCTCACTCATTCCTTGAAGATAAGGCTTATAAACATGCTAGCCACTTTATTTCAAAGGTTAAGAAACATCATGCTAGTTAAATGACAGTGTGCCTGAACAGACACAAGAAATGGAAGAAGCAAACTATGACCTGCTGAGGAGAATAGGAGAGACAGTCAAGAAGGTGCAATGTAGCTCTGCAGCTAAAACTGGGTCAAGGCTGGAGAGGAGGGTCCGAATTAGTGCTTAATGCTTTTTCTCATTAAACCACGAAAACAGGAAAAGACCCCAGCGTAAAGTGCATACAGTACACATCTGATTCTCTACATAGTCACATCTGACAGATCCCAAATGATGGATGTCACTTTGAGTTGAGGCAGGGAAAGAGGGGGGTACCATGTGAGTATTTTGAGGCAGAGGGCCAGGGAGTGCACACGGGTGTCTGTGTGTGCATGCGTGCATATGCTTTTAGTAAACACATTGAAATATCTGACTTCTCAGATGCAGGTGTTTATTAATTTGGTCACAATTATATACGATTTTCTTCTATTTTCACACAAAAAATGAGAAAATTACATCTTAGAGGTGCTCAGACTTAGAGGAAGCTGTATGCTGATTGGATTTCTATTTCTGTACCCTGGTCAGAGCAATCAGCTACATTTAATTAAGTATAACATTTAATTTTATTGGATTTCCAACAAGTGGAGGCATTTGGAGTCAAATGGATTGTTATTATAGATTTTTTTTTCGAGGAACATGGGAGACTGCTTTCCTAGTTTTTCTGCTATTATGTACAGGAATATTTTTTTTAAAGATTTTGCAACTGTCTTGATAACAAGTTACTTCCCTTAAGTATCTCAAGACGAGGCGATGTGCACCTGCATCCATTTTTTTTTAAAATGATTTTGAAAACACCCTTAATGATCTGATGCAATCTATAGATTTTGGAACATATCTCTCCTGGTGCATTTTATTTTCAAAAGCCATCTCCTTTTCTCTTCTGCAGAAGGGGTTTCCCTCCTTCTGTGGTAGGAATTTTCTCTTTCCTCTCTCCCCCCCCCCCCAGTTTTGTAGTAAATAGCCTCTTGCTTTATCCTTTTTCTCACTCACTCATGCTGTTTCCTCACAACCGTCTCTTCCTTCTGTCCTTTCCTTCATCTGTCTCCTTCTCCTCTTTCACCTCCTTCTCTCCTGTCCTTCCCTCTTCCTGCTCTCTTATCATTGAAGTGGTTTTATTGCTCAGATAAAACTAGACTGTAGCAAAAACAAAACGTAGATTATCGAGAGCCTAATCAGATGTTTCCATATTATTTTTTAAAGGTGTACTTATTTGCCTCAACCCATTTGAATTTGGCTCTCATAAATCATGGCAGGAACACACTGATTAGGGCTGGTACTGCCAGGCCCTTATCTGTCTGTCTATCTATCCATCCATCTATCATCTATCTGTCATCATCTGCCATAACTTACAGGCTGGCCCTGGAGACAGGTCCAGTGACCCTACCTCCCCCACAGACATCCAAAGGCTGATGGTGAAAGTACTGTCATTCTTGAAATAGTCATTTATTAACCACCTGCTTAATAATGCTGGTCATTTTCAGAGGATCTGTTTCACAATAAGGTGGGTCTTAAAGAAATTTGAGAGCATCTTTAAATCCAAAGATGGGGGATGAAAAGCCAGGTAATCTAATAGGCACTGGGATGAGAGGAATGTAATCAACAACAACAATAATAATAATAACACTGTCTGCTGAATGCCAGAACCCTATGTAGGACACCCTGTTTACTTTAGATTTCATCCTACGGCAACAATCCAAATGACCCAGATTTTTCAATATCGAACAATTCTGTCATTTTGTTCAGCAAGAGTCCTCTTGAGCCAAATCTGTCTAGTGAACAAATGCACAGTATGGATTCAGATGAGGTCACTGCTTCCTTTGAAACTTCAAGTGCATTTAGAACTTAACCCCTGAATTGAGCTTCCTCCATATAATTAACTCTTTCTTTGCCCCTCCTTTTATTCGGGATCACTCACTGGGCAAGATGGGAAGCAAGTCTTTAAGCCCAGGTATGGTGAACTATATAGAGCACCGTGCAACTTGACTCTGTTTCTCTAACTGGAAAAAAGGGGTTATAAACACTTGCCCTCCTTTGATCATAGGATGGGTTTGAAGACCAAGTGGGCTGATGGCAGTGAAAGTATCTTGTCAACTATAAACGGTTATGCAGTCTAGCTCAACAAGTAAGTATTGACCAATTTCTAAATGTATCAGTACCGTGAAGGACAGTGAGGATTTGAAATTGGCAAGGAAACTACTCTAAAGGAATTTCTATGATTTTTAATTAAATATAAATAATTTCAGAGAATCTATACATTTAAGAAGTTGTAAGATATTACCAAATCTTTGAAATATGAATGATTAAAATAAATATGAAAATGATGAGATTGGCTTTCTGGAGATATCACCTTAAAATAGGACTTCTTTAGGTCAAAATTCTTAAAGAGAGAAAAGAGGCCAAAGAATCTAATGAAAGTTTGCCTGAATGTCAATTAAACTCATGATAATGGTGCTAAAAATGATAATATAGCCATTATCCTTTACTTTGCTCTTAATAATTTCCATGCACTATAGTGCATACGTAATTTTTATATACCACATCTCATTCCTCCCCACACATCCAGAAGGGTATTGCAATTCCAACTTATAAAGGATAACTTGGGATTTGAAGAGGTTAGATAACTTGCCTGAAATCATTCTACTAGGAAGTAGCAGTCTGAATCCAAACCCAGGTTATTTATTTCTCAAAAAGTGGGTGAAGCCGTGAAGTAGGAAGTGCTTAGGAACAGAAGTCGGAGTTTGGGATAGGGAAGTGTTCTTACGGGGAATGCCCATAGAGATGAAGCTCATCAGGAGATCCCTGGACAGGCCCCAGAGTAAGGGGGATGTGATCTATGGCCATCATAAGTAGTCATGGGGCAGACTGGCTCCTGGGTGCCTATCAAGACATCAGACCATCAATAGCTCAGTGAGTCGAGTGATTGTAATGACATAGCTTTGACTTTGTTTTCAGAAAACTACCTTCCAGCAATAATTTGGTGTCCTGTATAGATTGGTCCATTGGAAAGGAACTTACAATCCGAATACACTTTTAACACTTGAACAGAGTCACATAAGATAGATATATGGGTCAGAATGCCAGGATGAGATAACACCCCTGAATCCCATCAACTTTGAATGCCTTGGATGAAATCTGCAAAGCCAATGATTAAATATGGGTCCACAAGGATTCCACAAAGCCTTAACCCTCTCAGAGGTTAGGCCTGGGCCATTAGGCACCCCTCATATTTATCTCACACTAAGTTCAAAAGAAAACCCACCATAATGGAAGGCTGTGTCTTCGAACACATGGATATTGAATTTCCATGTCATGTTCAGATCTTTTGACTCCTCTTGGTTTAGATGGCAGGTAGCTATACACAGTGCCATTTCAGCACAGTAGACTTCTATTTTTCGTGCTTAAATCTTTGGGAAATAGTCTTTCAATTAGTATCGCCAACGAAATAAAATAACCAAGATCAAACACCAGTTTTACTATTTCTCATGGTCTGAGAATCCTAAAATGCTTTGTTTAGTTTGAAGGAAAGTGATGCTATGATCGTGACCCTGAACACGTTCAGGAGAAGAATGGATGAAGCATCTCACATGAAGTAGTAGCTTAGGATTCAGGTAGACCCAGGTCCCATTTCTGGTTTTCCCTGTTAGTCACTATATGAAATGGACAATGTAGGGAATCTCTCTGAACCTCAGCATTCTCTTGTAGAGAGGAAGAATAAATAAATCTACTAAAAATAGAGTAAACCATCATGATGATTCTTAAAGTATTCCATCCACAAAAGTAACAAAAGAAACAAAACCCACAAAGTATATTCCCACAAAGATTTTTTTCCCACAATTCTGTTTTTTTATGGTAATTTTTCTTTCTTAAGTTACTGATACTGAACTTATCTAAATAGACATTTCTCACACTTATTGTTAATTCACTTCACAACATCACTGGACATTTTGTTTCAATCTGCAAAAATCTTAAACCTAATTTAGATTCCAGCAGTTACCTCTGTTTAATGATGTAACCCCTCTAAGTGCTGTATTTTTCTCACGCTAGAATGGGTAGGCATAGCCTGGAGGAACTGTCCAGACAGAACTCAGGTCTTGGTAGACCTTAGCAGTTGTCTGCAATGGTGCCTAAAACTACTTTTTAAAAGTTATTATTGAAGTATAGTTGACATATGAATATAATGACTTTATGTAGTGGTGTTCATAAAAAGATACTTCTAGAGCAAGCTCTACTACTCGCTGTGTGACCTTGGCAGCGACACTGCATAGAGGCCATTTGTCCATTTCCTGAATGTCATTTCTGTGTCAGACACTGTCTGTACATTTGCTTCTCATCTTCACACCTAAAGTATATTATTTTACCCAGCTTTGAGTTACACACACCAGCAACAGCTGACAGAAGCTCAGAGAGGCTAAGCCACTTACCCAAAGACACACATGTCCATGTCACATGTCACATTCACATACAATTTTGACTGACCTCAAAGCTCTTTCTCTATCTATTTCAACTTCTCTGAGTTTCAGTGGCAACATCTTTTAAATGACCCGATGTCATCCTGCCTACTTATTTATTTATTTATTTTTAAATAAATTTATTTTTTATTGGTGTTCAATTTGCCAACATATAGAATAACACCCAGTGCTCATCCCATCAAGTGCCCCCCTCAGTGCCCGTCACCCAGTCACCGCCACCCCCCGCCCACCTCCCCTTCTACTTATTTCACTCAGCATAATACCCTCCAGTTCCATCACGTTGAAGCAAATGGTGGGTATTTGTCGTTTCTAATATCCTGCCTACTTATTTAAGGCTACTTTAAGGTTATGCAACTGTGATATATTACTCTTGTCTAATGAGATGACTAAAATCAAATATTCATATATTTATCTGTATTAGTAAGTTCTATGGTGATTATGGGCATGTTTTAGGAATAAGGTTAGTGTTGATTTGGGCTGAGGAAAGTAATGATGAGTGAGTCAACATTTATTGAGTGCTTACTAAGTGTTAAATATATATCATATTTCATTTAATACAAATAGTTTATTATCGAAGCTAAATAGTTTGTCCGTGCAAGTGTTAAGTGATCTTGGTCCATTTTAAAGATGCAGGAATCGAGGATTGGAGGAGCTAAAGTAATATGTCTGATCCAAATGGCAGAGTTTGGATTCTGACCAACTTGTCAGATGTTAAATCCCACAGTCTTTCCAGGACAGCACCTGACTCATGGCAGAGTGAGCTAGAAATAGGGTCCCTTGATGCTAAGGCCAGCGCTGGCCAGATGGTACAGAAAAGTATAATCTTTGGTTTTAGAATGGTCTTGCTCATGGAGTCATCTGAGAAGGCTCCTTGGAGAGAAGAAAGAGAAATATCACTATTAGATATTTCTAACACTACTCCAGGAACAGCTTCAAGAAGAACCCTAGGAAGCTGCCAAAAAACACCATTCCTCTCAGTCAGCTCAGGAGCAATCAGGGTACTTTTGAATTCTCCTATGACAGTAGTGGCTGGACAACCTTGAACATTTACTCGGACCACTCAAGTTCTTCTGTAAACCAAGGAGAATATTACCTAACTCTCAAGGTGGGGTGTGAGGATCAAGTGAGTTATTACACACAGACTGGCCAGCAAGAGACAGAGTTGTAAATGCCAGTTGCCTTTCCTCCTTCTCTGGGGCATATTTTATCTTAAGTTTCTCAGAGGCTTTCTGAAATTGTGTCATTTCTCTGGCAGACCTCCAATTGGCCTGACCTACTGCTGTCTTCCTGAGTTTTGAAATAACCATTCCCTATGGTTTGAGGGAGCCTCAGGGATCAACAGCATGGAGCAACATGATTGAGGGTCTACAATACAATAGAGACAAAGAGGATAATCAGATAAGTAACATTGGTACACAATAAAAAAGTCAGTATTGATAAATTATGGCCATGTCAATATCTTGTAAAGCAGACAGACCTTGATTACACTCTCCTTTCTGTCTCACTCATTTAGATTTTGTTTGTTCTCTTCAAGAAAAATCTGGCAGAGATGCCTCCTGGCATCTTGGAGGGTAACCATTGTACCCCCCTTCACTCTTACATTTGAGCTCCTCATCCTTGTGAGTGAGAGGATGGTCGGCATGATTCCAAAGTCACCCCAAACCAGAAAGGAAACAATTTCAATTTAGAACATTAAAAAATATATATATATATATCCACAGGGGCTCCAGGAGTTAACTTCTACTTTCAATGACCTATTTTGAAATGAGGCTGCCTTTCTAGGGGGCTGTCCTAATGAAGGTCAGCCAAGAAAGCCAGCAACCAGCCTGGCCTTTAGATTTTAGTAGCAAACAGTCAGGGGGTCCAAGCTCCAGGATGAGAAGATTGAAAACATCTAGTCTTTTAATTTTTAATGGGTAGATACTTGATTCTTTCTTCCAACAGAATGAAGGGATCTTTAAAAAGTGAGTTAAGGGAGCTGGCTTTCTTTATGCTGTTCAATGCTTTATAGAAGGCCCAGCATTGAATGTTATAAAAACCTTTTTTGCTTGGTGTTAGCTCTTTCTTAATGATCATTCATGCCAGTGAGATGCCCACCCAGATGGACCTGGCCTACTTAGTTTACCTGAAGAGCGTGGACATGCACAAGGTCCCGTGCTGAGATGTTGGTCTTCTGCGAGGAGCCCCCGTGGCAGCATTGCAGAGAACTCCAGGAGCCAGTAATCCGTAAGACAGTGAATTATTCTCAATGCTAAACAGTGTCCTTTAGCAAAAAGCTCCTCCTAGGTCTGTTTTAGGCTTGGTTTCCTGTGAAATGTGACCACAGATTAGGGTGTAGGACCTGTGTGTGGGTAGGACTTCCTCTTCAGTTGAAGTGCAGTATGTGAAGCCATCGGAGGCTAAGGTCTTCCAACCCAAAAGAGTGTCCTTAAAGACACATGGAGTCCCTCAGTGGCCCTTCACAATTACTAGAATATGCTAAAACAGATTTCTGAGCAACACTCAAGCATAAAAGATGGATTTTGCTAGTCTTTTTCACATGTACACTGAAACTAATTAATTATCTATCCTATGACTTGATGTTACCAGTGGCATCCTGAGACCACAAGACACATGAACTACATCCCTCAGGTACAACAGAGGGAGCACGAGAAATGCCTGGCTCTTATTCCTGTTGTACTAATTGTTAGTTTTATGATCTTGGACAATTTGCCATTTCTCAACTAGCTTCCATGTTTATGATTGAGGGATAAAATTTTATATTTTAGAGCTGTTCCAAGAAATGAACAAAATAATGTACATGAAGACATGTACCAAGGTTTGGAGCACATGTTAGGTGCTCAGCATATTTAATTTCTCTCTGCCTTCCTTCTGGTTCATTTCAGCTGGAAGCAAGATCTTGCAAGTGCTTGGTGTAATCCAGCACTCGACACTTGACCCTCTGGTTTTATAGAAATTGACATTGAATTCTTTCTCTTTTTAGAAAAGATTTTATTTATTCATTCATGAGACACACACACACACACACACACACACACACACACAGGCAGAAACACAGGCAGAGGGAGAAGCAGGCTCCATGCAGGGAGCCCGACGTGGGACTCGATCCCACGTCTCCAGGATCACGTCCTGGGCTAAAGGCGGCACTAAACTGCTGAGCCACCCAGGCTGCCCAAATTGACGTTGAATTCTACAATAAATCCCAACATCATTTAAAATAAACTCAAAGGTAGAAGTGTATCTTTTCTTGGGTATATAAATCTGGTTTTGACTTAATATATACCCCAAAGGTAATGTTAAACTAAGCACTCATTAAATGTTAATTACGTGCCAAGAATGGTGTTAAGCACTTTGCAGGCATTATCCTACTAAATCTTACTGATAATAATGTGAGGAAAAGACATTTAAACCCCTTTTGTGATTGTGAAAACTGAAACTTAGGGAAATTCAAGTAATTTATCCACTTTATCAATTAGCTTCTGATGCACCAGGGGCTTAAAATAGTAGCCATTTTCTTGAGTTCACAATTGCATGGCTCATTTGGTCTGGGCCTGTGTTAGTTTCCTAGGGCTGCATAGCAAAGTTCTACAAAGTGGGCGGCTAAAGCAACACAAATGCATTGTCTCCCAGTTCTGGAGACCAGAAGTCTGAATCAAGGTGTTGGCAGGATTCATTCCTTCCAGGCCTCTGTTCCTGCCTTGTAGATGGTGGTCGTCATCTTCATGTGGAATTCTTCTTGTGCTTGTACATTTCCCTTTCTTATAAGGATACCAGTCACACAGAAGTAGAGTCCACCCTAATGACCTCATTTTTACTTGATTACCTTTTGAAGACCCTGTCTTCAGATAAGGTCACATTCTGAGGTGCTAGAGGTTAGGATTTTAACATATGAATTTGGTTGTGGGGGGCACAATTCAACCCATAGCAATACCTGATTATCTGGTCTTTGCTGGTTGGCTAGAAGGCAGCTGGAGAATGTGAGGTCCTTACACTGATGTTTCTGTTGGTTAGCAGGAGGTCAGCCAGATGCCTCAGTTCTCCACTTGACTTGTTATCATCCAGCAGGTTAGCTCAGGCTCAAATATGTGGTAGTTGCAGGGGTCTGGTGCAGCAGAGAGGGAAAGTCTCAAGACTCAAATCTTTTCCAAGTTTCTGCTTGCATCCTGTTTATTATGGTCCCATTAGCCAAAGCAAATCCCATGGGCAAGTCCAGAATGAATGTGGGGGAAAATCACCCAAGGGGTAGGTACAGGGAAAGTAGTTACTGTGGCCTTCTTTGGGAAATAATCTAATACCCATGTTGGAATCTAGTTCGCAGCTGGACCACAATGGGAACTCAAACCCTGATGATATGAAAACCCCCTGCTTTTTACCAAAGAAGAATTGAATATAGTTTGGTATAGCAAGAATGTTGTTAATAGTGTAGATGGTATTTATTCTACTCTGAGGGCTTGGGGAGGACTGACTCCCCTCGGGATGAGGTGATTTTAAAGGTCTTTAATGATGAGTTAGAATTTGCTGGACCAAAAGAAGGGAAGGGGGGCAGGGGAGAAGACATGAAGGAAAGAAGGCAAGAGAAAAAGAAGGAAGGGAGGGAGGGAGGGAGGAAGAATGGAAAGAGGTAGGGAAAGGAGCAGAAGGGGAAGAAGGGGGAGAAAAGGTCAAGGAGAATGTTCTGGGCCAAGGTGACTATATATCTAAATGCCAGGGTGGAAGAGACAGCATATGTAGCTCACTGGAAGAAACTAAAAAAACAAAGGTGACTGTGAGAGGCAGAGACAACAAGGAGGGCATAGTGCAGAAGCAGCTAGAAAGACTGGCTGTGTTCTCTGAGTATGAGCCAGCTACCCACAAGTTCCTCTCCACATCTCCCTTTTTCTTGCTGTGCACCTTACATCCCCAGGGAGAGGACTAACTCACAGTCATCTTTGATTTGGATGATGATTTATTTTATGTTAATTGATTCATGAATTCTTCTCTCCTGCCCACCACATTCTACACCCCACCTCCATAGTTTATTGGGTCCATGATCCTGAGTCAAACTGGCGGATGTTGGGAAAATCCAGAGGAGTTTGGGTTTTAATGGCCAGATCAAAATTACTGAAATGTGTCACTGAAAGTCTACCTGGCTTTGGGCCAAGGACTTGTCTCATATGCAAATTGGCGATGATAATATTTACCGTGAGGATTACATGGCTTGTCTCCTGCAAAGTGTCTAGTGCTGTGCCTGGCATCTAATTGATATTCATCCCTTGTTTTTTTCTGGAGTCCTTTTGCGATGCCACTAATGCATTATAGAAGGCCACCAGAAACACTGCCTGATGGATAAGTGATCTACAACATCTGTGGACAAAGGATGCAGTGTATGGACTGAGCTGCCTATGGGTCTGAATGGAATATTTCTGTCAATACTTGACACAGTGAGTTTGTCTCTGTGGATTTCACTATCTGGTTAGTCCACTCAGGGTATGAAGACCTTGGGTAGATTATATGGAAGAATCACAGGAAAAAATAAAAAAAAAAAAACAGATAAACACACACACACACAAAACACAAAGCAGGACTTTCAAGACCTAATCATGTTCAAGGACCACAGTTCCTAGGATGAAGGGAAAGAAAGGTTTAACTGGCTCTTGCAGGCCCCTGCTGGGAAGCAGAACTGCAAGACTGTCGGGCTTTGGAATTACTCTGGCTTTGTTCAAATCCCTCCCGGGTCCACTAATTGAATGACTTCCAGCAAGTTATCTAACTTAACTGATTCTTTCATTTCTCACCTTTAAAAAGGAGTGTGACACTACTAACCTCATAGCATTTCCAGTACACAAAATGATAAATTTACTTCATAAATGAAGGTAGAAGAGAAAGTGTAAACACATGTCAACAACCTAGAGCCCATTCAAAGAGTTCTCTAAATATTTTTTCAACCTGAATTTAATGCACATAAGTAGGAACCGAAATTCATATCTATACTTAAAAATTATTGTCTTACTTAAACAATTTTCATTTTTGAGTAATTTTAGACTCACAAGCAATTGCCAAAATCATATAGAGAGATCGTGTGGAGTACCTGTCACCCAGTTTTCCCTGGAGAAACTGATTTCTTATGAATAAACATTCTATACAGAAGCATTCACTTTTCTCTAAAGGTGAGGCATATTGGAGAGGGGGAAAAAAAGGTGATAAAGCCTGGCCTAATCACTTTCCTGCTGTTCTTGCTCTCTCGTTGGTTTTCTTTTGAAAATTTTTTTAACAAAATAAGTTCAGATGATTAAAAAAAAAAAATTGCTGGTCCTGGGTCAGCATCCTAATACTGAGTGATCTTTCGTCCTTCTTTTGGTGCCAAGTTCAGGCTCCTGTCACATAGCTGGTGTTGGGATGGTGTCAAGGCCTGGGTTTGACTCTGCAGCTTGCACCTACATCTATAAACCCCAAAGCACAAGAGAGACTGCTCAACACCATCATGATAGATGTGTTTGTTTTATAAATTCCGAGTTGAGGGTACTGTCTCCTATAATGGATCAAAATCCATGTACTCTTTACGAATTATACGGGAGCTCTTATGAGAATAGAGGTTAATTGGCACAAGCATTTCTGATTTTTTTATAGTTTAGCACCTACTTATGTCCGGGCCTCAGGCAGTTTGACTCCAGGCCCTGAAGAGGGGTTCACCTCATGCTAATTGCCTTTCATCTTATATCCTATCTGCTCCAGGAAGCACATTATAAGCCTCTCTGCATTAGCTGTGTTCTGTCTCGCACATTGCATGAGCACTCTGCAAAGGGGAATCTTGGCGTGAATGTGAGTTGAGTTCTGTGCTGTTGCAGATATGCTCAATGTCAACCGGGTCTATGGCTGCAGTTGGGCAGTTTTCATGACTGCTGAGAAGTAGCTTTCAAGGGAAAACCTCAACATATAAACATAAACATAGTTGATATTCAAACTCATCTGGTGTCTGGGAAGTTCTAGCAGGTGAGGTTGTTCCCACAGTAGTCCATTCTTTCCATAAATCACCTTTAGGCATCCCCAGCTCCCTGGCCTGACCACCCTAACACATCCTACAGGAAGGCAAAACCCAAAATAGGTAGAACCAGGGCTTAGTGTAAAAGCTCACGGGTCAGATCTCAAGGGCCGTTGTGAGCATAAGAAGGTTTCTGACCTTTGGATTTATTTTCTAGCCAAATTTCTTTGGAAATCATAGGGTGGAAGTGATAAGTACATGCAGAAAGAAAGAACTTTTCCCTTAAATCTCTGTTCAGGTTCCTTGGTCTCCTTTAATTCTTATTCACAGAAATGCTACATGGTTTATCAATTAATGAAGATTCATTAAATACGAATCAATGCTTTTTTTTTTTTTTTGAATCAATGCTTAATTCACGCTACTTTTCCCCTGGAAGAGCCTCATGGGGCTAACATTAAGTAAGACATTGTTCTAGGCACTTCACATAAATGCATGATTTAATTATCACAATAATGCCTCCATATTGGCAGAATTATTACTATTACCCATATCACCACCCTCAGAATCATCTGTCCCCACTGCCTTAACAGGCTTCCTCACAGCTTTGGCATCATGAAGACTCCAGAACACTAGTGTCTTGCCAAGGCTATGGAAACAAGTACTTGCAGAGGCTAGTGTACCTGGTGAAATGCCAGGGAGAAGGAAATATGTAAGAGAAAGTGCACCTCAATGGCAGAATGATACAGGATAACAGAACAGAGAGTGGCCTGGGACGTATGGGGTAGAGTTGCTTCATATAAGGCAGTGTGAGGTTGAGTCTCTGCAGGGATAACATTTAATCTGAGGTCCGAGTGAGGAAAAGGATCCAGCCAGATGCAGGTCTGGAAGGAAGGGATTTCTGAATGGAGGCAACCCTGTAAGAGATTGTTGAGGAAGAGATGAGCTTTGGGGGATGAACTTCATATGTCATTAAATCATAAATTCCTTGAAGGTGGCTGTAGTTGCTTCTCATCTTGGAGTCCTTTGCAGTATCAAGATCCTACTGTGTCATCCAGAAATTCTGTGGACTCCTGCTTGCGGAAAGGAATTGGCTGTAAACTATACCTCTCATTTTCAAATGAGGAAGGGGAGGAACCTGACTGACCACCAAGGTGAGTCAGGAGAAGAACGAAGACAGTGATGCAAGTTCCAGCTTCTCAGCTAAATCTTTTTCCAGTCTTGCACAGCTATGTCTCCTGATTCTACATTTAAATGGCAGCCACAGTTAGCCATTTATCTTGAGCAGAGCCTTGTTTAGACAAATCTGGTGAGGAGTATGACATCATCCACACACACGCAAATCTGCTATGGGTTGTTTGCCAAACACTTTTGCCGGAGGTTAAAACACTGTGGTATTTTTAAACCATGCAGGCAAAATCACTCCCTCTCCATGCAGGGGCTGAATCGTTGCCAGGGTTGCTAAATTGGCAGGGCAAAGGGCCCTATGCCATATGTCCTCACATTGGTTGAATTTAGGTCTTGAAGCGAGAATCGGATTAAGAAAAAGCAAACAGCACTAACTGCACGGAGGAACCCTTGATAGGTTTCACTTAGCATGTGGGATGAACTATCCCGAGGGGAGACAGTGGGGCAAGGCAGGACTTAGAATAGAAGAGAGGAAGGAGGTGAAACTTAACACCAAAAATGGAGTTGGACCTTTGGCTTTTAAGTAGAGACAGGGCTTTTAGCCTCTCATTCTCTCTCTCTCTGCCTTTTTCCTTTTTAAATTTTCTCTTTTCTAAAAGGAAGGAGAAGGAAGCTAAAATTGCTTTTCTGTCTTTAAGGCAAATAGGGAACAACTATAGCTGGTGTAAGTAAAGTAGCTATAATTTTTAGATTATTACCCTTTTAAAACATTATTGATTTAGTTTAGAGAGAGCAAGAGAGAGAAGGGGGAGGGGCAGAGGAGAGAATCCTCAAGCTGACACCCTGCAGGACTCGATCCCAGGACCCTGAGATCTTGACCTGAGCCAAAATCAAGAGTCAGATACTTAGCTGACGGAGTCACCCAGGTGCCCCACTTTTCCTGAACTTTTTCTTCATTTGCATCTTAGTCTATAGCACACCTACTACTCAGCCTAACTTTGGAGACTAAACGCAGTTAAGTCACAAGTTCCCTGCAGCTGGGAAACCACTGAGCAAGGACAAACCTGGATCTCTAAATTTTAGGTCACTTGCCCCAGCCAACAGTTTTTCTTTCTTGAAAAGGGGGAAACAGAAGCTCAACAAAGTAAAAGGTAGTGACTTAGTCCATAGTAAGCCGTCATGAAGCTGGCAGTCCTGTGACTTGGATTCTAAGGCTGGAGTTTCTCATACAGTCCATGCTGCCATCTGTGTGTTGGGAACCTTCTGACTCTGGGGTTTTCGAAGAAGTAGCAGAAGCATGGTTTCTGAATGACCACACAAATTCTAAAGGTATTTTATAGCCACCAGAGGAAGACTAGTGTCTTTGTTAGTTTGGGCTGCTGTAACAAAGTGCCATAGACTGGGGCTGCTTATCAACAGTGGAGAAACTTAGTCCTCACAGTTTGGGAGGCTAGAAATCCTAGGTCAGAGTGCCAGCATGATTAGACTCTGGAAAGAGTTGTCTTTCAGTTGTAGACTGCCAGCTTCTGGTTGTATCCTCACAGCAGAGACAGGGAGCAAGCTCTCTTGTGACTCTTACAAGAGCACTGAACCATTACTGGAGCCCCCTCTCCACATGACTTCATCTTGTCCTAATCACCTCCCAAAGGTGTCATCTACTTGTACCATTGCATTGGGGGGCGGATAGGATTTCAAAGTATGAATTTTGAGGGAACACAAATGTTCAGTCCATCACAACTAAGATTCTAAGAAGAAGCTTATAAAAATGAAAGAATTCTATGGCACTTTAGAGAGAGAACGGGGAGGGTGCTCCATGACGAGGCGGGGGGGGGGGGGATCTGCCATAGCAAGCATCCCTGGGGACAGAGTAGGTACTCAATGAATATTAACAAAGGAATGATACAACCTCCATGGAGCCTGGGCTTGATCTGTGTTGTTTATGCTCTGTTCTGGCACCTGGAACAGTACTTAAGCAGCCTTGTAGGTTAGCAAATGGAAAAGAGAAAATAAAGGGTTAACTAGGTTTTTTAATTGATGCCAAATAACTTGAATACTAAGACTCCACAGGGTTAGTACTAGGTCCTGGATGAAGGCATAGTTCCTCTATTGATCAATTGCCAGATATGGACTGAATATTCTAATCAATTAATTAGGGGACAGGGTTTTCATTATAGGCCTATGAGCGTATATAAAATAGAATTTCAGTTGGGAAGTAGAACCAGTTCTGGGGTGTCAGGGATGCTATTGGGTTTGCAAGACTGCTGCTTTATTTGTTTTTTCTTGAGCCTGGTCTATTGTAGCAATGGGTGTGAAAGGGATGATAATGTGTAAGAAGCAATGTGATAGTGCTTCTGATGGTGTGGATGGAGAAAAGACTCAGGGGTGAAAGTTAGGTATAATTAACGACTGGATTTGTTTAGTGATGTTTTGATTTTAGAGCCTGCTATGGGTTGAATTGTGTCCCCCCCTAAAGAGATATGTTGTAATTATAACCCAAGTACATCAGAATGCAAGCTCTTTGTTAGAAATAAGGTCGTTGTAGATGCAACCAATTTAAGATGAGGTCCTTTGGGTGTTCCTAGGCAAGATGACTGGTGTTCTTGTAACAAGAGGAGAGACACACAGAAAGAGGAATACCATGTGAAGACCCAGCCACACACTGGGAGAAGATGGCCATGTGAAGATGAAAGAAAAGATCCAAGTGATGTGGTGACAAGCCAAAAAATACCTGGGCTGTTAGAAGCTGACAGAAGTAAAGAAGGATCCTCTGCTCTAGATTTTGGAGGAATCATAGTCCTACTGACACCCCGATGGGAGACTTCTGGCCTCCAAAACTGTAACAGAAGACATTTCTGTGGTGGTAAGCCACTTAGTTTGCAGTACGTGTCACAGCAGCCCTAGGAAACTAACACAGAAACATGTATTTATAACTTTGAAACATCATTATATTGCAAGACCAAGTTCCAAACCCTTTTTATCTTCACTGAAAGAAAGTTTTTATAATGTGATTTTAAATAAATGATGTGAGGTTTTTCAGGAATACAAATATGATAGACCATATTTATATGTTGTAGGGGGGAGATCACAGCTTTAAATGCTGGTGTTTAGAGATCCTATGACTAGCAGCTATAATTTCTCTTCAATTAGTGCTTGAGATAATGTATTCAAATCTTCTAGGCTTTTCTTCTGCCTGTCTGTCCTATTTTCTTGATATGGTATACCAACTCCTTCAGCCTCTGCTTTTGGTTATGGGGGATGTGGGGAATCCATCGGTGACTCATCCTCCAGGACCCTACCATTGCCACATCAGCCTTTGAGCAGCATAAGCACCTACGGCATAAACATAGTGCAATAAGCCTTCTTTTGCTGACAGCACAAGATTCCCAAATTCCATTTAATTTCTATCTGACTGGGGGTGAGTGGAAGCCTGCAACTTTTAATTACAGTACTAGACTACACCTTGGACAAGAAGGTGAGGAATACGTTCACTCACACTGGTTGGATACCTATACACCTCCAGGTACTATGTGTATGTTGTTTTGGGTAAGACCTGGCACAGCTTCTTAAAGTGAGCATCATCCCTATTTAAAAAGGAGGAAATTGAATCTCTGAGAGTTTCAGTATTATCAAACCAGAAAGCACCTGGATCCAGCCTTGCCCTAACTCACAGATGGCGGACTTGAAACCTTTCCTTACTCCGCTTTTCCTCCCCCAGACTGACCTCTATGTCCTGCTCCATGCCTGCTTCTCTTTATAGCCATCTCAACCCTGCAGGGCCTTCTAGATCTTCTTGTGACAGGGACAAGATATAAGAAGGGAGAATGAAACCCTTTCCCCAAGTCACATCCTCAAGGCTCTCTTCCTTCTCCCTTCCAGCTTGATCCAGGGCAACTTTCCAGCCATCTGGTTCTCCAGTCCATCTTGTCCAAATTGGAAATACATGTGGTGAGGAGAGTTTCTAGCTCTGAGTTCCATTTATCCATTTATTAGCCCACACAGAGTTCAGACCCCTGGATGTCTTTAAGGACTCCATTTTGTCCTTGTCAATAGACTTTCTTCTCCAGGTAGATGGAGTAAGGAGCAAGTTGACACTGGACTCTGTATCAGATGGCTTTTGTTTCTCACCACAGGTCCTTTGGGATATCCATCAGGACCTAGCTCTGGGTGCAGTCATATTCTACATGAGCTTCCTCAGCCACTTCTACTGTGTTTATGCCACATCTACTTCACAATCAGCCAGCACCTAACCTGATATTTACTCCTTGAGCCTCTTACCTCCAACACTGAGCACTTCACTTGCTGCTGAAGTGTGAGGTATCTATGTAAAAGCCAAATGGAAGCATAAAGAGTTAAAACCCATAAGGAATATTGGGAAATATAAACTAGTAGATAAGCTTTTCCCCTTCATTCCCCAAAAAGGACTGTTCAGGACACAATAGTGTTTGAGGACCCTAGGAAGATAGCACCATGTAACAGTGGGATGGAAGACTTACTTGGGCATGATACAAAATGCTCAGCCAGCTTAGTGCCATTTTATCACATTGAATCTCCCTCCTAATCTGTCACATTCCCATGGCCTTCATTCCAGCTTTCCTAGGACCAATTTTCTAAGCTCTGTGTTCTGGGGAACAAGGTTAAGACAAGTTTCCTCTGTGGTTGGTTTTATAGTGTTTTCTCTGAATCACCTAGGACACTTGTTAAAAATATAGTTTCCAAGGACCCATCCCATGATTAGAATCTCTGGGTTTAGGTATAGTGTTGTGCATTCTAAACAAACTCTTCGGGTGATTCTCATGCATATCATAGTCTGGGAACCAGAGTTCCAGCTTAAAGTAAACTGAGGAAGAAAGCAGAGTATATGCCCTTGACATCTTATTTGCCTGAATAACTGAGAAATGTCTAGCTATGGCTTGCAAACCCACCTATCATCTCCCAAACTATGATACATTTCCTGCCACAGGTGAGTGATTCCAGACACATGTGATTGCAAAAGAAATCTTAAAGCCCATTCAAGAAAAGTTATTTGTGTACCTGCAGTCACCAGAGGCTACCACATAGATTCTGGGCAGTAATCTTACTGACATTGGATTGGCCGCATGTTTGCTTCCTTCCCAAAGTTACTCATTAGGAATTGCTGAGCCTTAGGGTAATTTATTTAACATCTAAAATTTGGGGACATGGATATTTGGGCAAAACTAAGACAATCTTCTAAAAGTCTGCATAATCAACTTAATTAGGAAACTCCCTACAGAATGAGGTTAGAGTGGCCAAGAAATTTCAGTCCATCATTTCTCTTTGTGAGGAAAAGAAACTGGTAGTATTTGCAAGTATTTGTATAGTGAAAACAATTTCAGCAATGAATGAGCTTGTGAGGGAAAAATAATTATTACCCACTTTCCTCCAAGTAATTCACTCTTTAAGTTCAAGGGTCCAACAAGAATGGCTTCTCACACTCAAAACACATTTTTCATGCAGCTAGCAAAACAACTGGGTATGTATGGGATACATTTGCTTTTAATTTTCTCATTGCTGGCTCCTTTTCAGCAAAGCTACCTGGTGTGGCAGGTGAAGAATGGACTAAGGGTCACACAGAAATGGCTTCAAAACCCAATTTGGCTCTTGACTATCTTGGGAACATTGAGTAAACTGTTCATTGTGTCTAAATTTTGGTGAACTTCTTTGGATAATGGACACTATTTTAGCTTTTGTGGGTTGTGAGAATAACAAAAGAGTAATTATAAAAGGGTATGGCATGGAATAGGAATTTAAGAAATTGTTATTAAATGTCATCATCATCTCATTATTATAGAAATCAAACTGGACCAAGAAGACAGTAACAGGATATGCATCCATGGAATTATTGACTATTCTGTGTTGATTTGTGTGACATAAATAGGAGTGTGGGGATAAAAGCTGAAATAGACATTTTTTTTCATTCAGAATTAAACTGAAAAACGAAGAAATGCTAACTCAGATGGTGGGTTGTGAAATCCTAGTCTATGTAGATGGGACTAGAAGTCAGAAGCCCTTGGTGGAGATGGTGGTGTACTGGTGATGGTGGGTTTGGAATACATAAGACTTAAAGCAGATTGCAAACCAACAGGTTCAGGGTTTCATAAGTGTATCATTTGGAAGAAATCTGAAAACATGCATTCAGCTTCCAGGTGTAATTTGAAGACAAACTTCATACTTTAGTTGATTGTTTAGCCCTTACGCCCATGTAATACCTAGACCATATTATGCCCTCAGTAAAAGTTAGTTGAAAGTAAATACATAAATACATGAATGGATGACTAATGGAAAAATAAAATATGACAATATATATGACAGGTTTGGTCATATTTCTGAAAATCTGTGATGTTATTTTGTATGTGGTATTCTCTGCTTTTTCCTTCCACACTTAGACCCACCTGTCCCTTGATGGCACACCTTCCCAAATCCTCATATTTCTCAGATATTTCCACCTTCTAACTGAAATCTGCAAGGGAGCATTATTCCACTTAAGTTGTGATGGAACTCTCATTGGGGTAGTTCATTTTATATCTCAACTTGACTGAGTCATGGAGTACCCAGACATTTGGCCAAACATCATTCTAGGAGTATCTATGAGGGCATTTCTGCATGAGATTAATATGGGAATCAGTAGACTAAAGCAGATTGCTCTTCCAAGAGTGGGTGGACCTCATCTAATCATTTGAAGACTTGATTAGAACAGAAAGACTAAGTAAGAGGGAACTCTTTTTGCTTGACTGAGCTCCGTCAATGATCTGTTCCAGCCTTTGGACTTGGACTGAAACATTGGCTCTTCTTGGGTCTCGAGTTTCAAACTGGAACTTAAGCCACATGTTCTCCTGCTTCTCAGCCCTTTGAATTCAGTCTGGAACTACACATTCACTCCCCTGGGTCTCTGTCTTGTTGACAGCTCATCCTGAGACTTTTTTTAAAGCTTCTGAACCATGTGAGCCAATTTCTTATTATCTTTCTGTCTGCCTGTCTTTGGAGAATCCTGACTAATATACTCATGTATAAAGTGTTTGCATTTCAATAGGGATTAGAAAAGAGACAGGTTTGGCAAAGGGAAGAATGTCTAGTTATGGAATTTAAGGAATGAGGAGGAAGGGAATGTGCTGACTTTGTGGGTAAAGAAGATGATAACTGCAATGATAATAAAATGAGATCTTCTACTAATGCATCCAACATTGCAAGCACTCAGTAAATGCTGTGAGATTGATATGATTATTTTATAGAAAACTGAAGGTCATTCTACAGGCAACTGAAGTCACTGTGGTTAACAATATCTAGGAAATCTGGAAAGGAATCCAAGCCTGTCTAACTTTAAAACCAAAGAAATGTTTATGGTGATTTTACAGAGACCCTGGAATTATAAATTATTTTGCTTGAAACATGTAGGTGGGTTCCTATTCTATATCCACAGTGCTTCACAGTCTCCAAAATTTTAGCACTCATTACCTCATTCAAACCTCAGAACCTGACTTGTGATGTGGGGACTATTTTTAATTTCATAGATAAGGAAGCTTGAGACTCAGCCAAGTGAAGAGACCTGTTAATCATGCAGCTTGAATGCAGTGACCATACTGGAGCTCAGACCTCCTGATTCTAAGCCATGTGCATCTCCTCTTCTTCAGGGGACCAGTAAAGGAGTTTAGATTCTTACTGGGGCTGATGAGGCAACAAGAACTGGTGGGGACAATTACCTGAAAAATCTCCTTTTTCATAGGTAAAAGAAACATGGTTTTGTGTAACTAATGCAAACAAGAATATGCAAATGCCATTGCAGAATATATGCATGGTGTATATAATATATAATTATGCAGAGGCTTTGCATTTAGAAATTGTATCATTCAACTGTTTTACTGCCTAAAACACTTCAGCAAATTGTGATGATTCCAACTTGCTGAAAAATGGTGATCATCTTTTTTTTTTTTTTTTAATTTAAATTCAAGTTAGTTAACATATAATGTATTATTAGTTTCAGGATAGAGTTTAGTGATTCATCAGTTGCATATACACCCAGTGCTCATTACATTACGTGCCCTCCTTAATGTCCTTCACCCAATTAGTCCACCCCCCCCATTCACCTCCAGCAACCCTCAGTTTGTTTCTGATCGTTAAGAGTGTCCTAAGCTGATCATCTTTTGCACCTATGAGGTTTTAGCTGTTCTACTTTTTACCTAGTCAAAATTTCTCTAAGCTTTTAATGAATTCTTCCATTTTTAAATGAAGATTTCATGGGGCCATCACATCCAACTTTTATGGACATGAATAAGATATGTTTGTTTCATTTTTTGTCAATACTTTGACAAGGAAATGCTTAAAATCATGCTGCAGATTTTGCGAGAAGACATTGTCTATTTCAGGCTTGGTTGTATCTATTGCCTGTGAACATAAAGTGCAATCCTCTCCTTAAAACAACTCTTTCTCTTGCTTCTTTCCTACCAGTGTGGTTGAGTGTCCTACGTTAAATGATGTCTCCTGGCCCCTCTGTACCAGGTTGGGTGGGTGAGAGCCCAGCTGAAAACTGGCATTATTTTGCTAGGACTGCAAATCTCCATTGAACTTCTGGTCCTCGCCGTGTTCTGTTCTAGATGTTGGCAGGATGAATAAAACCCAGCCCCTGCTCTCAACGAACTTGCAGTTAGGTGAGAGACTGAAAATAAACAGGCAAGTTGGTGAATGAACAAATTAAAGATATACATAAGTGGTTTGTGGAGAAAGCTGGTAATATGCAGGAGTTGGTCATAATAAAAACTCACCTAGTGCTTGCCATGGGTCACCATATATTTACGTATATTAGCTCTTCTGGTCCTTGTTATAACTCTGTGAAGTAGCTTACCATCTTGTAGGTGGGGAAACTGAGGCATGGAATAGCAGTAGCATGAGGTCACCCCTTAGATATGGAGGTTGAGGTTTGAATCCAGGCAGACTGGCTCATATACTTAGTTGCCATCTTCTACCATTGCAGCTGGTGGTCAGGGGAGAAGGACTGGTTAGCCAGTTAGAGAAAGTGGGAAGCAGATTCTACGCAGACAGAATTGCCTATTCAGAGGCAGAGGGGACTGGAAGGAGACCTATAGCTTGGGATGCCTGTGGCACACAAGTGTGAAGACTCATATGCCAAAGGTAATACTAGACACGTCAGCATATTTATCTTGCCCCTTCCAGATAAAGACTTCCCTGTTGTGCTCTGAAGACAATAAGAAGCCACTGAAGAATTTTATGCAGAGAAATGTCACGATCTGATTTCCATTTTCCATGAGGTCATTTGGAGGAGGTGTGAAGGACAGTACCTAGAATGTCTCGTAAAGTATCTGAAGTATCTGGTACCTAGAAAAGTATATATTTAGAGAAGAGAGAGGGTACCCAAAGCAAAGAGACCAGTGGGGAGACTCACAATTGTCTAGGATCCAGGGTTCAGAAAGATAGTATGGTCAGGAAGGGCCAAGTGCCCAATATGGACTGGAAGGCTTAGTTAGAACTGATGGGCTAGGCAGGTGAAGAGGGAGATTCTAAGGACTGTGGCCAGGTTGGATGGCTCTATAGGAACATATACAATGGGGCAGGCAGGAGGAAGATAGCCCTATTTTGGAGGGCTAGAGTTGCTTGAAGGTACATATGCCTGGAATGATGCATGCACATTATGGATGAATATGGTGGGGATCAGCACCTGGAGGGAGGGACGAGAGGTGGTACTCTGCATAGAGGTGACTGGAGGCTTCTCACAGTGGTGTTTGGTGATATGACAACTGGCCATTTTTCAAGAAAGGAGGTGCTATAGGAGATTGTGAAGCAGCCCAAGTCCTTTTAACACCATCCACTTGCACCACCATTTCTTGGATATGAGTCTGGAATTCTGCTTTCAGTCATGTCTTACTCTTGAATTGTGAAAGTTATTAACCCTAATTGAATTATTATTTAACAAAACACCTAGAATAGTGCCTGGAACGTGGTCTTTGCTGTTCGAGTGCTTATTAAGTAAAATAAATAAATGCACTCCCATCTAGATGGCAGCTGAACTTTTTCTTCTTGCTTGGTACACATTAAGCCTTGGGCAGGAAACAGAGAGAGAAGCCTGGGAAAAGCCCATCATATAAATGGGCTAAAGAAGACTGTTAGAAGGACCATCCAGAGACTAAAAGAACATCACCAAAAGCTCATGTCACATCATCACCCCTTCAAGGAGGAGATGTCAACAGGAACAGAACCCAGGTGACAGAACAAATAAGTTAAAGATGACAAGTGATTTATTAGGTTTGGAATCCACCTCAAAGACAAGAGTTGGCACATGGCTTGTGGGATTATCAGTGATAATAATAGGAATGTTTATCTTGTAGGCTGTCTGCATTCAGCTTTGAACCAGGAGACACAGTCATTAACTATACCACTAGCCCACATGTTGTAGGTTGTTACTTTCCATTCCATTAAGTGTTTCAATGATATCCTTTACCGAGCACCAAATATGTGCCAAACAAGACAGACAACATCTTATAGAAGAGATATATGTTTATATGTATGTTGAATGTGTAAAGATGACTAGCCTACGTCCCCTGCTATCTGCTCTCACAGTTCTTGCCTGAAGTCCATTTGCTTTCTGGAATTCTGCACTTCTTAGTATAATTGATGGAGAGAGACACAGAAACTATCCAACTCCCCTAGTTAGACTGTAAGCTCCAAGAGAGCAATGTTGTCTGGGTCTGCACATCCACGTGTCTAAATGCCTGGCACATAAACACATACAGAATGATTATCACAATTTCAGGAAATGCAATGTTAGTACAATGATAGTACAATGTTCTTTGAGATTATATAATGGGGGGCTTTTATAAAATGAGGGAATGACCACCAATATTTGTAGTAGCAATGTCTATAATAGTCAAACCATGGAAAGACCACAGATAGATGGATGGATAAGGAAGATATTTATATATATATGCATATATATAAATATTCATTGTATAAATATTATAAATAATATATAATCTATTATATTATAATATATAATATAATAATATATATGATATAATATATTATAATATAATATAATAATATATATAAATATTCATTGAAACACTTAATTAAATGGAAAGTAACAACCTACAACATGTGGGCTAGTGGTATAGTTAATGACTGTGGCTCCTGGTTCAAAGCTGAATGTGCCAGCCTACAAGATAAACATTTTGATTATTATCACTGATAATCTCATAAGGCATGTGCCAACTCTTGTCTTTGAGGTGGATCCCAAACCTAATAAATCACTTGCCATCTTTAACACACACACGCAAACACACACACACACACACACACACACACACACATATTTATATATAGTGGAATATTGCTCAGCCATCAAAAAGAATGAAATCTTGCCATTTGAAGCAACATGGATGGAGCTAGAGGGTATTATGCGGAGCAAAATTAGTCAGAGAAAGACAATTATATGATTTCACTCATGTGTGGGATTTAAGAAATAAAACAGGATCATAGGGGAAGGGAGGGAAAAATAAAATAAGCAGAAAGGGAGACAAACCATAAGAGACTCTCAACTATAGGAAACAAACTGAGAATTGCTGGAGGGGAGGTGGGGGGGATGGGGTAACTGAGTGTTGGGCATTAAGGAGGGCACTTGAAAAAAAAAAAAAAAAGGAGGGCACTTGATGTAATGAGCACTGGATGTTAAATACAACGGATGAATTACTAAATTCTACCTCTGAAACTAATGTTACACTATATGTTAATTAACTGAATTACAATGCAATAAAAACAAAGTAAAATCAGGGGTGACCAGAGAATAAGTCCCTGAGGAAATAATAGTGTAAATAAGATTTGTAGAAAGAAGAGGGAGGTAGCTAGAGTGAGGGGAGCATTCTGGGGAGCAGGGTGGTGGAAGACCCTCAGGTGAACAGAGTTAGCTATGTTCCATCTTTCTCATGTCAAATAGTAGTTTTCTTTAAGTTTCCATAAAATGCCACTTCAGGAAATCATGTTTTCTGTTTTGTAAAATGACTCATAAAAGAGCTATTTTGTTGTCATTGGCATTAAAAATAAATTCAGAATAAAATAACTTGGAACCATGCTTATTTTCATCCTTGATTTTTTTTATATGAAATGATGGAACTGCAAGTTTAATTTTTCTTTGGCTGTTTTAAAAATGAACTTTTTTTTCCTTCCTGGCTGATGTCAGCTGCCTACCCTGAGTCCCTGGGGATGGTGTTACCTCAGCTCTCTTCCCTCCCTCCTTTGATCAGCCATACTCTGGAGAAGATCCATGTCCATCCTCCACGCTGGGCAGGGACAAGCTGCTAGGGCAGCACGCCCACTCTTGGTTCCAGATATGACATATTTGTTCAGAGCAGCTGGTGTAGGTGGAGCCTCCATACACATGGGGTCCAGCCTCCCTGTGCCTGACATTCTAGACACTCTACTTCCTGGCTGTGGAATTGGGGAAGGGTTAAGTCTCTGAAGTTCAGAGCCCTGAACTGGGAAAAATAAATGACAGGATTACATAAAGTGTCTAGTAAAATGTCTGTCACACAGTCAGTTTGCAGTACATATAAACTAAAACAGACCTACTCCCTACCAGATTTCCTACCTTTCCTAAATTCATCGCAAAATGTGTCCATCTGGACTTGAGACTCCTTAGTCTCAAGAAGAATGGAAGGAATTCCCAGTAAACTTAACCAGATGAACACGAGGTCAGGGCTATATGCTTGATCAATAGAAATGCTTCTGGGGTCAGAAATCAGGGCTTCCTAAATCAGATGTTATTTGCTACACAGGTTTATTCTTGAACATTAGTCCGGGGGGAGGGGGCTGGATGAGAGGCTTAGGGAGGAGGGGCTGAACTCTGATGAATAGAAGACTCTGTGGAACAACACTGTCTTTGGTGAAGTCAAGGGCTCCAGTGCCTCAGTGGAACCATGGTGGTCAGTGTGGTATCTAAGCATAGATAAAACAGGATGGTTTGGCTTAAGTTGGGAAGTGGGTGCAGATGAAGTGCCTCCCTGAAGCAAAGAACCACCAATAGTAACAAGGTGGAGGGAAGGGGGTCTGAAGGCGGAAATTCCTACCATAATTGTAGAGAAAGAATTGAACACAACAGATGTTTACATGTTAGGACCCATTTGTCCTTCCTCAGTTGGTAGGATCTTGGGAAATACTGGTTACAGGATGTCAGAAGTCCAAGCTGGGTCTCACTGGGCTAAAATTCAGGTGAGGCAGGGCTACATTCCTTCTGGAAGTTCTATAGGAGAATCTAAGTTCTAGCCTTATCAGCTTCTAGAGGCTGCCCCGGTTCCTTGGCTCATGGCCCCTCCTGCATCTTCAGAGTCAGCCGGACTGGGTTGAGTTTTCTCAAGTTGTATCCCTATGACCCTCTCTCCAGCTTCCCTCTTCTACAATGAATGACCTGTCACTACACTGGGCCCACCAAGATTATCTAGGATACTTTAAGGCCAACTGATGAACAACCTCATTCAATCTGCAACCTTAATTCCCCTTCACTGCATAACACAACAAACACATTTACAGTTGCTGGGAATGAGGACTGTCATCGTTGGCACTGTCACACAAAATCAAATGTACTGTTTACATTAGGTGAGGGGTACTGGACTAGTTTCAGAAACCATGGGCTCTGGTTTTGGCGTCACTGTTCATGAACTATGTGATCTAGCAAGCCATTTTGTTGGATGGCTACCTGTTTCTTCACCCATGGATGAGCAGCCCTGTCTGGAGACAGATCGAGTGTGAGAAGAGAGGGAAGCAGGAATGGGGTGGATCTGTGATAATGTCTTGCTCTGTCCTCTAGAGAGGTTAACATAATTGCATATGGATTAAAGATATTTCAGATATTACCTGCGAAACGGGAAGAATGTGGGAAACAGGTATAGTGGGATGCCTGCTTGCCTCAAAATCTCAGAGTTCTAGACCAAGAGTTTCTTGGGGCAGGTCATCCCCTTTCTGCTTCTCATCTGGGTCTTCCATAGAGAAGTCATGTAGAGTCTGAACTACTGGACCTCCAGTGCTCTCCCAGGGGTTGTGGATTCTATTACTATAAACCCAAAGCCAAAGGGGCTCACTTGGGGGACACTTAGAAACCATCCCAGGATTTGTTTCTGTGTTGAGCTGACTCCACACAGAAGTTACCAGCCAAGGGCTACAGACCAGAACTCCCTAGTTTATGAGCAGGATGCCACCATAAACACTAGGGTTTCAGTGGGCAAGGGGCAGACTCCATTTCAATCCCTCCTGAGGCATCTGAAAATATCCAGAGTCTGGAATCAGTTACGGGGACCCAATGGGGAAGAGGACAATTCGTGTCATCTATACATCTCCTATGGATGTCATGGGCTGTCCCATTCATTTTCCTCATTTGATCTCTCCTCCAAATCTTTTAATTACAGAGGAAGGTTTTTGTTATTAACTTTGTACAGGTAAAAAAAAAAAAAAGTGAAGCCCACATTACCCAGTTGGCTATTGACAAGGTCAAGGCACTATGCATCTCCTTTCCGAGGTCTCTGAGCTGTCACTTCTAGTGCTAAGGATTACAGGTTTCCTAAGAGCACAGCAAAAGTTCCCTATTCATTAAGGGAATAGGGGAGGAAATGAGACCTGGTTGTCACCTTCAAGCATCTTATGGCAAATTGGTAGGGAAGTGATGGCAGTACAGTTCAGCATGGGTCCCCAGCAGAAAGTGTAGGGTGTGTTTAGATCTGAGGAAGTTGCCTGAGCCTATATGGAGAAGGTTAGCAGTTTCCCAGGGAGGAAATGATACTTGACTTGAACACTAGAGGCAAAGTAGGCCTTCAGTGGACCAAGATGGGATGCAGGGTTTCCAGGCAGCACAACAGAGGGGAGAGATGCCTTGGCACTGCCTGAGAAGAGTAGGCAGTTCCCTCTGATGGGAAGGGTGGCAGGAGGAAGCCTGGCACAGTGGACAGCACTCAGTGTTGATGTCAGAGACACCTGGGCTCAAAGCCCATCTGTGTCACTTATGGCTGCTATTCCATCTTTCTGTGCACAGGGGATTTTACATCTGGAAGCAGAAAAATGATTCTGTATCATTTCAGGAAGGTTATATTGGATAATAGGAAGATTAGCTAACATAATATTTATTATTTCCAGACACTAGTCTAAGTGTCTTATACCTATTAATTTTTCTTAAGTTTTCATTTTGGATAATACTATTTTTTTTCTAAGATAAGGAATCTAAATGCAGAAATATAAGTAACTTGTTAAAGATTACATGCTAAGAGGAAGAATCAGAATTCAGATGTAGCTGTGCTTTTTATCAAGGTATATTGATAATATATACAAAGCAGCAACATATAATAAGCACCTGGTAGGGCAAACGTGGTGTTGTTGAGCAGAGGAGGTGGGCAGAGGCCCAATCATGAAAGGCTTTGTTGTGAGAGCTCAAGGGAGGGTGGTGTGACTTGTCAGATATTCATTTTAAGATGATCACTCTGGTGGCCATATACAGGAAGGCTTGGACTGGATAAGATGGAATATTGTCTTTGCAGGATATTGGAAAAATTTTAAGTTTTTTCAAAGAGATTCAAGAGCCCTTATTCCTAGACTTTAGAATGTCACAGAAAGAAGTCACAGTGTAACAGATTAAAGGAGGAGAGACCAAGATTTTACTCTGCACTGCCACAATGCCATGGGGACCACTTCTAAGATTATGTTGTAAAGCTGTCTTTCCAGAGTTTTCCTATGCAATAAATATGCCTATTAAAAAGCCTGGCTTAACAAATCAGTTTGGATGAACATAGGAAACAGCATTAAAATACTCTACTTAACCAAGGATATTCAATAGTTTTAATAAGTAAGCTTCATATTAATAAGATTCCCTTAATCGTGGATAGTGGTATCATGCCAGACAGGAATCAGGAATTTTGAAATTGAGACTTAAGACTGTATTCCCCTTTATAAAATACAATACACGGGAGACTCAAAAAATCTTGTTCACTGGAAGGTATTTTACATAAAATATCTATGAAGCTGATTGTTGAGTACCACTATAATACCTAATAGCTAAATATGTCCAGACACTGTACTCATAGAATTTTCTTGTTTAATCATTAGAACTGTCATATGAGGGTAGTATGATTACTATTGTTACTTTATAGGTGAAGAAATGTGAGTCCTCAGGAGATTAAATCATTTTCCCATGACCTCACAGCTAATTTCAAACTTGAATTTTTCTGATCCTGAAACTCCTATTTCTGAGTTTGATGATATTGGTAGATTGATAGCAAAAGAGGCCATAATTCTCATCCCTTGTTGAAGGTGGGCCCTTGGAATGCGATTTCCCTTCTAATCCCAAGTGGTGAAATCTACTACCCTGCCCCCCACAAATCTAGGCTGTCTCAAGACTTGCCTTGCCAGGAGAATGAGGTAGAAGATGCATGTGCTGGTTTGAAGCTCAAGCCTCAAAAAACTTGGATCCATTCCTTAGCTCTCTTGAAACCCTATCAAGTAGCCCACTGGCTCAGTCAGCTCAAGCTGCTGTAACAAAATATTGAGGACAAGAGTTCTTTAACGACAGGCATTTATATCTCACAGTTTTGGAGGCTGGAAGTCTGAGATCCAGGTGCTGTCTGATTTGGTTCTTAATGAAGGCCCTATTCCTGCACTGAAGATGACATATATGTCCTCATATGGTAGAGTGAGAGGGGTCTGGTCTCTTCCTTCTCTTAGAAGTACACTAGTCTCATCATGGAGTTTCACCTCGTAATTCCATCACGTTGGGGGTTAGGGCTTCAACACTTGAATTTATGGGGGCCATAACAGACATAAATAATACCAGCCTAAATTGTGGAAGATGGGGGACACATGGTCTGGTAACCCCTCCACCCCAGCTGCCAATGCAGACATGTGAGGGAGGTCAGTCAGTCATCATAACACATTCCTGCTGACGTCACCGATGCAAGCATGAATGCAGCTCACATCAATGCAGTGTGGCCTAGATCAGAACTGCCCAGCCACCCCAATCCTCCAACTCACAAGCTCAGTAAATTTTTATTAAGTCCTTGGATTGGAGTTTGTTTGTTATGTTGCATCACTGATGACTGATATGGTAACCATTTGGTTTATTATCTAGACTGGATCATTTCTGAAAGACAATAAGTGAAAAAGTGCTACCCCGGGTCTCCCTCTCTCTGGGAACTGTAAGTCAAGAAAGTGCAAAGATTGATGCTCTGGTGAATAGCTGCCCCTTGGATTTCTGAGAAGAGGTGTGAGGCATAAGGAGTGCATGCTTCTCTATGCTACTTGGTCTGAGGGCAATGAGTAATCAGGATGGACAGGTATGAGAGACTGACTTGTGCTGGGGTGACTATCCAGCTTCCTGATAGGAGAATGAAAGTGAAGCTGGTCAGAATGATGATGAGGAGGGGAAAATGATGGGCTATAGAAACACTTGTAAAGAAGTGAAGGGGCACCAGACTGTTCCATGCGTTTATTTGGCGCATGTTCCTTAGCATAGTCCTTCTAATAACAAGAACTAATGTGTGTTGGGCACTGATTGTGTGCCAAGTGCTGTTCTAGCCAATTTGAAGGTGTTAACTCAGTAGTCCATCCTTCCAATACCTCCTTGAGGCAGGTGGTATCCTATCCTCATTTTATGACCAAAGACACTGTTGCTCTGGAGATGAGGGACCTTGACTGAGGAGGTGAACTCACTGCATCTTGGAAATGTATTTAACCCCAGAGTCAGGGTGCTTTCTCTCTTGAACCGCTCAATGCCTCTCAGACATATAGGGTAAGTACTATGAGAGAGTGGCATGCTGTCTCCCTTTACACTGCACTGTCACCTTCCTCAAGCTCCCAGTCTGTCTTACTAATTTTTTTATATGGTCCTCTTCACATATTCTCTGCTGATAAAAGCCAAATGAGTGAGTTGCTAAGAGAGCATCATCATCAAGTAGTCAGGTAGGAGAGTTGATTTGCTTTGACTGTGACACCAGATTCTATAAGGATGTCTTCTTCTGGGCCTGAGGTCTTTGACTATTAATATAGGGTGAGTGATACCATAGCCCAAAGGTCAATCTTGGCCTCATGAGTGGTTTCCAGCTCAAGGTGTGAAGGTCCTAGCCTCTCTGCAAAGAGGAAACTCTATAGCCCAATGTAATACATTCTGAACTTGTGGGCAACGTACTCTCCTTTCTCTAAAGGTGTGAGCTGGTGGTCAAACCTATGTCTGAAACCCTAAAGCATCCTTGCTCTTAACTGCTTCATTGCACTGGAGTTGTGGTCTTTAGGAGCAACAAGACCACTGAGCTTCTTTAATGCAGTGCAGGGCCTGGTTTTCTACACGAACACAAGAACCATTGGTTTCTCTTAGGAAAAAAAAAGCTCCCTGACTGATCCTTAATCTCATAGAAGACCTCCTAGCCTAATACTTGTTGAGTCACAAAACAGTCTCTCCCAAAGAATAACTGCCAAATAATTTTGAAATGTAAAAGTATATATAAATCCATAAAACAAGATGTCTCAGAGAGTCTTGGAAACACATAATGCTTATATTTTTTCAACAACTCTTTTTGTTTTGAAATATTGGTTGAATTACATTTTAAAAAGGTAAGATATTTTTATTCTCTTTCAGTTTTTAAAAATTTCAAACACTGAGACCTCTGACTCTTTCCTGGCCCTTGCAAAGTGGAGAAATCTGCCATTTAGGCAGTTGGCCTCATTGCAATTCTCCTGCTCAGAATCTGGGTGACTTGACTTTATCAATACATGTTCTGCACTCCAGATCATCTTCTTTACTAAAGGAAGGAATTGAAGTGGATTATTTCTAATGTCCTTTCCAATTCCAGCCATTTTCTGAGGTATTTACAAAAAAGTGCTCCAAACCAGTTCTGTGATGTGTCCCATGAAAAGATTTGAAACTGGAAGTAGTTTCAGAAACACTCTTGGGGATTCCAGAGGTCCATTAGCATATTTAACAGAAAGTTGGCTGAGGCACCAGGAGACAATGGTTATCACCTTTCAAAGAAAGTACTAGATCATATGCAGAAAGTTCAAAGTTAGATGATCAAAAGCTAGTTGGATGTCACACCACATAAGGGTATCAAAAAGGTAGCAGGGTGGAGAATGGGAAAAAAATTTTGAATATATATTTTTGGAAAATGCATTGCTGAACTATGAGAGCCTTATACTTCACAAAGAAGAAAGGGAGGAGTTAGGTGCTCCTCACCTCACACCTGGTAGGGGGTGGTCTTTGGCAGGACCACTCAGAGAATTTTGTGTAAGTCCTCTGCAATGGGAGAGAAGGTGGTCAGAGTGTTCTGGAATCTGAGTCTTCTTTGACAAATCTCAAGTTAAGAGCTGATTAGCTGCAACATGCATGAGCTGGAAGGTGGGGGTGCTGGGAGTGGGTGTTGGCTGTGCTGGATATCATGTACTTCAAGAATTACTCTGTAGAAAAGATGGGTCAGTGAGTATTTTCCTAGACAACATGAGTGTCAGGAGCAAGAGAGAGCACTGGTATGGAGTCATCTTAGCTCCTGAGCAAGATGGCACCCAGAAGGGTGAATGACTTCAGTGAAAAGAAGGTACAGAAGGTAGAAGAAAAGCCAGAGGAAAATGGAGGCATCATCCACATCAGAGAACTGCAGGGAGAGATGGCTAAGAACAGGCACAAGGGTGGTGTCTCTAAGGTTGACCGTCTTTTCGATACCTCATGGTCCTCATTAGAACTGCCAAACCCAGACCCCCAACTCACAGCATTATTGGGCAAAAAATAAGTTTCCTGTCAAACTCTCTTTTTCTTCTTCATCCACATGCTTCAAATCTATGCAGGTAGACTCTGAGGGGAGTGGTAGGAGAAAGTGCTAGTAAGGAGAAATAGCAAAAGCCACCTAGCCCCTCCTTGACTGCAGCCTCCCCACTGAGGGTGGGAGAGGAGCTCAGACTCTAAATCAAGGTTGAGATTTTATTTTTTAAATGAGACATACACTTTTTTGGTGTATTTTTGTTTTTTAAATTGGAATACACTTTTTACATAGTAAAGCAAGATTGTACTTGGGACTTAAGCTGACTGGAATGTTTTGTGTTACTTTTTTTTTTTTTAAGATTTTATTTATTTATTCATGAGAAACACACAGAGAGAAGCAGAGACATAGGAAGAGGGAGAGGCAGGCTCCCTGTAGGGAGCCCCATGTGGGACTCCATCCCAGGATCCCAGGATCAGGACCTGACCCAAAGGCAGATGCTCAACCACTGAGCCACCCATGTATCACTATTTTGTGTTACTTAAGAGAAACTAGAGGCAAGGCCATGAAAAATAGAATCTTCCAGAACATACTTAGATATGTGTTGTTCAAAGGGCTATATATTTTCTTTCAGATCGGTATGCAGAGGGTTATTATTTTGATTTACACAAATTGCAGATTCAAAAATCAGGATAAGCAGCTGGTATATAAACAGCCTTAGGCCCTTAGATCTCTTTTAATCTAAAGTGTTTTAGGTAACACATTCATAGTGGGGTATGTATATGTCTGTGTGTGTTGGGGGGCATAGTGGGGTATGTATATGTCTGTGTGTGTTGGGGGGCATTATTTCCATATCTTTAACGGTGACATATTTGAGATCTCAATGGAGAAGTCATTCTCATTACCAAAATTTCATTTTTAATCTTTGTCAAATTATCAATTCTGATTTTTGATTTAGTAATTATGGTCAATGCAGCTAAAGAATATTGAAAACTATTGGTAATAGGTAAGGGATTAGTTTTCTTTTTTATGTTCAGACATTTTCTTTTAATTCACTTATATGCCCTAAGATTTTTTTCTTTGCCTTAAATCAACATTCCTGTTCAGTTTCAGTATCTGTAATAAAGCAGCCATGTAATTTTTACGACTATGTTGCATTTTTTAAATGCAAAAAAAAAAAGAAAGAAACCAACCAAAACAATGAATTGCCTGAAATACATTCAATTAAAGATCAAACCCATATCCCTGCCTTTACATAATATCAAAGTGGATCTTTTAGATCCTTGCTATTTAAATGTAGCCAGTGCACCAGCAGCATCAGGTAAATCTGAGACTTTGTCAGAAATATACAACACAAGTGCTTGTCTTAGACCTACTGTGTTGGAATCACTATGCCCATTAGAGTTGAGAAGTGCTCTTTTAGATAGCCATACTGAGCATGAGATTTACTGCCTGTGTGCTTAACTAGATTTTGCGGCACCCACCCTACACTGTCATCTTGGAAAAGATAAAAGCAGAACTGGGTTTAATCCAGCTACTTTGTTTGTGATGGGTGTGACCTCAGGCAATTCATTTAGCTTCCTAAATCCAGTTTTCTCATTTAAAAAATGTGGGTAATATTCTTTACCATGACTCTGCGAAGTAGGACATAGTTAGAATAATAGCATCCAGAATGGATCTGGTGTATTACTGGGTTCATATCAACAGTCAACCACTTTCCAACAGGATAATAGTAAACCCATCACTGTAAAAATAACACTTAATTTCTCTTCTTTGTTTCCTTCTTCCTCTTTTTTTCTTTTTTTTTTTTTGCTTTAACTTCTGCTTGTTTGGCAATCTCAGCCATCCAGAGAATAACTAAAGGATATTGAATTGTTTAAATTATTTAGTGATACTAAAATTATAAAACCCACCATGAGTCAAATCCCCTCCCTGTCGCATGGTAAGAAAGACCCTGTGTCCTCAACTCAAGCATTTGGCTCTTGATCTACACACAACTCTGCCAGGCATGGTATTCTCATTTCCAATCCCCCAAAAAACTATAAGCAGGAGTTAAGGATGTGGTAATGGCATCTGTGAAAAAGAGCATTGGGAGCTTGCCGTTCCCTGGCAGAGAGAAAGTAAAGCTGCTCAAGCAGCTTAGAATTAGGATCTGAGTCATCAAGAAGTGAATGCCTTTCCTGAGTCTCTACTGTTTGAAAAGGTAGTGAAGTATTTTTTTTTTTAATGGTATCTAACCAAAAGTTGAGCATGCAAGATTATTTTTAAAATTGAGATTTCTGAGTGAATGCCACCAAATCGAGGTTTCAGCAATATTAAATAAAAAATAAGCAGTTTTTATCTGAATTAATTCTCAAGAGGTTTCTTCTTTATAAGTAGCAATGCTAACAGTCTCCTGGCTCAGGAAAACTTCTATGATTTTGTCCCCTCTTCTCCTGCTGACTTTCTGTTTGGTCTGAGATTTGGAATTCTGTTAAAGTCAAGTAAATAGGTTATTAAGAAATATATAAATGTCTCTGTTGGGGCCAAATGTGAACAATGTAATATTTCATAGGAACCTTGAAAAATGCCTTGAGACTTCTCCTTCTGGGAAAATGGAAGAGATGTACTTTGACCAGTTTTTTCCAGGTCAACTAAACACCTTAGACATGTTAACAAAGGTATATGGAAACTCTAAAATGTGGGGAAATGGTTGACTGGCTGAAGACTTCTAGACCACCAAAAAAAATAAGGTGATGAGTCTCTGATTTTTTTTTTTTTTTTTTTTTTTTTTTTTTGCTTCACATGTCCCAGACTTGGAGCTGAAGAAGCCAACAGCTCAGAAATGCCAACAGGCACTAATAAAGACAGCTTCATCAAAAGCCTAACCTCACTACCGAGAGTAACAGGAAAGGGATGGCAAGACAGAAAACATCTAGAAAATAACCACTTTTTGTTCCCAAACACCACACAAAAAACTGGCCTACCCAAGCCTACGAAGGCTGAGTGGGGAGCTAGGCTTCTATCTTCTCAGGTTGTCATGAGGCACCCAAACCTCCTGCTGGAATGGTGTCAGAGGAGACAGGGCAGGAAGCTGGAATTTTCTTGCCTGCCAGGCAATAATGAGTCCCTTCTCCATCATAGTGTCTGTGGAGACCATGTGGTGTTCCTCATTGGGCAGTAGTGAGGTGTTCACCACCCTTCCACGCACTGGGTATGTCAAAAGAGGCTAAGTGAGAGTTCTAATGAGGTACTTCTACCTCTCACCCCCCAAACAAGTGGATATGAGTAAGGTCCAGTCAGGAGAAGAACTTCTACCTCCACATAGCCCTAACGAGGAGCACCTCTCATTGGATGCTTTGGAGGCCACCTGGAGAATCTAGAGTTCCATATCACACTACCCCTAGAACTAATGAGGAAACAACCTCCTTCCCTTGTCAGAGTGGTATCAGAGAATGCCAGTTAAAATGTAAGGTTTAAATAAGATCCAAGGGGCGCCTGGGTGGCTCAGTGGTTTGATGCCTGCCTTTGGCCCAGGGTGTGATCCTGGAGTCCCGGAATCGAGTCCCACATCGAGCTCCATGCATGGAGCTTGCTTCTCCCTCTGCCTGTGTCTCTGCCTCTCTCTGTGTCTCTCATGAATAAATAAATATATAAATCTAAAAAAAAAAATAAATAAGATCCAAAGTTCTATAACATAAGACCATATTATAAAATTTCAATTTAAAATAACTCATTATACTAAGAATAAGTCCTGGTTGATGAAGAAAAGGCAATCAATAGATGCCAACAGTGAGATGACAGAAATGCCAGAATAATCTGACAAAGATTTTAAAGAGCTATCACAAAAATGCTTCAGCGAGCAATTCAGACCATACTTGAAACAAATGAAAAAATAAGAATTTTAGCAAAAAATACAAATTCTCAGCAAAGAAATAGAAGATAGAAAGAAGAACCAAATGCAAAATTTAGAAGTGAAAATACAGTTACAAGAACCTGAGTGGGTGGGCTCAATAGCAGGATGGAAACAGGAGGAGGAAAGAATAATGAACTGGACGGAAAACAATAAAAATGATCCAATCTGAAGAACACAAAGAAAATGGGCTGAAACAAACAAGGAAACAAAAGGAGCCTCAGCGGCACATGGGTCTATAACAAAAAAATCTAACAGTGGTGTAGTGAAAGTTCCCATAAAGAGAAGAGAAAGAGGGCAGAATTGAAAATATACCCAAAGGAATAATTACTGACAAACTCCCAATTTTGTAAAAGACATAAAACCTACATGTTTGAGAAGCTGAGTGAACCCAAACAAGGTAAGTCCAAAGACATTCAAACCAAGATACATCATAGTCAAATTTCTGAAAACTAAAGACAAAATACCTTGGAAGTAGCAAGAGAGAAATTACTTAGTACCTTATCTCTTGGGGGAAAAATAATTGGAATGGGAGTGGATTTATCATTGGGAAATTATGGAGATCAGAAAAAAATGGTACAACATTTTTTCAAGTGCTGAAAAATTAAGAACTATAAAGCCAAAATACCATGTAGAGTAAAAATATGTTTTAGGAATGCAGGGGAAATTGACATAGATAGGTGAAGAAAAACAGAATTTTTTTATTGCCAAATTTAGTCTTTATAAAATGCAATTTGATCATGCCACACCTGATCAAAAACCATCATTTTTTTAAAAATTCTGTAAACAAACAAACAAACAAACAAAAAACCTCTTTGATTCAAGATCAAGCTTGCTTTACAAAGTAATTTCTTTCCTATCTTCCAATCAAATTTAACTTCGGATGTTTTGTCCACATGGCCTGCAGTTTACTGATCCAGCACAGAGCGCCATCCTGCGATCCACTTTTCTCCCACCCATCCTTGTTGGAATGGAAAAACAATTTGATACTAGCATAACTACTGTAACAAATGGGTCAAAGAAGTTCTCTAAATAGAAAAGAAATGTTAAAGAAAAGAATCTTGGAACACCAGAAAGGACAAAAGAACACAGTATGTTGAAATATGGAGAAATAGACTTTCCTCTTCCTTTTGAGTTTCTAAATTATGTTTGATAGTTGAAGTGAAGACTGTAACACGTGTGGTTCTAAATGTATGCAGAGGAAATATTTAAGGTAATTATAAATGAGAGAGGGTTGAGGGATATGAAAGGAGGTAGGGTTTCTGTACTTTACTTGAACTGGTAAAATGATACCACCAGTAGACCATGGCAAGTTTTATATATATCATGTTAATACCTAGAGCAACCACTAAAAAGCCATTCAAAAGAATATACCCAAATACTCTATAGATAAATAGAAATGCCATTAGTAAAAAAAAAAAAAAAAAAAAAAAAAAAGTCCATTGGAGGGTAGGAAAAAGAAGACAGAAATGCAAATATGCAAATAGCAGGAACAAATAGAAACCAAAAACTAAATGTCAGTTTCAAGCCCTAACATAAGTAATTATATTAAATATAGTCAAATTCACATTTACTCTGGATATATATATATGTGTATACTCATATATATTTAAATATTTTATTTATTTATTCATGAGAGAGAGAGAAAGGGAGGCAGAGAGAGAGACAGACAGACATCCTGAGAAGCAGGGAGACTGATGCAGGACTCAATCCTAGGACTCTGGGATCATGAATGAGCCAAAGGCAGCCACTTAATTATCTGAGCCACCAGACACCTTAATCTGCACATATATTGACAGACTGAATAGAAACTCATGAGTATGGCTCAACTATATGTGTCTGTGAGAAACTCACCTTTAATACAATAACACAGGTAGATTGAAAGTAAAAGGATGAAAAAAGATATTAATCTTATTTTAATTAATTTTCAAATATTAATCAAAGGAAAGTAGGAATGATTATATTAATATCAGATGAAGACTTCAGAGAAAAAATCATCACAAAAAGGGACATATATGGTAAGAAGATCAACCTACCGAGAAGATGTTGCAATTCTAAATGTATATGCATCAAAAAAACAGCTGCAAAATTTAGAAACGAAATTGATAGGACTGAGGGAGAAATAGGCAAATTCTGTTATAGTTGGAAATATCAGCACCCCCTCTCAATAATTAATAGAACAACCAGACAGAAAATCATCAAGGATAGGAGAACTTGACAACACCATCAATTAAGAGGATGTAATCAACATTTATAGAACATTGCAACCAACAGTAGCAAAATGCAACATTTTTTAAAAGACCCATGAAACATATACCCAGATAGTTTACATCCTAGGCCATAAAAGAAACTTCAACAAACTCAAGACTTCAAATACTATATTATATGTTCTCTGACCCATTTGCAATCAACTGGAAATCACTAATAAAAATAACAGGAAAATTTCCCAACACTTGAAAACTCAACAACACACTTCTAAATAATTCATGAGTCAGAGAGGATGTCTTCAAGGAAATTAACAAAATACATGGAATTGAATGAAAATGACAATGTGATATACAAAATTTTGTGGGATATAGCTCAAACAATGCTCAGGTGGAAATTTATAGCCCTGACTACATATATGAGAAAATAAAATCTCAAATCAATAATCTAGTTCTACCTTAAGAAATTAGGAAAAAACGAAAGAGCAAAAATAACGCCAAAGGAAGCATAAGGAAGGAAATAATAAAGATAAGAACAGAAATCAATGAAATTGAAAACAAAAACGTTAGAGAAAATCAATGAAATAAACAATTGTTGCTTTTAAAATATCAATAAAATTTACAAACTTTTATTTTTATTTTTTAAAGATTTATTTATCTATTCATGAGACACACACAGGGAGAAGCAGAGACATAACCAGAGAGAGAAGCAGGCTCCCCACAGGGACCCTGATGTGGCACTAGATCCCTAGACCTGGGATCACGTCCTGAGCCAAAGGCAGACCCCCAGCCACTGAGCCACCCAGGTGTCCCAAATTTACAAACTTTCAGAAACATTGACAAAGAAAAAAAAAAAAGGGAAGACAGAAATTACTGCTATCAGGAAGGAGAGGAGGTTTAATACAGATTTTGAAGACATCAAAAGGATACTAAGTCGATGCTGTGAGCAACTCTATACACATAGATTTGACAACCTAGATAAAACAGACTAATTCTTCAAAAAATAAAAAAAATACTACTATTCACCCAATATGAAATAGATCACTTGGATTGCCCTATAAGTAGTAAGGAAATTGAAGAGATGGATATTTTCACCACATTGAATCTTCCAATCCATGAACAAAATATGTCTCTACATTTATTTAGATCACCTTCTATTTTTTTCATTAACATTTTGTGGCTTTGGGCATACAAATCCTGCACATGTTTTCTTAGATTTACACCTAAGTGTTTTTTTTTTTTTTTGTTCTTTGTAATGGTTATAAATGGTGTTGTAATTTCAATGTCCACATATTATTGCTAGTGTATGGAATATAATTAATTTTTTGGTTTGTGTTTTATACTGGGAACTTTCTGAACACAATTACTATAGAAATCACAAGATTTTTTTTTGTAACTATAGATAAGGTGGCCCCAAAATTTTTATGGAAGGGCAGAGAACTAGAATAGCCAAAACAATTTTGAAGGGAAAAAAAAAGAATAAAGCATACAAATCAGTTTATCCAGTTGAAAGACTTATATGGCTACAGTAATCAAGACAGTGTAGTATTTGGAGAAGGATAGACACAGAGCAATGGAGTAGAACAGAGAATCCAGAAATAGACCTACACAAATACGTCCAACTGATTTTTGATAAAGACGCAAAAGTGAATCAATGGCAGAAAGACAGTCTATTCAACAAATAGGACTGGTATAAATGGACATCCAGAGGCAATGAAAAAAAATGAACCTTGACCTAAGTCTCATACTTTATATAAATATTAACTCAAGACAGATCATAGCCTTAAATATAAAATGTAAAACTATAAAACTTTTAGAAAAAAATTGGGCAAAATCTTCCAGCTAAGGGCTAGGCAAAAAGTTCTTAGACTTGACCTCAAAAGCATAATTCATAAGAGAAAAAATGGCTGATCGGACTTCATCAAAATGAAAACCTGCTTTGTAAAGGGCTATTAAGGGAAAAAAAGATAAACTATAGACTGGAAGGAAAACACTTGTAAACCACATACTTGACAAAGAACTAATATCTAGACTATTTAAAGAGCTCTCAAAACTCAATAGGAAAAAATTCAATTAGAAAATAGGCTAAAGACATGAGCACACATTTCACAGGAGAGGATACACAGATGGCAAATAAGCACATGAAAAGATGTTCCACATCATTAGCTATTAGAAAAATGCAAATTAAAACCTCAATGAAATATCAGTACCTAACCTATTAGAATGGCTGAAATACAACAAAGTGGCTGCACAGAGTCTGTACCATTTTATGTTTCTACCAGCAATGTGTGGGGGATCCAGTGTCTCTAATATCCTTGCTGGATCGCTCAGGTACAAAGATATGTGTACCCTAGAAAACAGTTTTTCAGATTCTTAAAGCACTAATGTTCAACAGCTGGCTCCCTACCCCCACCCCAGTCATTTACCCAAGAGGAATGAAAACTTTATGTTCACACAGAAATGTGTACACAAATACAGGTTATTATTCTTGATAGTACTAAAAAAACCTGGAAAGAACACATATGTCCTTCAATGGGTGAATGATTAAATAGTCTGAGGTATATCCATAGGATCAAATACTACTTAGCTATAAAAAAGAATGAATTATTGATACACACAAAAGCTTGGATGGATCTCTAGAGAGTTATGTTGAGTGGGAGAAGTCAATTAGTAACAAAATTAGTAAAAATGAGTAACAAAAAGTTTACTTATTATATGATTCCCTTTATTTAAGATTCTTGAAGTTAGAAAATTTTAGGAACGGAAAACAGATAAATGGTTATCAGGGATTGGGAAGGTGGGAAGGAAGTGTGTGGATACAGGGAAGGAAAGGTAAGGGTAAGGGGGTGTGACTGTAAAAGGTAAGGATCCATGGGGGATCCTGGCAGTGATGGAGATATTCTATATCTTGTTTCTTTCAGCGTTCATATCCTGATTGTGGCACTGTATCATAGTTTTGCAAGACATTACCACTGGGGGGAAATGAGTAATGTGTTCTCTAGAGCTCTTTATGTTTTATAACTACATGAGATTCTGCAATCATCTCAAATTTTAAAAGTTTAATTGAAGAATAACGAAAAGCACTGTGACATAGTCCTCTCCCCAGCAATGTAGGCTACTTCTGGATTGTGTTTTGGAGAAGAGAGGTTGAAAGAAATACAGAAAGAATGTGGTGTGTGCAGGTAAAATCTCCATTCCATGTAGGGAAAGACAGATTGGGTGGAAGAGCGACACATTTATTCATTTATTTTATTCATGCGCTCAGTTTCTCTACTAATAAGCTCATATATTCGTTCATTTATAAACATATTCATTCACTTGTTCATCTTATCTTTCATTCAAACAATAATTAGTGAGACCAACTATACATGAGGTATGGTATTAAGCACTAGAGGAATGGAAGAATAAACACGACATGGGCTCTGAATTTAGGGATCTTGTAGAAATTCATTTGTACATTTCATCAACCAAGTATACTACCAACCAGTCAACAAACTAATCAACCATCCAATGTTGATATGCGCCTATTCTATTCCGAAGGCTTGCCAGGTTGCTTGGCATAAAAATATGAGTATACATTTCATTAATTTTGTAACTGCTCATTGACTATGTGAAGGAAGTATGTTTTCAGAGCTGAGCGCCAAATTATTAGCCTTTTGACAACCCAGGAAATAGGGTAGACACGAAGTAGATATGAATTATGAGAGTAATCCACCAATTTTGTATAGGGTTGAGTAAAATTGTGCATTCAGCAGGATGGAACTTGATTACACCAAGTATAAAACACAAGTTCCTAAGTAGAGATTACTAGGCTCTCACAACATGGCCCCAAAGTCCCTTTCCCACCACATCTCTTGCTAGCTCAACTAGGCTCCTTATGTTTTCCATGTTCTCTGTGTGTGTTTCCTTCACAGGAGTCCTTTCCCCACGGGTAAATCTGAAGCACCACTGTGCTGTAGCTTTCGGTGACTTTCCTATTACTCCACAGAGGGAAAGTGAATGGCCATTCTTCTCTTTTTCTGTAGCACTGAAATGTTATACGTTGTTCCAATTCTAATTATACGCCAACAGAGTGCATTAAGAGGCTCAGGAATCAGAAAGAACAGGACTTCCACTTTTTCCACATACTTATTGTTTTAACTCAGGAAGCTTGTTAACCTCTCAGTACCTCTTTCTCTTTATGACTTGATGGATGCAAATAGGATTATGTCTCAGAACTGAGATAAGGGTTGAGAGGAATAACTCGTGGGAAATGTTCAGAAAACTGAAATGTGTTTAGCGCCGAGGAATATTAGCTTTTATTATATGATGGAAAATATTTTTTTCATTTCTGTTCACTTTTTTTCTTTGTTTGAGGCGGGGGCTGTTTCTTGTTCATTTTAGTATTCCCAGCTTTTGGACTCTTGTACAGTAATGATAATGTTGCTAATAATAATCATATCTACTGTTCAATATTACTGGTACATAGTAAGTAAATGTTTACTGAAAAAGCTGGTTAGAAAATCACCAAATCGTGGGACTTTTGGGCCTCTTTCAGTTATATCACATTAATCTATGTTCGCTGAAATTCTAGTAATCTTTGACAGGTCTGAGAATACCCCAGGGGCCAGGGAGAGAGGGAGACAGCAGGGAAGGAAGTGTGGCTTTGGTTATTTTTGTGTGTGGAGGGGACATAAGTTTGCTCAGGAATTTCAGTGTATTTCACTTTGTGAGAGATTTCAGAATAAGGATGCTTCCAGTAAAATTGCTTCTTATAGGTTTATATATTATGTATATGAATTCCTGTTGTGTAGGTCACATAGATGTCTCTCTTGACCTCACTTTACTCAGGCCACATTGGGCTCCTTGCTGCTCCCCAAAAACAGCAAGCAGAGTCCCATCTTTGATCTTTGCAACTGCTAATCTACTGGAATGCTCTTCTGTCAGATATCTGCAGGAATAACTACCTTAGCTCATCCTACAAGTGTTTGTGCAAATGTCACCCTCTTGAGGAGACCCATCCTGCCACTCTAATTAATTCTACAACACCCACTCTCCATTCTACCTCTTTTTCTCTATTTTTCCTTGTTCTTGTGGCTCAAATCACCTCCTGGGATATATGCCTCACTTGATTATTACATTTGTAGTTTATTTCCTGTGCCCCACCCCAACCCATTGAAACATCAGCCTCACTAGAACAGGGAACTTCACCTGTTTTGTTCACTGTGGTGTACTAAGTGCTTAGAACAGTGCCTGGCATACAGTAGGTGCTCGATATTGGGTAAATAAAAGTATTAATCAGATGGAGCTTTGGGAAAGAAAGAGCTCCAATGATGAAGAGATGGGTTTGTTTAGAAACCCTCCAAGGCAGGAGCAGATGCAGCCCAAGGCTCATATGACTCCATGATTTCTTTTCTAAACCCTCCCCCTTGTGTGGGAAAGGAGTCTTCTCTTTTTCTGGTGACTCAGCAGACCTCATGCCCAGAACCCATGCTTCCCTTGATAGGGTGGGGGTGGGGGTGGAGGGCGGGGGGTGTTGGTTCTTAGCTATGGAGGCAGGCAAACTGTGTGTATTATTTTGGAGGTGAGGGTTGCTGGATCCTGGGGCAGAGGGTGGAGAGAGTAGACTTGTGGAGAAAGAGACAAAGAGATGAGAGGCCTGTGGGTGAAATCTGAGGGTCAGCCAAGGGGTGATGGAGCACAAGTGGGTGCGTTACTGACCCCATAACTGTTAAGCTCACAGCCAGTTTCTCCTGTGATGTAGAAGAGCCAAACAACCTTGACAAGGGGCATAATTTTTCATATTCCTGTAACACCTTTGGTTTGGCAAGTGAGTTTTTTTGCTGAAGATGTTTTTTGCTTAAGCCAGGGATAACTAATTGTGACCCACGGGGTGAGATGTTTTTTTTTTTTTTTTAAAGATTATTTAATTCTAATGCCTTACATAGGCACACAATCTCGACCTTCTGTGGCTTTATATCCCAGGCCTGGGACTCACATGTTTACATTACCTTACAGCACCTTATTTGCCTGGGTCCCAATCTACATTTTGTGCAGTGTGAATTCAAGGTAAAGAGTCAACAAGATAGTCTCTGGAGTCAGAAGAAGAGGGTGCCCTCCTCTCTCTAGTCTCTGGCTCGACAGCTTCTGCATAGACACCTGTACCTCTTCTCAGTGATGAGCAGTAACTACCCTTCAGATGGGTCTCAGATGTAGAAAGAGAAAGCTCTACTCTCATTTCCCCCACTATTCCCATCCCCAGCTAAAGAGACATTCTGTGTAACATGTAGGAACTAGATTTGAAGAGAAAGAGACCTACTAGTTGGGATGATGAATATATTAGGATGTACATTAGTTTCCTAGGGCTGCTGTAACAAGGTACCATAAATTGGGGAGCTTAGAACAACAGAAATTTATTCTTGTATACTTCTGGAGACCAGAAGTTTGAAATGAAAGTATTGCCAGCATTGATTCCTTCTGAGGACTATAGGAGAAGGGCTCTTTTCTAGCTTCTGGTGGCTTGCTGGTTATCTGTTCCAGTCCTTGATTTCTACTATATCATCTTGTGTATGCCTCTTCATCTCATCCTTTTTACAAGGACGCCAGTCATATTAGAGTAGGGTGGGACCTAATATGACCTCATTCAAACTAGTTACATCTGCAAAGATCATATTTTCAAGTAGGGTCACATTCTGAGATAATGTGGGGTATGATTATGAATTTGGGGGAGACAATTCACTCCACATATGGTGTAATTAAGTTTCCAATTGTGAAATTATTGAAGATTAAAAACCAGTAACTTCTTCTCATTTTTATACAGAAGAAAGTTGAAGCTCAGAGATGTTTCAGAGTATGGTGGAGGGGGAAGGACATGCTCACTTCAGGATTTTAGCCCCATCTCTTACAAGCCACATGACCTAGAATCACTTATTACCTGGCATTGCCTAGCAAAGGTGATAAAGGTCAAATGGGGCCATTGGCATGAAGATGCTTTATCAATTCTAATGGGCATACATGAATAAAGGGTAATTTTTTTAAGGTCACAATGCAAGTGACAGGCCAACATGCCATAGGTGTCTGTGGAATATCACAATTAATCTGGAGTTCTTTCCTTAGACACAGCATCCTGTCTGTGGAGGTCAAGGCAAAAAATCTGAGACTTGCATGAGCAGGGTGGGGGGATATGTGACAGCAATTGACTCATGGCATATAAAAATTGGAATTTGACCAGGCTGGTGGATCCAATCCAAATCTAGGGAAACTCATAAACATTAGGTGCCTTTACTCTTTTAATTGGTAAAATTCTGAACAAAATGATGGCTCTTTTTTGCTAGCATAAGACTGTGAGGTCCAGGGAGGGTAAATATGCACACTTTAGGGTGAGGTGCATAACAAAGGTCAGTTTGAGAGTTGTGGAAAATTCCGTGGTGGAACACAAAGCCACCGAAAGATCACCCAATATGCAACCAGCAGGGCAGAGTCAGACTAGGGTTTCCACCAAGTCTCCTTACTCACTAGCTGTGTTAATGGTTGGAGCAGAGGGAGTCAGTTTAGTTAACTTCATGATTTATAATTTCTCCTCTGTTAAATGAGGATAAAGCACAGTTAGTGGGAGTAGAGCCAGGCTCAGCCATTCTGAAGTGTAGTCAGGCAGTACCTAATGAAATAAGCACACATGCATCTCATGAGCCAGCAATGCTACTGCTAGTAGAGAGCTAGAGAAAGTCACACCCAGTGTGCGAGGGGACAGGCACAACAATGTTGCTGACCATAGCATTATTTGTGAAGTCTGAGAAGTGAAGACAGACAGCCAGGTCATCCACCATTAGAAGAATGAATGAGTACAGTACTACGGCAGCAGCTAGAAGATACGGACTAGAGCATCGGTGGTGCTGGGACTAGCAGCATAAGCATCACTTGGGAATTTGTTAGAAACTCTTGGGCTCCTCCCGGTTCTAATGAATCAGAAAATCTAGGGTAGGGCCCAGAAAATTGTTTTGACAAGACCTCCTTGAGATTTTGTTATATGCTTGAGATCAGGAACCACTGAAGTAGAGGTACCCATGGATCAATATTAAACATAGTCTTGGGACGCCTGGGTAGCTCAATGGTTAAGCGTCTGCCTTCAGCTCAGGGTGTGATCCTGGAGTTCTGGGATCGAGTCCCACGTCGGGCTCCCTGCATGGAGCCTACTTCTCCCTTTGCCTATGTTTCTGCCTCATTCTTTCTGTGTCTTTCATGAATAAATAAATAAAATCTTTAAAAAAAAACATAGTCTTAGGTCAGGAAGAAAGAGAGATAGAAAGAAAGAAAGAAAGAAAGAAAGAAAGAAAGAAAGAGGAAGGGAGGAAGGGAAGTTTCTTGCTCAATGGAATTTATTTAAGTTAAAAGCATACCCAAGCACAAGAATATTTGATAATAGAGACCCTCATTCTAAAGAGTTTCCTCCATATGAGAATGGAAATGTGAGAAGGAATGAGTGATGAAGAGAAAGAAAGAAGCTCTGGCCCTTTAAACAAATGCTGATGTTGTCTCATGACCTGAAGAGTGTGTTCCACTTGATTTTCTGCACCTGAGATTCTGCACAAACACATAGGAAAGATGCTGAAGACACCTAGCAACTAGCACAGCATGGATTACACCCTGCCCTTGTGCTAGACACAGTTCTCAGGGTCATGTGCACCCCCTTACTGGCTTCTCGCAGTAATCCCGTGATGCACCTGCTCATATCATGCCTTTTTCAGAAATAAGGCCACTAAAGCAAGAAAGCTCAGGAAATGTGCCCCAGATCATGTGGTTAGAAGCACATAGAAGCCTCTCAAATCCTTTACGTTTTGCAGGTTTAGCTCAACAGTTCTTGCCTTTCAGTGGCCATTTGACAATGTCTCAAGACTTATTTGGTTGCCACAACTGGGAAAGGCCTTCTAGCCTCTCCAGGTGAGTAGGGGACAGGGATACTGCCACACGTCCTACAAAGCACAGCAGCTGTCCTGCCCTAAATGTCAATAGTGATGACGTCAGGGAAACCCTGACATACCTCCCACACAAAACCTCTCCCGTCTCCTCCGAGTCAGTATTTGCAAATTTTGTTCAGAAGAATGCATGCATGCCACACATTTTATATAGTTATATTCCATTTGTATAAGTGACCTTAATGTTGGGAAATAACATGACCCAATGCCTAAATTAACAAGATGTCCAGGTTTCCCCTTGATCAGCAAGCACTTTTATCAAGTAATGGCTCAGGTTTGCCATTACTCTATGATGACTTTATAATCCCTGGTCTGTGATGGGTCCTTTCTCATAATTTCAGCTTGTATTTGTGATAGTCTATTTATCATGTACCAAACATATCTTAGTTTAATTACTTCATACAGCAATTCATGGTTCTACAGGGCTTTTTTTTTTTTTTTTGCCATAAGCCTCAATCCATATGCATATTATAGAATGATTTCTGTTGGTTTCCTGACAGTGCATAACCATCATTAGTATCACATGCTCAAACTTTGGATCATTGCTAAGTGAGAATGATTTCTCCCTCTTCTGAATTTGTGTATTTATGTTTCATTTGGTACTTTGTAACTTTGAATATAGGTGTCTCTGTGGCTTTTTGATATGGTAAGCTCTTTGAAGTCACATCTGAATTGTATTTTCCTGATGCCATGATTTACGCTTGATGTTCATTAAAATTTAAACTGCAAGAACAATATTACATGTTTTGAAAAAGGTAATTTATATATAATTACCTGTCCCTTCTGCCCCTTTTTCCTTCATAATATTTACTTGACCACATTTCATTCAATGTTTAATGTATAATTCTGGCAAGTAGGAAAGATTAGATAAATAAGTCATGAAAGATGCATATTGGAAATTTCCCAGAACAGTTTTCATATGCATTCTCAAGCCGATATTTTTACTGCCATTTGCTTCTCAAAAAGAAATGGATTTGAAATATAAACATTTATTCATATGACTCAAACCTCTAACTTTATCCAAGTTAACCCACGGGATGCTGATCAGCACAACATGAGGTGAAGAGCAGAAACCAACAGATGGGGCCAGTGAATGTGTGCCTCTGTGACCCTAATCACCTCACCATGAGTATTTCTGGGCACCCACCTGCTAAGTGAAAGGTTAGCATCCAACAGCTAGGGCCATCCTTGCTCTAACAGAAGCCATCACTGCACCACTGAACTGACACTGTGTAGATTTCCCTTTCCTACCATGGTACTCCTGTAGTTTGTTTCCATTTTGCTAAATGATACCACCATCCCCTCATAAACTAGACTAAAAAATGATTTTATGACTACTCTGTTTTCCTCATTTTCTATATTAATCAACAAGTCTTACTGATGACGTGGTCTCCAAAATAGATCTTAAAATCTGCCACTCCTCTCTTCCTGCTCCCCTTTAGTTCAGCCTCCAGTAGCTCTTATTGGATGACTATAATGACCTTGGGCTGGGGCAATGCATTCTTAATCTTGCATTTGAATATAGGTCTAGCTGGCTCCAAACCTTCGCTTTCCTCAAAGGGGACTTTCAGACGCAAATAAAGCATTTTCTGGTCTCTCAGTTTAGAAATAGGACCACTACTGGGCTTCCAGCACCTGGAGATCTGAGGAACAAACTTAATGGCAACAATCAACTCAAAACATTACATGCCTCATGAACTGAAGTCTAAAACCCCCAAGGATGCTCTCCTAAATCTCTAGTCTTCTTGACTATGACTACCTCAAATTCTCAACTCTTATACATGTTCGATCATTTCAGTTTATGATTTATTTTTGTCATCATACACATTCTGTAGTATCAATTCAAGCATGAAATGTAGCCCTTCCTTTAATTTACACTCATGTGCCCACACACAGCATCTTGTGCTTGGTTAGGGAGGAAGAGAAGAGCCAAGAGTTACTTACCTCATGTCAACAAAAACTTCAAATGAAATACCAGACATCCTCTTTCTTAAACATTCTCTGGCCATCCAACCACAGGGGATTTCACACCGGTGAGTTCACAGCCCCTTGGCCCTCCTGCTATTAGGCTACCTATTCCTCTTCTCTCACGCAGAGGGTTTAGCCACATCCTTTGTGCCTTAGCTCCCGCTAACATCCAGTCCTCAGGGGGCACTCCTTTTAACCTCATAAAGCTTATTAGTGTTACTCCAAAAGAAGATAATTTCTTCCTAAGAAGAATTCTCATTCATATGCTAAGATAATAAATTGTTATTCTGCCTATAAAAGGCATGAAGATTTCAACTCAAGTTAAATATTTGTAGTATTTTGAGTTTGCTATCATCCCCACAATTGTTTATTAAGAACTTCTTATGAGTTTGGCATCATTTTGTTGCCACGGACATCATAATAGTGTGCAAAATCCAGGAAGCGTTTTGCTGTCATAGAATATAAATTCTGTGTGTTTAATAGTGCCATTTACTGTTAATGGGTAATTACAAAATGAGAAAACTTTGCAAGAAAGGAATCCAAACCTATGAAGTCACAGCACATGAGGATCTACCTAGACCGGGGATCTGGGAAGGCGTCCACAGGAAGTGAGGATGGAGATGATTTTTGAAGCAATGGTGTGCTGCCAAAGGTTTAACAACTTGCTCTGCAGGGGCGTGGGAAGGGAACAAGCCCTGATGTGTAGCATCTGCCAGTTTCCATGGTCTATATGTTCTTTCTACGTCTGGTTCCAGGCTATCATGTGGCATATGTGACTATGGAGGGTATAGTATAGTAACTATAATAGTACAGTATATGCAAGTACATTAACCACCATCATACAGCAATTTTACCACACAGAAATGACCTTATGAGCAAAGATACTGTGTGCTAACACTTCTATCTAAAGTGTAGAATATGGGACGCCTGGGTGGCTCAGCGGTTGAGCATCTGCCTTCAGCTCAGGGTGTGATCCCAGGGTCTGGGATTGAGTCCCGCATCGCGCTCCCTGCATGGAGCCTGTTTCTCCTTCTACATGTGTCTCTGTCTCTGTCTCTCTCTCTGTGTCTCTCATGAATAAATAAATAAATCTTTATAAAAACTGAAGTGTAGAATCTAAAAAGGCTGAAATCATAGAAAAAGAGTATTGAATGGTGGTTGCCAGGGGCTGGAGGTGGGATGGAGGAAATAGCGAGATATTGGTCAAAGGTAAAATGTTCCAGTTACAAGGTGAATGGGTTCAGTAGATATCATGTATAGCATGGTGATTATAGTTAATAATACTATGAATATATATGTATATATATAAAGTTTTTCATAATATTGTGAATATATATACATATATATGTATATATATAAAATTTCTCTCTCTACATATATATGTATATGTACTATACACAGGCATATTAAAAGGTGATAAAAGAATATATCTTAAATGTTCTCAACACAAGAAAGAAATGGTAATTACGTAATATGATGGAGATACTAGGTAACACTATGGTGGTAATAATTTTGTAATATATAAGTGCAGCAAATCAGCCAATGTATACTTTGAACATACACAAGGTTACATGTCAGTTATATCTCAACAAACCTGGAAAACAAAAAGCATAGGGAGTAGGGCAATGTAGCAAAAAAATATCAGGAAATTATATCTTATGAGTATTTATTACCTTGTTTTAATATAATTTATTTCATTTTAAAATAAAAGCTCTGTTTAACAACCAGCTTATAAAGTTCTTGAAAATGTAATAGTCAGCCCTGTGAGCCCCTGCAAATTGTATCCAGCAGCACAAGGATGGAGTGGGCTTAACTAGGCATGGGGGGTTCAACAGAGGTAGCAGTAGGTACAGAGCCCCTGTGATGAGAGGGACCTTGGCCAGGTCTCTAAGGCTTTTTGCTCTTCACCCAAATAATAAGGGAAGCCCTCACAGGTGTATAAGCAGACGTGGAATGATCAGAATGTACTTGGAAAAGGCCTATTGAGGAGAAGGAGGGTTCCTGTTGTCACTGAGTGGTTTTGGTTGAATTTGAGTAAAAGCACAGGGAGAGGATTCAGGCTCTGGATAGAGACTATCTTTCTCAACTCTGAAATTTTGTGATAATGAAAGAAAGACTGAAGTTTTTGAGGACAGATAGAAGAGGTTCTCAAGATGCTATCTTGTGCATTATAAGTAGGTATATAACTATGCCAGCAACTTAGGCCAGAAAAAAAAAAAAAAAGCCTTGTCTTTAAAATAAATAGCCACAGGAAGCAAAGTGAGTCAGGTGTTTTCTCTTTCTCTCTCTCCCTCTTCATGCATTCCTATTTTTGAAACATCACTTCCTCGAAGTGTCAGACAATTATATCTGCTAATATATTTTTGCCAGCAAGATCCTAAAAAGAATGATTTGAGTTATTTATGCCATTCCTTCTTGGCGGGAGTGAATAGGACAGTAAATGCTGCAATGTTTCATTTTAGGAAATTCCTTGTGCAGGGGATTTCAGAGAGCACAACCCAAGATTAGGAAAACTGATGAAGAGCCTCAAGTAGGAGGGAAAATAATCTGCTGGAGACTTCCTTTCTCTTTGTGCCTGCTAGGGCACTGTTGTCTCTGGCCCTCTCAGCCCCCAAGGTTTAGCCACAGCTTCCTGCCTCCATACTGTCTATCTTATGGTGTCTCTGCCAGTGTCTGCTCTAATCTTCCCCATGGCAGGAACCCTGAAGCTAGCACAATGCTTCTGTCCACCCATCCACCCTGTGCCACCACCCGCCTCCTGACACCATACTCCTTGGGTCACTGCTACTTCAGACACTCCTGACAGCAGCCCCCCTTCTCCCTTTCACTGTCCACTCAGAGTCAGACCCCATTCATCCTGGCTGGAGTTAGCCTTAAGAAAAATGGCTTTGGGGGCAGTCAAATTCTTGCTTCATTATGTATTAATTATGCAACACTGGGTAGGCTAGGGAACATCTCTGGGCCTTAGTTTTCTTATCTATAAAATGGGATATGAATATTCCCCATTTTTTTTTCCAGGTTAGACGTTGAGGAAATGAGTATATTAAAATTCTCAGCACATCAGTGAATAATAACAAATTATCTTCTGTGATTATTATCTTTATCTGTTCCCTAGACTTCCTTGCATTTATGTGCTTTTGAAAGTCTCATTAATTTAGTTATTCTTTCTGAGTATCTGCTATGTGTCAGGTACCATGTCTTCCAAGTTCTCTTACTGGGGTCATGATTCATAGGAGCTATTTACCCAATGCCTGTTATATTTTGTCCAGAGGTTCTTTTATAACTTTTCAGAGAATTTTAGCTTTGTGTTGCTGTGGAGCTAAGTGCTTAGAGATCCACAGAGAATGAATAGTGATGTGCCTGGCCCCGGAGAGCTGACATTTCTGCATGCCTACCATTCATTGATGCCATTCTCCTAAAGAGTTGGTTCTGGAAGCATGTTTTCAATACTTACTTCTTTAAAGTGCATCTTTAAAGTTAGTCTTTTTTTTTTTTTTTTTTTTTTTTTTTTTTTTACTACCAGCCCATTAGATCAGCATACTCTTTCACTATCTTTTAGGAGTGCTAATAAGGAAAGATAACAGACCCAATAAGCACCTACCAAGTGTCTACACTATGGTGGGATCTCATTTCCTCTCTGCAATAGCCTTGTGAAGAGCTTCAACTGATTTTGTGATTGAGTTAGCCAAAGTTCAGAGAAATTACGAAACTTATTCCCAATCCCAGGACTTGCAAAGCCTGAACACACCTGACACCAAAGCCTGACCACTTTGCTGCATGCAATGCTATCAATCTACTGATAATCTTATAGCTCCAGCATTCTGGCTTAGAGCCAACACTGATCACCTCTCACGACATTATGGCAAAAGCAACAGCGTTATAGAATCAGATGAGGGAAACATGACATCCCTTAGCCCAATCTTTCTCTCTTTATTCGGGTTCCCTTTTAAGAAGACTAGTCTATTGACAATTTTGTCCTTTTCATAGTTGAAGGAAGCTCATAAAAGAAAAGTTTGGTGGACTCACCATTGAAAGCACAACAATTTAGCAAGACATACGGCTGGATGACTTGCATCTGCATTCACCATGAGTCTTCTATGTTATAGCCAAATCCCAGCTGCCATAATAGACAGAACCATTGAATTTTCTTCACTGTCAAAATGTTTTCTGTCTGTGCTTGTTCAGAAAGCTCATTCCTTTCTGGCTTCTCTGTAAGGATCTGTAAATACCTTGGTCTATTTGATGGGTGCAGTGAACAAGGAGAACCAAATCAAGTTGAAGTCCCTGCTAGCTATTCATAAGCACACAAAGCTGCTAGCAGGAGTCTGCTGGCTCTGGGACAAAGCAGGTGAGCAGAGCCAAGGTGAAGCCAAAAGTCTGACCCACACCTGCTATTGACATCAAACAGTTGCATGTTCCCGTGGTGCTCTTTTCATATGTTCATAATGCTAAGTTTAGGAAACTTAAGTCTCTCCCACCCTGCCCCTATTCCCAAACCAGGAATCTTCCTTCCTAGAGTGAAGGTAGCAAATGTGCCTTTTCTTTCTTTATTTGTCAGCATTGTATGAGATTGGATGCTAGTCATTTGCTATGTACATTTCAAATATCTTCTCCCAGGTGTATGTTTGCCTTCTTATAGTTCTCATGGAATCTTTTGATGAATAGAGGCTTATCTTCCATTTCAAATAGATTAGAACAGTACTTTGCAAAGAGTTTTGAGACCTGGGCAGGCTCAGTAGGAAAGAGCATGATGATCTATTAAGAATGGTTGTAAACCATGAACGCCATTGGAGCTGCTATTTCATAGCCCTGGAGCAAGATAGCTAAGTAGTTAAATGGATTTCGATTTAGGTTTCTACCAGTGCACCCATTGGATGGGACAAGTGAATGGAATGATAGAAATTCATGAAAAGAGCACAGATAGTATCAACCATCAGCAGATATTAGAAAAACACACATATTCTCTTTCTCTCAAGGGACAGGTATATTTCTCCATCACCAAGGAGGTGATGTAAGCTCTAGATTTGAAGAGGATTTTTGCCAAGTAGAAAAGAGAACATCTCAAGAAATGTAAATGGGGAGTGAGTTGAACAGAATGGTGTGCTCGGGAAGTCCACACAGTTTGGTCATCACAGGTGTAACAGATGACGGTAAGAGAGGAAGCTGAAGAGGTTGCTGGATTCTGTCATCACAGACACACTCTGCGTATTAAGAGGTTGAGACTTTATTATGGGTGGTGGGGTGTCAGGTCCTGGTCCTATCTTATAGTTAACATCAGGGTGAAAATGTGTAAGATAATAGGATAAAGCTTGAAAGAAAGACAGAATCGTGGGAGCGTGAGGCCAGGAAGTGCTTAGAATTTAGTAGGCGGTAAGTTAGTAGTACTAGCTGGGTCTTATGTCAAGGAGCTGGGCTCAGACTTCATGTTTGGCTTTAGCAGAAGCTTCTATCTGAGAATAGAAAATAAGTCATGGAAGAATAAGTTTGGGATTCAGTCTCTGAAATATTGGGTTTAATGAAAGTAATGGGTAATTAATAGAGCCTCAGGCCCAGGGGTTGTGGTAGCAATCCAGTTATCAAACTTGGAGTTCAGGGGGAGAAAAAGAGGCTAGGGCCTGGGACTAGTATTGGGCCATCATGTGAGCAGTTGGCCTTGGGAATGACAAGGATATTCTATTTCCAGAACTGAGGCAGAAGGTCAGATGTGACCAGAACAAAGCTGACCTGACACTCAGAACTTTCAGCTAATGTGTTGCCTGCAGCCTTGGCTGAGCAAAGGGGCATAAGCTGCACAACTTCAGAGGCCTAGCTTTCAATCCCTGCTGGGTCCTTTGTCTCTACAGGCTCTTGAACAAAGCCGGTCCTCCATTAGAGGTTATGTAGCTCTGACATGTCAAATGAGATTAATGTAGAGCAAGGTGAGCAAAGATGGGGGAACAGTTCTCCTAGCTGCAGGGTAGGAACTCAGAGTTGTCTTATCAGTCCTGACTGCTTCGTGCTCGCCTCCCCCCAGCCAGAACTCTTAGAATTATGCCAAAATAGGGGATTTAAGGAGTTCTAGAACCACTCCTAGTCTCACCAATCTTGTGAGCCTGACTCTGGCCCAGTTTTGACTAACCTAGAGTCTGTCCCACATTCTCAGCCTATGCCTCAGTTCTCAAAGGAAGGGCTCAGGTACTGCTCAGCTGAATGACCTTGGTCAAGTGTTGACTCCCTTGAACACCTACTTTCTTATGTGCAATACAGAGAGAATAATCTCAGCTTCATGGGGTTGTTAAGAAGTTTCCTTATGAATGTTGATGACATGTATATAATACACACTGAACATCTTTGCTAAGTGCTACACAGATGTGGTGGTCTCTACGATGGCCATGATGGTGATGTGATCACGGCCTCTGATGACTGCTTTGCTTTCTGAGTCATACTTACTGGTCTTACTAGCACACTTGCTCCAGAGACAGGTGAGCAGGTGTGTGGGTTTGTGCAGAAGCAAGATACATATAAACAGAAGAGCATATGGCAGAACTAGAAGAAAAATATAGCTAGGGAGAAAGAGCCAGTAGCCAAATTAGGTTGATTTTATTTAAATATTCAATGGCTCTTTTGTGGCTTCAGGAAAAAAGTAATTATATAATTATTATGCAAAAGAATATGCAAATGAAGAGTGTGCAAATAAAGGAAATATCAGAGAGGCTTTGGACAAGTCCAGTAATCCATGGGATTAATATCACGTCATGGCATGTAAGACCTATTTGTCTTGGGCAGCCAGAATTGAAACTTCCCTTTGCCCTCCTGCTGACCTGTGTTCCTTTGTCTTTCTCTTTGTCTCTGTATAGCTCTTTAACCCTCTGCATTACTGCATTTTACTGTAATTTTCTGCTCATCTGTCTTACCTACCAGACAATGAACTTTTTGGAGGTGAGGACTACATATACATTTTACACTTGTTACCTGGCACAAGATAGTCAATGCGACTCAGCATTGTAAAAGGAATAAAAGTCAGCAGCAGTGAAACCTCCCCGACACAGGATTTAAAGCAGTTCTCAAAGGACACACATGAAAATGTAGTTTCATGGAAAAGAGGTGAACAGAAAGTCAAACAAACTGAGATTGTGTATAGCAAGGAGACATCTGCAACGCATCATCAATAGTATTGGCTGGATCTCACCAACAATATATGAGCAGGAGAATAGAAGCAGAAGTGAGTGAGATCCCTCCAGGAATAATGGAGGCAAGGGGAGACCAGATTGCCGAAGGCTAAGTTATTGAGCCACTATATTTAAAACTGCCTTTGAAAAGAAGATTGAATGAAAACAAAGAAGTTGTGCAATTAGGATGTATTTTTCTTTTGTGTTCTTATCTGCTTCTCCCACAAACTATTTTTGGTAAGTTTGCATTAACTTTCCAACAAAATGCCAATTAAAGCAACTTTTAATAGGCTGTGTTTAAAAGACCGAATCCAAAGAGGAGAGTGTGTTAGATCCGTGCGTCAGTGTGGAAACCAGATTCTTAATCCTACTTGGATAATAACTGAAATTCTCTGTTGTTTTCACCCGGGAGAGCAACATATTCAATGGAAAAGCAAACTCTCCAAGTGGTGATCCGGAATGCACACATCTAGTACTGCAATGACTTTCTCCCCTGTTTCTTTCCTTTTTTTCTTCCCGCCCAGGCCCTCCCTTACCAATAACTTGTTTTCCAGATAGTGTCAAATGACACCCAAGCACTCATGTTTATAATATAAACTGACAATAGGCTCAGGTTTGTGTTGGCAGTTGGAATGTTATACATGACATTAGTGCTCCCCTCTTTCTGGGAAGATGAATTAAAGCACACCACAGTGTTTATATTTGAATTACAGGTGTTCTGGGCAGGATTCCAAATACATTCATGACTTTTGTTGAAAAACAACTTCAAAGTGGAACCAAAGATTTAGCCTGGTCCTGCCTTTCCTGATTGACCAGGTTCTGACTTCTGTCCTCTAGCTCCACATCTTGGTATTCTCTGCCTGCTTTTTCTTTTCCTTTCCTTGACTGTATAATGCCCTTTCATCCATGGAGTCTCCATAGGCATCATCTCTCTACAGCACTTGTGCTAACCCTTTCCTCAGTGTTTATCCCATGCAATTGTCATTACTTTTTTTTTTTAAGGTTTTATTTATGTATTCATGAGAGACACACAGCGAGGCAGAGTTACAGGCAGAGAGTGAAGCAGGTTCCCTGGGGGGAGCCTGATGTGGGACTCAATCCCAGGACTCCGGGATCCAGACCTGAGCCAAAGGCAGATCCTCAGCCACTGAGCCACCCGGGTGTCCCACAATTGTCATTATAATCACTCATCAGTCTCCCTCCACAAATACTGCAGGCTAAGGATGGGTCTTTACTGACCACAATATCCCTGCTAATGTATAGACTATGCTATAAGAGCTCTGTATGTCTATAAAATGAGAAAGTTTTAAAATGTATAGATATCTACCTACATACATAGTTTATAGACAGATATGGATGCTGGGTGATGGGTGGATGTGGATAGTGGGATAGACAGGTAGGTGGACACGTGGGTGAATAATAGAGCTCAGGGGAGGTCACACAGGGATGCAAAGCCAATGTTTTCTTATCACATTCATTCTTTGTGACGTTCTCATTCAGCTCTTTGGGAAATTTGAAAGGGTGTTTTCTCTTATTGATATCAAATTAGCCAATTTCCTTCTCTATTCCTTTCCTGGAAAGGTAGAAGGTAAACCAATTTTTTAAAATCAGTACCTAATTTTGCAAAGTCACCTACAACTGATTTAGTTTTCTTTTGAAGGCAAATAAGAAAACAATGTTTTTGCCAATTGTATCTGATAAGACAGGTATCGAATGTTCAGTCCGTAGGAGTCCATCCACTATACAAACAGGAATGAAGAGCAGGTGCGTCGGAGGGAATCATCTGTAGTCACAAGAGGGCTAGAAGGAGTGGTCACCCTCTTGCCGTGATATCTCTTCTGCTAAATGGAATCAAACTGTTGGACAAAAGAGGTTGTCAAGAGGAAGTTTGCTGACACCGTGTTCCTGGTTTATATGTGGTATCATTAATGTGAGAAACTCATAGCTCTTATGTCTGACTTCTATGGAGAAATTTGGGGTAGCTGCATTTGATAGGAAAAATCTCCAGCCCACAAAGTTGAACACAACACCCGGAGGCAGAAGGAATTCATGTTTTCTTCAGGAGTGAAATGTGGGGTTTTGACGGAGTTAACTTGGTAAATCTGACCTTTCCTCTTATGGTAGCTACATTGGTAATCAGATCTGGATTCACAACTGGGCAATTAAAAAAATCCCAGGATGGGAGAGGAGTGCCTGAAACTAGTATAGCTGAAGGTGTGTTTACCAGGTGTGGGACCTTGAACAAGTCATTTTTAGCCCCTGGAAAATGAAAAATATGGACTAAATCCTTACTGAATTTCTTTCTAAGTAATTATTTGGATGTTTATAAGAATCTTATAAAGAAACCTATATATTTAAATTTTTAAATCTTATCTTTAAAATGTTGGATTTTCTTCTCCTTCTCCTTCTCCTTCTCCTTCTCCTTCTTTCTCCTTCTCCTTCTCCTCTTTCTTCTTTTTCCCCAATATCACTAAGATCGATGGAGGAATGCAAGACCCACATTTTTCTATGTGTCCTCCTGTGTGCAATACATCAACTTTTTCTCCTAACTTTAAATACAGGTTTTCAGTTTATATGTTACAGAGAATATATTAGTTCATCCATTATGAACAATTTCTTAGGAACTGCTGGGAATTGTTCATAAACCCTGGGTTAAGTAACTTGGCTGTAAATATTTATACTACTGTATGATGATATTAAAAAAGGACTATAAAATATTAATGAAAACACTCCCAGACCCACCCAGTGTGACTGTGGCTAATTTATCCACCCTCTCCCGGTCTCAAGTTCCACATCTATGAAATCAAGATTCTTCTGATTGCTTGCATTCTTATAAAGATTCAGTGAGATAATATAAGGAAAACATGCTTCAGAGAAATGCCTGGAAATGCTTCATATATAGGAAACTCTCAGAATACATCTGCTATCATGAAAATAAAATCATCTGGAATCCATCTCACCTGTCCCAGGATCAGTGATGGTGATATCTTTGCTAGTTTGGTTTCATTGATTTCCTCATCTCACCTAGTCAGATATACTTTAAAAAATCTAAAAATCGGGGGGATCCCTGGGTGGCTCAGTGGTTTGGCGCCTGCCTTTGGCCCAGGGCGTGATCCTGGGGTCCCGGGCGTCGGGCTCCCGGCATGGAGTCTGCTTCTCCCTCCTCCTGTGTCTCTGCCTCTCTCTCTATGTCTATCATGAATAAATAAATAAACCTTTAAAAAAAAATCTGAAAATCGGGATGCCTGGGTTGTTCAGCGGTTGAGCGTCTGCCTTCAGCTGACGTCATGATCCTGGGGTTCCAGGATTGAGTCCCACATCAGGCTCCCTGCATGGAGCCTGTTTCTCCCTCTGCCTATGTCTCTGCCTCTGTGTGTGTGTGTGTGTCTTTCATAAATTAATAAACAAAATCTTTTAAAAAATCTGAAAATCATCAGTGCTCATGACATATAAAATAGGAGGATATTTGAGATGGGGACTATGAGTATTGTATAGTGCATTTTGTATAGAGTCCTCTTCCAACCTTTTGATTGGCACATGGCCAAAGCCCAAATTTGTCAGCATGGCAGCCAAGACCAACTCCTAATCTACTTTTTCCAGCTTCAATTCTCACTGCTTCTCTACATAAGCAATTATATTAAGAAGGTTTCTCCTCTAACATTCCTGGGCACCTGCTCATTTACATTTTGATCCAGGAACACTCAGAGTGGTCTTCATCAAACAAAACACCCGTATGTTGCTTAAGTGTCAGATGGGAGGGGCATTGACAGTGTAGAACAGAAGAAAAGCCAAAGCCTTTGTGATGGTCTATAAAACTTTACAGAACCTGGCCCCAGTTACTTGTTGGGCCCACTTCCCACTTCTTCACCCACTCTACTCCAGCCATACTGGCCTCCTGAATTTCTTCAAACTCAATAAGAATAATCTGCATTTGGCCTTTGAATTTCCTGTTCCTCCTCCCTGGAAATGCCTCATCCCTAGCTTTCCATGCGACTCCTTCTCCTTCCTTTGGGTATCTAGTGAAATGTCACCTTCTCAAAGAGGCCATTTCCTTCATGTACTATTTAAAATAGTAACACCTCCGTTTTTCCTTTTAATTCACTTAAACTCTTTTTTTCATAGCACATTTCATCACTGGCTAAGACTTATTTATTTTGAGTTCATTTATTCTATAAGGGTTCTGGAGCATGAACTTCACCTTATCTGATCTTCATTGCCCAGAATAGTGCACTGGAAACTATTCACCATCACTTCAGAATGGCTGGAACCCCCACTTGCCTCCATAGTGTTGCCCATACTTCTTCCTTGCTTCGGGTCCTGTGTTTGCCTTTAAATTTGGCTCAGCTTTATGCAGCCAACTCAAATCTACCACCTCTTCGAGTCCTTCAATAAACATCCCAGACGGTAGTAGTCATCTGCTTCCCTAAATCACTATAGGAATTAAGAATATTTACCCATTGGTGGTCATCTGGGGCCTTGTGCGTGTAGTAGTACATTAAGTGGATATATTCTGGAGTCAGATTGCCTGGGATTGAATCCTGACTCAACCATTGATGAGTTGAATGACCTTGTGCAAGCTAGTCAGCTCACCTGTATGTCATCTCCTCACCTGTGGTAGAGGACAAAGCCAGTGCCCATCTCATGAATTTGCTGCAGGGATTAAATGAGTAACATTCATCAAACGTCATGCCTGGCACATAGTAAGCACTTGGTCAATGCTGGCATTTATTTTTATCACCTAAACAAATTGTGTCCCCAGTTAGTTCAAAAGCTCTGTTCTTTGTGTGCCCCATGACATATGGCAGAGTCTTCCACACAGCAGGTGCTCAATAACTCTGTTGACTTTTGGTAAAATTATTTCCCAGAAGAAATGTCAGAAGAAATGCTTGGAAAAATTATGCCAAAGCAGTTATGATTGTAAAGCTGCTTGGGGACTCAGAAAAGGTAAAGACTCTTTCTTTTGAGACTCTCAAAAGAAAGTTCCCTTGCACACTCATTTGGAAAACATTTTCTAAGTGTCTGCTACGGACCAGACATTGTGCTGGATGCCTAAGGATGCAGTGATATAAAGGGCAGGCTTCTTTTTTCTTAAAAGGTTTTGGGGGCAGATATATATGAGCCTATAGCTGAACCCATGTGGACAGGGCTGAAGGGGAGATGCGTGCAGTGTTGCAGTGTCTCAGGGGTCACTTATGGAAGGGGAAGGACTGGATAGTTACTTTTTCAGGTTGACTCAGGTAGCCTACATTTCTATTTCTGTGTGCTGCACGAGTGATTTTGAAAACGAGAATGGTGTTAAAATTGAAAATGGAATAAGGTCCCTGGGGAGCAAAAGCAGAAGTAGTCTGGGAAAAATACACTGAAATTGTGTAAAACAAGAAGCACAGATTGAACAAAAATCATTGATTTCTTTAGGTTTCGCTATAATCTAAAAACATTGTCCTGAGGACAACATGTTGAATAAGACTCGGGATTTTTTTCCCTTTCTTTTTCTGGCACATTGTTAATGAAGAAAAGTATTTCTATGTTCAACTCTCCCTTATTACAAGAATGTAAAGGTAGCATGAAATTGTAGGTAGCTGGCAGAGCCATGCAGAGCAAAGCACATTTTTGCCTCTGGGTCCTCACTCCTGCTGATATACTAGTCTGTTTGCTCCTCTGATGAAGTATTTCAGAGACAAAAGCACAATTAAAATAATTTTCTGATAAATATAGAGCTAAAACATAATTCTAACTGATGCTCTTAGAAAAAGTCATCATCTTCTACTTGTGAATTCACCAGATTGCAATTCCGCTTTTCTATATACCATGGTACAGGTATGGCTGGTATGTCCACCATAAGCTTAAACTGATACAAGACCAACGTACAAAAATCAATTGTATTTCCATACACTGGAAATGAATACATTGAAAATGAAATTAAGAGAATGATTCTACTTATACTAGCATCAAAAAAATAAAATATTTGGGCATGTGGGTGGCTCAATTGGCTAGGTGTCTGCCTTCGGCTCAGGTCATGATCCTGGGGTCCTGAGATTGAGCCCGCATGGGCTTCCTGCTCAGGGGGGAGTCTGCTTCTTCCTCTCTTTTTTCTGCTTCCTCTACTCATGAGCTCCCTCTCTCTCTCTCTCTCTCATAAATAAATAAAATCTTAAAAACTAATTAAAATATTTAAAAATAAATTTCACAAAAGAAGTATAAGACTTGCAAAATTATATAACATTTTTGAAAGAAATGGAAGATCTAAATAAATGAAAAGATAACCTATGTTCATATACCAGAAAGTTTAATATTGTCAAGATAGCAATGCTTTCCAGATTAATCTACAGATTTCATATAACCCTTATCAAAATCCTGGGAGGTTTCTTTTGAAGAACTTGATAAGGTGATAATGAAATCTATATGGGAATGCAAGAGACCCAGATCAGCCAAAACAATCCTGAAAAAAGCAACAAAGTTGGAGAATTCGTGTGTTTTGATTTTAAAACTCACTATGAATCTATAATAATCAAGATAGTGGGGCATTAGTATAAGAATGAACATATAGAGCAATGGAATAGAATCAAGAGGGGAAAAATAAATCCTTACATTCATTATCAATTGATTTTTTACAGGACAATTCAATAAAGAAAGACTAATCTCTCTGATTATTATTGGATAATAATCAGTGTTCCAGGACAACTGGATATATGCATGCAAGAGAATAAAGTTAGATTCCCTATACTACACAATATATAGAAATTAACTCAAAATGAATTATAAACCTCAATGGAACAGCTAAAAATATAAAACCCCTAGAAGAAAACATAAGGTTAAATCATTGTGACCTTGAGTTAGGCAATTGTTTCTAGGATATGACATCAAATGCATAAACAACAAAAGGAAAACATACAGAAAGGATAGACTTCATGACAATTAATGCTTGCTCTTTAAAAGATATCTGTAAAAATGTGAGCAGCCAAATAAGAAAATGGGAGAAAATATTTGCAAATCAAAAGTCTAAAAAGGGATTTGTATCCAGAATACACAAAAAAATCTTATAATTCAACAATAAAAAGACAAATAGCCCAGCCAAAAACTGAGGAAAGGATTTGAATAAACATTTTCCCAAAGAAATGTAGAATATTTCTTCAAAGAAGAGATACAAATGGCCAATAAACACATAAAATATTTCTCACTACTTATTAGGGAGATACAAACTAAAATCACAACAAGGAGTGCCTGGGTGGCTCAGTTGGTTGACCATTAGACTCTTGGTTTTGACTCAGGTCATGATTTCAGTATCTTGAAATTGAGCCCCGTGTCGGGCTCTGCCCTCAGCTTAGAGTCTGCTTGTCCCTCTCCCTCCCCCTTTGTCCCTCCTTATGCACTGTCTTTCTCTCTCTCTCTCAAATAAATAAATAAATAAATAAATAAATAAATAAATAAATAAATATTTTAAAAAATCACCATGGCCACCACTTCACACACACTGGGATGGCTAAAAAAAAAAAAGACAGAAAAAGACAACCAAAATATGATTGTCCAGGATATGGAGAAAATACCAAATAGTGTTACTAGAAATTCCAATTCTAGGTATATACCCAAGAGATATGAAAATTTATTTCCATACAAAAACTTGCTTATGAAGGCTTATAGCAGCATTATCCAAATAGCAGAAAAGTGGGAAAAATTCAAATGTCTATCAACAGATGAATGGCTAAACAAAATGCAGTATATCTATACAATGGAATAGTATTTGGTCATAAAAAGGAATAACATACTGATACATGCTACACCATGGATGAACCTAGGAAACATGCTAGGTGAAAGAAGCTTGTTCCCAAAGACCAATGATTTCTTACATATATGAAATGTCCGGAGTAGGCAAATTCAGAGAAACAGAAAGTAGATTGGGTTTGTTGGGGAAGAAGCATTGGGGGAGGTGGGGAGTGACCGCAAATGGGTATGGGAGTTTTTAGGGGGTGGTGAAACTGTTCTTAAACATGATTATGGTGATGGCTACACAGCTCTGTGGGATACTAAAACCCACTGAACTTTACAGTTTAACAGTGTGGATCTTATGATATGTGATTTATGTCTTAATAAAGCTGTTGTTTAAAAAAACCCTGCACCAACAAAGTACAACAGAAAAGATGTTTGGGATAACAGCAACATTGTAATCCTACCCTCCTGAGGTCAGGATAAATCTTGAAAGTCTAGGGAAATGATCTTTGCTTGAATCCCCTCCTGGAAAATGGGTACTTCAGGGTTAGCCGCACATCAAAACCCAGGAATCATTACTATTCCTTCTCTGACCACTCTCTTTGTATGTCAGGATACTATAATAGCTGCTATTATTATTATATTTTTATGTTACATTCTATTTTATTATGTTTTTATGAGCAAGGCATAGAGCGCTTTATATCACTAAGCATTTAATATCTAGGTCCTAAATTTGTCCTGAGGATTATGATTGGCTCCATTTTTCAGAAACAAAACTGACCCCTAAGAAGTGATAGAATGTTCCCAAAGTCATATAACTCATGAAATAACTAAAAGCTATCTGACTTCACAACCCACTTTTAATTAATATCCCCTATTAGCTCAAGTCTAAACCGAAGTATGTCCCCTGTAATTGCTATTTTTTTTCCTCCCTTTCATGTCACCTAGACAAGTTCAATCACTCTCCTACCTCATAGCCCATGTTTCAAGACCATTTTCATGTCCCTTTAAGTCTTTTCTTCCCCAGGCTAAGCATCTCATTTTCCATCACTTTTGTCTTAGTTTTTTAAGTTATGGTCTTGAGCCATTTTCCAACAACTGTCTTAAAGTGTGGTATGCAGATGTCAAGGAATAAGATGGAATTACTCCAAGCCACACTGTTCTAGGCACCTTGAAAATGGATCCTTCTATCAAGCCTTTAAACTTAGGCAACAGGGACTCCTGGGTGGCCCAGTGGTTGTGTCTGCCTTTGGCTCAAGGTGTGATCCCAGAGTTCTGGGATCGAGTCCCACACTGGGCTCCCTACATGGAGCCTGCTTCTTCCTCTGCCTCTCTCTCTTTCTCTCTCTCTCTCTCTCTGTCTCTCATGAATAAATAAATAAAACCTTAAAAAATAAAGTTAGGCAATATTTTACACATCTTACAAATGACACATTGAGCTCAGAGAGGTTAAGATCTTGTCTAAGATCACACGGCTGTGAAGTAACAGACCTGGGATTTGAAACCACATCTGGTTTTATTAGTTATTTCTGACCTGAATTAATAGACTTAAAATCCCCCATTCCCTTAGTGTTGCAGATAAACAAGAAGTGACTCCATTCGCTGGAAGGATCCTACTAAAGAACTAAAATTCTCCAAGCAGCTGGAGGTTGTAAATCTTAGGGATGGCAATTAGCCTGAGGCCAAGCTTATTTGTCCTAATTAGAAGTCCTTAAAATTTCAGAAGGGCTCTTTGTTTGCTGAGCTGGCTACTCCTTCTCAAAAGCAAAAGGCAAATCTTTCATTTCATTTTATTTTACTCTGTTTTTCTTACCACAGTGAGGTAGTGTCTGGCTGAGAACATTCCTTCACTTCTCGTTCCTTCTCCCAGGGCACCCTTTTCATAGAATTCCTTTTAACTGTGGCATTAAAAAAAAAAAAAAAACAACTTGGCAGTTATTTTGATTAGAGCATAAAATTTGCCTTTTATGCTGAAAGATTTATTTATTTATTTATTTATTCCAAAAACGTCTACAGTGGTTGTACTATTTGGCAGTGAGTTGAGAATGGGGAGCGTGTCCCCACCCTTGATTTGGAGAGCTGTCCCCTCTGACTGCAAGCGCTGGTTGCAGGCAGGGGGTAACCAGCAGTCCCTTTCGGATGCCAGGCTGCTGGCCACTGAAGGCATAAAGTGGGCTTTGTTCTAGTGAGAAGGCCAGTCCCCGGGCTGCCTCAAGTCAGGCTCTGATGACCAACAAGACTCTAGAAAATAGTAAACATCTTACTGCCTTTTTCCAAAGACCCTGAATTTCCCTTGGAGGTGAGTCAGCCTCTCCCTCCCAACAAAGGAGACAGTGACCCAAGGAGCACGCTCACCTGGGAGATGACTTTTGCTTCTCATTTTTACTTTCAAAATGAAAAGAGGGGAACTGGGGGCTTACTAAAAAGCCATGGAGGCAGATCTGAGCAGTGGCACCTCATGTCTGGACCAGCCAGCGGCAGACCCAACCAGTCTGTGGCAGACTCAAGCAGCCCACAGGGCAGGAGCCAAGCTCCCACTGAGTCCTGGGGGCACATCCTCCTGGGTTCGGAATAGCCTTTTGTGGAAGCTAATCTCAATCACATTTATGTGTGTAATATTTGTGCATTTCATATATAAAATATGAATATTGAATATATTCACATGTATACATGCATGTGTATATATCCAAGTATTTTATGTATAAAAAGGTTAAATCCTTTTCATTCCTAATAACTCATCATGGTAACTAATTATAACTGCATTTTATACTTATATATGTACATATGTATGTATGCATATATGTATATATAGTATATGTATCTTGTACATATATATGTATATATATTACATATAAAAATTCAACTATGTACATATAAGTACTATATTTGTGTATATAAAATATAAATATATAAACATTAAAAATATAAATATATATGCAAATATGTGTATAAATGTATATATGTATTGGAGTATATTACATATAAAAAAGTCAATTATTAAAAAGTGGAACTGGAATCTGAACTCAGCCCAGTGTCATTCCATGCATTTACTACTCTGTCTCATTGCCTTACCAGAGAATAAAATAAATATTTTTCTCCATGATTCCATGATTAGACTTCTTAGTATACTATAGAGTTAAAGAAATAGTTCATGTTTTGGGGTGCCTGGGTGGCTCAGTCGGTTGAGCAGACAATTTCTTGGTTTTGGCTCAGGTCATGATTTTGTGGTCATGGGATCGAGCCCCATGTTGGTCTCTAGGCTCAGTGTGGAGTCTGCTTGAGACTCTCTCAATAAATTAATTAATTTAAAAAAGTAAATAGTTCATGTTTTGATTTTTTTTTCTTTTCTAAGCCTCCTGACCACTAATAAGAGGAAAGCAAATGTCTCATCTGCTTAGTGCTATTGCTTGACTCCACTCAGGTGTTCATTCAGCAGGTGTTCATGGAGCAAGCAGGGGAACTCATAGGGGCTGTGGCTATGGTGGTGACAGTGTGAAAAAGGCCCTGCCTCCACACATCCTGAATTCTGGTGAAAGGGAACTGATAATTAACAAATGATTCTACAATACAATGATGGGGAACATTCAGTTCTTTGAAGGAAATTAAAGGATAGAGGTCCAGCAACAAAGAGTGTGGCCATGTAGACCTTGGGTCAGGGCAGGGGTCCTTGAGATGGTAGCATGTGAATAGAGCCCTAAATGAAATACAGATATCTGGGGGAATATTCCAGGCAGAAAGACTCACTAATATCACTTAAGCAAATTTTCCTATAAGAAAAGGTTACTATTTTAAGCATCAATACAGTTTTAAGGACTTAACTATTTCTGGGAATTTGCTCACTGGATGATGCTCAGAATATCTTGTGAGTACCATGGTTACGAGATAATTCTCCAGCTGCTCCAGAGAGTTATTGCCTAGAAGTGACCCACAAAATTGAGCTTAACCTGATGGCCAGGAAAAAAATCTTCGTACCATTGATTAATCTAAAGCTGGTCTTTGCTGTAAAAAGCCATGAAATAAATAGTTTAGGCTTTACGGGCCATAGGGTCTCTTTCAAAACTACTCAACTTTGTCATTGCAGCATGCAAGCAGCATTGGAGAATGAATTTGTTTGTGATCCAGTATATATACCATTATTTATGAAAATAGGCTGCCTGCTGGATTTGGCCTGTGGGCTTGGTTTGTCGACTCCTCTAGAGTAATCCTTCAGGGGCCTCCTGAAGTCTGGATGGATGCCTGCCATCACAGGAAAGATAGTCAACTATTAGGACTTTTGGTTTCTTTATGCTTCTCATTTCCCTTCATCTCTGTAGTCACTTCCTGTGCTATGGGCTGGTCAACCCACAATCAAATGTGTTAGAATCCTTTCTAAGTGAAAAACCACATAGTTTCTCAGGAGAACATGAGGAGTGGACTGGAGGGAAGATGTAAGTCAGCCCTGAGGATAATTTGCCTAGCATCAGAGCATGGACTTTCTGAAGGGCATTCTGGAGGCTCTGGGGTCATTATTTGTCTTTCCTTGTGTTCTCAGCTGTTCTGGGGAGCTTGAGATTCTGGGTAAAGTAAATGAGCTGAAACTATGGAATGAAAATCCAAATAATTAGATCTTATTAAGTAAAGCCTTGAAATAATTATTATTCTTTGTTTTTCTACACAGATTTTTATGAGAACATAACAAATCTCCAGAATGGATGAATTGCCACTGTGAGTTTGCTGACTTTCTGGTATAAGGAGTCCTCTTGCTAATCCTTCAGTGCCATATGTTAATGCAGTTAAGAGTTGGTGTAAAGATGGCTGTTGGCATGACAGGGTGCTGGGCACCACCTCTTACCAGTCTTTGGTGTTTACACAGAGGTGTGATTGGGCTGTTACACTGTACAACCCTGCAGGATACCACTCACAGCCCACCTGAACAAACATGGTAGCCCTGGAAGGAATAGTGATTAAAAACCATGGCTGACCAGTCCTGTGGGCTTTGGCAAAGAATGCCAACTTCAAGTCACAGTCTTATTATCTAGAACATGAAGAAGGCAACTTCTACTCCTTAGATATTTGAGAGAAATTAGATGAAATAAAATGTGTGGAAATGCCTTAGCACTGTGCCTGGTACTTGGTAGACACTGAGCAATTCTTTCCTTCCGTTGAATGACCCAAAAGACAAAAGGAGGCATGAAAAGCAATAAATCATGACAAAGAAATCATTTTCAGAAGATTTTATTTAAGCCACAGAAAATTTGAGGAAAAAAGATTTGAAATCTTTTCCGCAACAAAACTGGAAGCTATGGGGTTTTCTTGTTTATTTCAGCTACCCACATAGTTTTGTTTCCTACCACCCACTGACACCTTCTGTCCTCGTGACAAGAAAAGATCCTCTTCCTTGAGCAGTCTTATTTGACACTGGACTGTGGTAACTTGCAGAGTGAGACTTTTTACTACACTAGTGATACTTTTTTTTTAAAGTATTTATTTGAGAGAGAGAGAGAGAGAGAGAAAGAGAGAGAGAGAGAGAACGCACACGCATGCCTAAGGGCAAGTGAGTGAGCAGGGGTAGGGGGTTGGGGGGGAGAGAGAGAGTCCCAAGCCGACTCCATGCTGAGCATAGAGCCTAATGCAGGGCTCGATCACAGGACCCCTGGGATCACCACCTGAACAAAAACCAAGAGCCAGATGCTTAACTGATTGTGCCACCCAGGCACCTCTATGCTGGTGGTACTTTTAGATAATGAGAAGTTACCATCTCATCAAATTAGGGAAGATTGCAATATATACTGAAGATCTTAGAACAGCATAATAAAGGTGAGCTTTCTGAATATCACACTTCCAGAACACAAATCTGGTCATGCCACCAAGTCCTTTCCTAGTCTAGAACCTGTTGATTACTCTTCATATCTTGCAGGTCATGATCCACTCTCTATCACAGCACCCGTCTCCAAGTGCTTTGCAGCAAAGCATTCTCTGATAATTGGCACCCACTTTCCCCTAATAGAACTAACAGGGCCCTGGGCTTGTCTCTCTCCCTTCTGTGCCCGAACATCTGCTCTATTACAGTGGTGGGAAAGTAGATGGTTACAAAACTAGGTGCCTTTGTCCTCACACTAAATTGTTAGCTCTTGGATTGCCAAGCAGATGCCTCCATTTTAATTCATCTTTGAATCCAGAGTCCAGTATATTGACCAGAATGCAGTAGGCAAAGCAATAATGCTTGTCGAAGGAATGTTTGATTTGTATCAGATGAAAGCTGTTCAGTGTGGCCTCATCACTAGTCTACTGACCCCTTGTCTTGTCCTGGGTATACATTTTAAAATAAATTGCTAGAAATGTTCTTCCTTTATTTTCATTAGCTCCATTTATTCTTTTCTTTTATGTAAGTCAAATAAACTTAGTGATCTGGTTTCTCAGTTCGTCGGAAACTAGAAGGTAAATCAGAACGTGGCACTCTTTATAGTGGAAAGCTTAAACGTGAATGTTTACTCCCTTTCAAGGGAGGTAGGGGAGGAAGTAGGAAGAGAGACTTCCCTTCTCTCAACCACGTTCTACCTTGGCAGGCCCTGTGCAGGGTGCTTGATGTGGGCTACGGCATGATTTATATGAGGAAAAGATATCAGGAGAGCTGCTGGCCAGTGATCAGATCACTGAGCTCATGTATGACACACGTATGCGTGTGACATGTGTTTCACTCATGATGCTATAAAAAATAAGATGTAGAACAGGGAAAATAAAGCAGATGTTGCTGAGTCTAAAGAATCATTTTTGACAGTATGTTTTATAAAATCCTAGGTTTAAAAAAATGACTATGAGGCTTCTCTGGGGAATTTCACTGTTGCAGAAGCTTTAAGTATGTTTGTTAAATTTCTGAGCTTAAAAAAAAAAAGCCATTTATACGATGACTTCTAAATCTCATGCTCATTCCATGTCTCTAAAATACACTTTATCCTTGCCATGCATCACAGGTTGGTGCCCAGGTACAATCAGAAGCCAAGGAAGAAAGCAAGCAGCAGGGCTCTGCTCCTTATCAAGGTTCTCACTTTTGAGTCCCTCACAACACAAAGTAGGGAAGCTCCTAGTACAGAAAAAATTCTGCTACGTTGCTCATCCAGTTTAATCAGACCATATCATTGTTATTTCGTTTCAATTCTTGATGTCGATGGTGTTCCTTCAAACAGAAAATTGTAAATTCCAAGCTATAAAATCGATAGAGTTTTCTGTCCTTGTTTTTTTTTTTTTTTTTTTTTTTCAGATGGCACTTAAGAACTGCATTGAGTCTCCCACCTGTGATTGCATTCAACCCACACTGTTGATGAATTGGAAGTATAATCTACTCGGTAGGTTAAAAATAAGAGACAACTTTCATTGTGTGGTTACATCCCTTTCCCTTACAAAAGATAGGGTAGGGGAGATGAGTTCAGGTTTTCAAGCCATACATTAAGCCTGGTGGGGGATACAGAATAGTACTACTGAACAGTCTTAGTACTGTCTGGTGGGGAATTCAAAGGCAAATAATACTTGAAAGGACTTAAATTCTAGAAAGACAAATGGGCATTTATATGCAAATGCAGTGCTGTATAGTAAACACATATGTAGTTGTCTGAGGGATAGAAACGCTAAAAGAAGGGATATATAAATTCTGTCTGGAAGATTCACTGGAAAGGATGCTTTAGCAAGGCTTTGAATACTGGGTAGGAATTTGCTGGTTGCATAAGGGCAGGGAGGGGGTGTTCAAGCAGAAGGAACAGGAGTAGGAAGTCTGAGGGCATGAATGGCCATGGGGTATGAGGAAAGGTAAGAGGAACTGAATGGCACTGCTGTCTGAAGTGCAGTGAGAAGAAGGTATGATGGTGGGGAGTTGAATGAATGAGAGGAGTCTAGAAGTGAGAAGTGAGTCAGTGGGTGTCCTCGAAACCAGGCTCTGTGAACCACTGAAATGCCTAAGACTTCTGTTAAAGCTGGGCTCACTCTAGTTCATTACTTCAGAGTGATTTAACTAAATAACCCATTAAAAAAATCTTAAAACATTTTTAATTAATTTCAAAAGGCACAGTGATTGCACTCCCATATTCCCTATCCAAATATTAATCCCCACTCATTGCTGTTAAGTCCCAGAATAAATACAGATACTTTAAATCCTGGATTGCTGAAATTAACATTCTTTCCTAGAAGAAGAGGAAGGAAAAAAAAAAAAAAGTAAAGACCCAACACTATTAAATCCTACCTCTAATTAAAATTAGGAGAGGATTTAAATTAATATCCAGAAATAAGCCAACAGCTCAGAGAAATGAATACAAATGTTAGGAAATTATTATATTTTCCAGCAAATATCACTAATACTTTCTAAACACATGTGCTTCAGACTGGAGTTGACAAAGCAAAAGTGACTCCTGCAGTGACTCAGAAAGGGGACTGAGCAAAGACAAGGAGACTCCGGGAACTTTATTTCATAATCCACCTGCGAGGCTCCCCAGAGTGAAGATAGAGTACATGCAAGGCCCCGGTAGTATCCTTGAAATTCCTCTCCATGTGTGCAAAAGATCTCCTTTAGAAAGCATTCCAGCTTTTCCTCCACCCAGCAGAGATTCCAGGGACGACTTACTATTTCTGACATTAAGTCCTTCTCATTGGTAAACCTGTGAGTCCACATTGGAATTGTGTCCAAAGTGTCCTAGGTCTGCCATTTGGATGAGTGATTTATTCTCTCAGAGCCTCAATCCTCTTACCTGTCAAATGGGAATAGACTTGCTGTGAACATGACCTGATGTGGCATCTGTGCACTTGCATTATAAAAGGGGCCCTGGCTCTCACTTGATGTCCATCTCTGCTGCCACGGGAGATGATCTTTGCTGGCCTACCCAGTTCCCTTGGGTCTCACATTGGTTCCTTTGCTCATTTTCCTCACTTCCATGTAGGCTCCATCCACTCCGGTTCCTTCTCCACTCTGCTGAACTATTAACTTAAATAAATATCTGAATACACCCTATTCTTGGGTCAAAATTCTCCAATGACTCCCTATTGCCTGTAGAATAAACAGTCACATTCTTTAGCTCAGCATTCGTGATGGAACCCAGCATATTTTTTCCAAAAATGGGTTTCTGGTCGTGCTGTTTCCAGCCACCTGACCATGCCAAGCTGCGTCCCTCCTCTGTACCTTGGGGTTTTCTCACTCCTTGGCCTGATATTTCAATCTGCTATTTCTCACTGCACTCAAACACACCCCTGCAGAGAAACTCCTCAAGATCCTCAGGCAGTTGGGTGCCCCTTCTTTTGCCTTTTCTATGTGACCCTACCCCATTTGACAGTGAATTCCTTGAAAGAGGACCATGATTTATCATTATTTGTCTTCAGAGCCAAGCTTAGAGCCTGGCATGAAGTCTGTTTGGTAAATGATTGTCGGATTCGATTGCCTGTCCGGACCAGATGCCAACTGTTCTGAGATATATGTGAGTGGTCTCTCCTGTTCCTCCTGTCAACTCCAGGCAGCTTCACTGAACTCAGCAGGGGGTGGGTCCAGTTAATTTTGTTTCAGGATCTGCAGGCCAGTGATAGAGGATGGCACGACACAGTGGTTCAGAGACAGTGCATTGGACTCACAGCAGGAGCACAAAGCAGACAGAGGGGCTGCCCTACAGGCCAACCCCACAGGCCCTAAGGATTTTCTTCTCAGGAGCTGTGAGTCACTGTGGCAACCGCATTGCCCAGAGCTCCTTTTAGGGCAAAGAGACTATTTTAGGTAAAGGAGACTTTGGTCACACTTCAAACATACATTCTCAGGGGAAATAAAAATCAGAGGCCCTCTCTTTAAAGGCTTTCCAACCTTCTCTGTCCCTACCCTCTATCCAGTGCTTCTCTGCCGAAGGAGGCTGCTGGGATCAGGATACTTTACTTTCTAACACTCAGCCTGTGGTGTCTGGAATAGAGGAAACCTCCTCACTTCCTGACACAGCCCAGCCACATTTTGGCCTTGGGTCACACAACCACCCTCCTTCCCCTATGCCCAGGCAAAATTCACCACTCACTTCTCTGCTTTATTGTTCCTCTAATATTCTTTCTAGTGTCTGCTCATACTAAGTGAAGAATATACAAACAATAAATTACCAGATAGTGAGCCAGAGATAGTCTTATAACGACTTAAAGTCTGTAAGGCAAGGGCACTTCCCCAGATTTTAGAAAATCAGGTAAAAAGAGAAAACTGAAGCTCAAAGGATGAGTAGCTTGTTCATTTTTTATGGGGCATGAATAAGCACACAGGCCCTATGTGAAGCTGGACCTCTCTCTCTTTCCATCATCCTACAACACTTTGGGTCCTTTCTTTAAATGAGTCCAAAATGCACCTGCTTCAGGAAGCCATAACCAATGAAAGTCAAAGGATTAAAAAACAAACAAACAAACAAACAAACAAAAAACTGTGGTAAAGAAGTAATTTAAGGCTCATTGATGAGCTGTTTCCTCTGCTATTCCTATTTATCATGCTTTCAGCTTTTCTTGGGCTATTTCTGCTTCGTGAAACATCGATATCTTTATGTCTCACTATTTTATTAAGTATATTAAACAGGGGAATTGAATTCACAAAATGTACTTTGAAAAGTACAAATGCTCTGCAAACAGAGGCAGTATTAGAATTATGATCATTGTTATGAGTTTTTCTTTTGCTATGGTTTGTGGATTTGTTGCTTTGTCTAATTTGTTTATTGTATATATAGATTTGGTGGAGCCTGCTAATTGCTTCCCCCAAAAATCCATTTTCCCTTTCTTTCTTGTTAATGGAACTTTGGGTTTTTGTTCTGTGGCAATGTCCCCATCTAAAAACTGTGTTTCCCATTTTCCCAAGTGACTGGGGATGACCACATGACACACAACTTCATGTAAGCAGAAATCATTGGGTGAACTTTCATGAGTAATCCTTAAAGGGTGGACTTGGCTGGCTAGTGTCTTTTTTCCCCCACCTATTTTTACTTTTTGCTTGCCTGGATGCAGACATAATGGTTTAGATTGGAGTGTCTTGTGACCACAGGACAATAGCAAGATACCCACAAAGACTTCATCCCCAACATCTTTGAGCCAATAAATCAAAGACAAAAATACCTAGTCCTGAATTTAGTGCTCTGAAAGAAAAAAAAATCCCTAATTAGTGTAAGGCACTGTTACATAGATTTTCTGTTGTGTGCTGTTAAACTCAGTCCTTAAGCGACATAGTCATCAAAAGAAAGCAAGGTATATTGTATAAGTCCTAGACTAGAAGTCTGATGTTACTTAATTGGCCTTCCAGCTGCAATTATTCTCTGCTAAAGTATGCATTTTAGCTAGGCTGGTCTTTGTATTACCTTGTTTGAAATCTTTCAACAGATTTTCATTGCCCTGAGGATAAAGCCCCATGCTCTTACTGTAAGTAAATGTCTCTGCTTAGGTCCCACCCATTTCCCTGCCCATCCTCATCCTTATTTCAGAGACCCAACCCTCTTAACATTGACCTTCTTACCACTTCAATGCAACACATGGTCTTTGGGTTTTACCTTCTGATAGGCCATTCTTTCTGCTTCAATAGTCTCCCCATCCCTCTTTGAATGTCAAAAATAAATGGAACACCATTCACAAATCTCTCCTAGACTGGCCTCTCCCAGCCCACTGTGATTACTTTATAACTTGCAATTGCCTTCTCAATGTCTTATCCATGGAATGTGGCCACAGTAAGAGAAGGCCCCATCTGTCTGGTTTATCACCATATCCCCAACACTTAGTCTAAGTGCTTGATATAATGCAAGTACTCAGCTCATAGTTTGAAGGTAAACTTAAGGTCAGTCCTCTGTCTTGTTTTAAAGTTGGCTTCTGGGAGAAACTCATATTAAGGTTTTGATTGCAAGTAGTGTATTTGGAAGGTGATCCCAGGAAAAACTGGGTGGGGGGGGGTAGAGTAGAGAAGTGAGAGAGAGAGAAGAATAGGAAGCTAAGGAGGGATTCCTCAGACAATTTTGACTATGGGCATTGAAGACATAGTTTATTCTACAGAAGAGTTCCAAGAGACAGCATAGAATACATTTCAGAGTTATTTTGCTCCAGAGGCAAGGGAGCTTGGGCCTGAGGCCATTGGCATTGGTTGAGGGCTATAGGATGGGGATGTGGGTGGAGTGGTGATGACTCCCCAGCATTGTTGGCCTGCCTGGCATGCAAACAGAATTTGTCTGCCAAAGAAAATCAAGCCTTCAGGAAGAGAGCCTGGATGCTGGCAGCTGGAGGTGAGGCAATGCACATGGATGGTAAGCACTACAAGGTATGAGGGGGCACCCTGGGGTCCACCCCATCACTGCACCTCTCTCAACCAAGGCTCTCTACCCATAGTGTGGACATGACATCACCTGGGATATTTCTGCGGACTGAGTGGGTCAGGGAGATACAGTGTCTCTTCTGCCAAGCAATAAACTTGGGGGAATCTGGGAAGGTAGTTGACCTCTTCTCATCTCTAAAATAAAGATTATAATTCCTATCGTGCATACTTAGTAAGAAGATTTATGTGGCAAGTGGCCAAGGATATCTGATTAAGAAGTGTAAGAGAGTATAGATAAAAAGGATTAGGGCCAGATGATCTGAGTTTCTATTCCAGCTATACCACATTCAGATAATCTGATCTAGGCTCCAATGTCCTCATCTGTATAATGGGCAGAATAAGAGTGTTTCCTCATTGTTTTATTTTGAGGATAAAAAAAGTACATAAAAAAGTATCTGTCATTGAGAAAACATTCAATAAAGGTTGGCTACAATTAGTTTTATCAGTCTATTGGTATTAATATTATTTTGTTTTACAACAATTTCTGTATAATTTTCCCAAGGCTTACAACTTTATTTTTTGTGAAGATCACAAAAAAAAAAAAAAAAAAAAAAAAAAGAACACATGTTTTGGTGGTAAGCTTTGACTTCCATTTTTTATACCAAATTCTATTCACAGACCACCATTCACGTTCTTTGGGGTTTTTAATCATTTGGGAAATTTCTATTTAGAAGGGAGCCTGGGGCTTCAAATAGTTCATACAAAGAGAATGGGGATAATTTGGTGTCCAGCCTTAAAGCTTCTATCTTTCATTCATCACAAATCTTCCCCCTCCCCCCACCGGCCCTGCCCTCCATGGCTATCTTGCTGATGGCTGCATCTAAATGAAGTATTGCCATAAATTACATTGACTAACCAAGAGCCAGTTCTCTATTAGGGTCAAGTCACTAAATGGTGAAACTGATAATGGTCCTTGCAGGCCTCACCCAAATCACTCCTTAAACTCCAATAAGTGTTGGTCTAGCACATTTGCACATTACCCTGAGACACCTCTAAGTTACGTTAGCCTTAAGGTGCAGAGCTGACATATTAACAAGAATGCCTTTTACATTTAGGCTATCAGAAGTCTCCTTTCATCCATGACTTTAATTGCCGATTACAGATGGAAGTCAAGTTTGCAGGAAGCAGAACATTCATGGATAAGGAGGGCTAAAAGTTCAATGCATTTTCTATGAGAGGCACAGTGTTACTTTTAAAGATCAAAACCTGCTCAGATTTTCATGGCATTTTAGAACTTGAAGGGATCTAAGGGGTCTTCTAGCTATGATTGCCTTCTTTCACAGATGAAGAACATCGGGCTCACAGAGGTTAATTAATTGCTCAAGGTCACATACAGAAGAGCTTCTCAAACTTTAGTGAGAATAAGAATCAGCTGGGGATCATATCACACTGCAGATTCTGATTCAGTAGTTCTCAGATGGGACCTGAGATTCTGCATTTCTACAAGCTTCCAGGGGATACAGCTGCAGCTGGTCCACAGACCACTCTGTGAGTAACAAGGATGTTCCATGAGGGGAGTAAGTAGTCGGGATTTTTTGATACCCAATTTACTATTTTACTTTACCAGCTGGTTTATCCTTTGTTGTTGAAAACAATGGCTTAGAATTAGAGTGGTCATTTGTCACTTGGGAAGGGATGATATACTTTTTAATTAATTAGTGTCTAAATTTGCAATGCTCAAGTAAATTGTCAACAATTGATTGATCAGTTAATTTGAAGGTTCTCAAAGTGCCTAAGCATTGTGTGGTGGATATTCTGAGGTTTCCCATAGAAGAACAACCTTCAGGAAGAAATAATGGAAGCTGATAGTTATAGTAGTGCAGATGACATACAGTTTTCAAGTTCTAACCCACAATGAAAATGGTGTCAGCTCAAGAGAGCCTCATTACCCAGGGTTATGTCTCTTGGGAGGATCTGTATCCAATGACTAATTCATGGAAATACTAGGTGGTCATTTTTTCTGGTCCCAAATGATGTCATTGGAATGGACTTCTGTTATGGGTTGAAATGTATCCTCTCCAAATTCATGTGCTGAAGTTCTAACCCTCAGGACTTCAGATGTGACTGTATTTGGAAGACAAGGGCTTTAAAAAAGTAAAGGTAAAATATCGTCATTCAGGTGAACCCTAATCCAATAGAATTGGAGTCCTTGTAAGAAGAGGAGATTGAGACACAGACACACAGAGGGAGGATCATGTGAGGCCTCAAGGGAAAGTTGGTTATCTGTAAACCAAGGAAGGCGGCCTCCAAAGAAAGAACCCTGTGACACCTTGATGTCACACTTAAAGCTTCCAGAACTGCGTGAAAACAAATTTCTATTGTTTAAGCCACCAAGTTGGTGGTTCTTTGCTACGGCAGGCTGAGCAGGCTAATACAACTCTTTTGTCAGTTGCCATAATTTCTATGTTGATACCTTGGCTTTCAAGGTAAGAGCTTTTGTAATGGGGTATGCTAAGAGGAAGTCTCTGAAACTGCCCACTCCTTGGGTTAAATAGTACATAAAAATAATGCTGCATACCACGGGGGATGGCAGAAATTAGCATCACCCTTCAAGACTTAGGAGATTCAGGGATGATAATTCCTACTCTTCCACAGTTTAATTGCTCAGACTGATTCCTATAAAACTCAGAGAGATTCTGGGCAGTGATCACAGATTCTGACTAACTCCTCTAAGTGGTATTCCAAAATTATAACTACTGGACCACATGTGAGATCTTTACTAGAGCAAATTGGCATGTCTCCAGGTACATGGCATGTGACCATCAATTTGGCAAATCCATTTTTAACTTTGTTAGAAAGATCAGAAAGAGTTACATTCACCCGGACTGGACAACAGTATTGACTTCCTGTCCTGCCCCAGGGTTATGCTAACTCTCCCAACCTCTGTTATAATACCCAGTCTTAGTATGAAGAGTCCAGGACCAGCTGAACCTTTTGCAGAGTATCACACTAGTCCATAGTGTTGATGAGGTCATCCTAATAAGTCTGAATGAACAAGATATAGTTAGTACACTGGAAACCTTGATAAGATTCACATACTCTAGTGGGTAGGAGATAAATTCTTCAAAGATCTAACACTGCCAATCCTCAGATTTTCCTTTTCCGTGAAGGCATGGGGAAAAATCTGGAATATGATTTACATCTAGAGTTCTTAGGCCCCACAAAATTTCTTTCATTGTGGAATGAAAAAAAGATTACTTTATTTAATTTTACTGTCTGCCCTCCCTGGGCCTTAGGCCACAGGAGATCTTGACCAACCATGAACAAGTTGGACACTTGCATTTAATTCCTCTTATAGGGACAAATGTTTGGTTTTGATTATGAAATGAAGTAATACAGGTGAGACACTTAGCAGACCTGTTATGTAACAAACTCAATGAATATGAGCAGGTCCATTTGATGTTAACTATTATTGCTCAACAAATTTTTGCTGAGTGCCTCCTGTGTCCCAGGCTCAATTAAAGAAAGCCATCTTATTATATCAGAGCTAATGGAAACCTGAGTTTAATTCTGTTTTGAAGATAATATGAGTTAGTATACATTAAATACTTAGAACCATTCTCAGCACAATATATATGGCTTTAAACTATTAATTATTATTGGTATTAATTTTCTTTCTGTACAGGTAAACAAAGTAAGCCCATAATTTTGGGCTTGTTCTTTTAGGGAACACAGAGCCATTATGAGTTATAGATCATGAGAGAAAATTTTAGTAAGATATTAGTCTGACAGAGAGGAAGGGAAGGAGATTTAGATGAGACGCAGATCTGTGTTTCTCAACCTTGGTGCGATTGACATTTGGACCTGATAATGCTTTGTTGTCAGGCTGCCGTTTTTATTGTAGGATATTTAGCCATACCTATACTCCTAGTGTGATAACCAAAATGCTTCAGACATTGCCAGCTATACCCTGGGGGGTAAAATTGCCCGTGGTTGAGAACCACTGACCAGATGAAAGCAGGGGTATGCTTGAGTTGGGGCAAGAACGAAAGATATTAAGGAGGGGTGGGGGGAAACTGGTGTTTGATCAGCTGAGAGAAGTCAAAAGGCAGAAGGAATTGAAGATGCTCCCAAGTTTTGTGTATGTTCCCTGAAGACTTGGGGTGATGGCGATAATGAATATGGGAAAGCTGGTATGGCAGAAGGAGGTGAGCTTTTTTTTTTTTTTTTTTTTTTTTTTTAATTTTCTAGTGCAAAGTCCTTGGGGGCTGATAAGTGCCACTTTTTTTTTTTTTTTATATCCTTAACTAACTGGCAAGATAAATCATCTTTTTCCTTTCTCTGTACATATTATGAGACTCTGAGACCTTCCCGAGGTCACAGGGTGTTTAAGCGGTCAATGTGGACTCACATGTCCTGACTTGAAAATCCGTGCTTTTCCTGTTGCCCTCCTCTGTCGTCTTGCAGTACAGAAGGGAGTTCTGGGGAAGGTGGTTTGAAAGGCACCGGTATAAGGGATGAGAGAGGTTTGCTTTTCCCAGGCAGTGAGGGGGACAGAATCGCGCTGGATGTGTCTACACAACGGTGCTGTGGCATTTGCATGAATGCAGTCCCAAAGAGGTTCTCACTTACATCGGGCCTTTTCCAGCAAGCAGACAACGATGCTTGCCGTGCAGTTGAAATCTAACACCCTCTGCACACACCCCACCAGTGAATCACACGCCTGTGTTTAAACAGAAGGCAGATTTTAGCAGCTGGGTGCTAACTCCACCTCCAGGAAGCTATTACTCCTGTGCTCTGTTCAAGAGCTGCTTTCTTGTCAGCCATGGTAAAGTCCCTGCCTGCTATCCTAGAGCAGGTGAATCAGGTAGGAGGGATGGACCACAGATGGACAGTAGGCCAGTGAGCAAAGCAATGTGGGCATCCTAGCTGCTAGGTGAGGTCATTTTTCTTGAAAATGACAGCACATGTGTTAGCACTCACAATGGTGAACTTTCACATGCCTTCTTAGAGCAAAAATTAAAGGTAATGTTAACCCAGAGACAACTCTTCTGCAGAACGTGATTCAAAAACTGAAAGGTCTGTACTGACATATACAAAAGATGTCCCTGAAAGGATTCACAATCTATTGGTGAATTTATTTGGTTGTTTCTGGGGAGAATCAGCACTGAAAAGGGCAACACAACTTAACTTTTCACTGTATATATTTCTAGAACATTTGGATTCTTTACCACGTGGACCATTATTTGGAAAAAGAAGCACATGGTGGTACAAATTGCTAGTGTGCCTGATGGGTAGAAGGGGTCACTGAAGGGTCTTCTGGAAGCTCTATTAACGTTCAGTTTCTTGAGCCCGGTGTTGGTTAGCTAGATGTGTTCACTTTGCATAAATTCATCAAGCTGTCCACCTTTGATATGTATACTTCTCTCTCTTACGTTTTAACAAAGCACTCAAATGTTTAAAAATGTTAAGTAAGCAAAAAGAAAGCAAGCAAAAGAAAAAAAGTCCGTAAGAGTACAGTTGGTTGAGCAATTCATCCTTTGATACATTTATTTAGTTCAAAGAAACCCCAAAATGTATTTGTTGTGTTTACTTTGTGACAAGCTCCTTGTCCTTGAGCAGACCTGGCCTTGTGACAGGGGGAGGAGTTATACTACCACGATGATGCCAGGCTGTGCGCACTGGTTTCCTATCACTGCTGTGGCTAATTACCCTGCACTCCGTAGTAGTTTACAGCAACACAAAATTACTATCTGCCTGTTCTGGAGGTTCGAGGGCAGCGTGGTCTCACTGGGCTAAACAGGGGAGGCATTTCTTTGGAGGCCCAGAGAGAACCTGCTTCCTTGCTTCTTCCAGCTTCCAGAGGCGCCCGTGTGCTTTGGCTCCCAGTGTCTTCCCCCATATCCGCAGTATAACACTCTGTGAGTCATTGTGTGTCATTTGCTTTTCTTTTTTCCTTTGTTCACATGGTGAGTAGTTATATGGGACCCTCCAGGAACATCCAGGATTACTTCTCTATCTTAAAATCTTTAACTTTTTTTTTAAAAAAGATTTTATTTATTTATTTCCTTGAGAGAGAAAAAAACAAGCACAAGCAAAGGGAGGGGCAGAGGGAGAAGCAGACTCCCTACTGAGCAGGGAGCCTGACTTGGGGCTCTATCCCAGGACCCCAGGATCATGACTTGAGTTGAAGGCAGACACTTAACTGATTGAGCCATCCAAGATCCTTAAGAACTTTAACTTAATTACATCTGTACATTCTTTTTGCTATGCAAGGTAACAAACTTGCAAAGGTTCTGGGGATTTGGATGAGGACATCTTTGGAGGTGTCCTTATTCTGTTGCTGTAGACTGAATAGTTGTTTTATTCCCATAATTCATATGTTGAAGCCCATTTCCCCAATGTGATGGTGTCAGGAAGTGGGGGCTTTGGGAGATGATCAGGTCATGACAGTGGAGCCCTCATAAATGGGATTAGTGCTCTTATAAAAGGGATCCCACAGAGCTCTTTGCCTCATTGGCCTGTGAAGACAGGGGAGGACAGAGTCTACCATCCAGGAAGGGAGGCTCTGATCCGACACTAAATTTGCCTTGATCTTGGACTTGCCACCCTCCAGAGCTATGAAAAATGAATTTCTGTTGTTGATAAGCTGCCCAGTCTCTGCTATCCCGTTACAGCTTCCTGAACAGGCTAAAACATCTGTTTACCATAGTGTATGAAGTAAGGAATCCAAATGAGGGAGTCATAGGAGAAGGATCCATAAGAGTCAGTGTGGGATGTGAGTGAGGATGGAGACAACAGGTAGCAGGTAGCAGGTAACACTTCAGGTGACCTGGAGGAAGTAAGGTCAGACAGATGCAGATGTGCATGAAGGCCCCAAGGGAGGCCAGCAGTAAGAAATTACACATATAGCCTGCCATGAGCATGCTGTTCATCAGGCTCACCCAGTTCCAACCGCCATGGAATATTTTCAGATTCTAACAAAATCTTAATGATGCATATGTGACGGGAGAGCATTTCAGGCAGAGGGATCAGCCTGTGTAAAATTTAGTGGGTTTTCTGGGGGCCAGTGACTACAGCATGTATGGGAAGCTGATGGGCTGATGACCAGGCTCAAAGAAAACGTCAAGATGAAGCCCAACAATGTCATTCCTGTGACCCAGAAGACTGTGTACCTTCTGCTTCCTGTCTACTTCATTTGTCTCATTTTTAAGAGACATAGGAAGTTGTAAGGACTCTAAGTAGAGGAGGACATCTTCCAGGATCAAAGGCTCAAGCTTAGGAAAATAAATGATGCTCTGGGTCTCAGGCAGCTTTTGCAGGAGGGAGCTGTTTCAGGTTGATAGAACCCAATGAAATCTTACTCATGTCCAGACAGTTCCTCATAGGTAGCATCTCCATGACAATAGAAATTAATGTATGTACACAGAGTTTCTTTTTGGAAGCTTGAGAGAAAAACAATTTAACTTTGCTGAGTGTCTCTCTCATTCAAAAAATGACCTTCAAGTTGATACGCTTTACAGGCTGCTTAATATGCAAGAGGGGCTGCAAATTATGAATTATGTCTTTGTCATCATCTTGATTCCTGTGCAATTAGGGCTCTTCGTTTCATTTCTTCTAGATAGTGCTGGAGTTAGGGGGCCTGTGACACCATATCCCAGGCTGTTAAGATTTCAACACTATTACTGTCTGTGATAGTGTTTTACTGAGTTACCGACCTGGCACTCATGTTCTTCCATGGCTGTGCCCCTTCCAGCTTGCCAGACTGTGCTAATGGTATTCCATTAGCTAGACTGCTTTGTTCTCTATTCCCTCAAATAAACTTTCCACTTCCTCATTTTTCTGCCTTTCTTTCTGCCCTCATCTCATCCACTATCCCTGGAATGAATGACCTATCCTTCAGGGTCCAGGGTGTGCATCTTACACCAAAGGGTTCCCTGATTGAGCCAAGATGCAAGATATGCTTCTCTCTCAGTTCTTCTGGCATTATTGGGACAGCAAGGTATGGCGAAGGGATGTGAACTTTGAAGTTCCTAAATCCAGACTAGTCATTTAATAGCTCCTTGGAGGAAATGATGCAATCCCTCTGATTTTCATCTTCTCTACTATTCAGATTGACAAACAAAAAGAAAACTAAACTCTTATTCAGGAAGGAAAATGACCTTCAAAAACCATCTGCCTATGATTTGTTGTTTTTTTTTTCCTTAGGAAAATAGAAAAATACCTTTATGGGCACTTGAGTGGCTCCATCAGTGAAGTGTCTGCCTTGGACTCAGGTCATGATCTCAGGATGCTGGGATTAAGCCCTGCATCAGGTTCCCTGCTCAGCAGAGAGTCTGCTTCTCCCTCTGCCTCTCCTTGCTGGCTTGTGCTTTCTCTCTCACTTACTCTGTCTCTCAAATAAATAAAAAAAAAAAAAAAAAAAAGATGTCTTTAGAGTTTGTTCACTGTATTTGTCAATATGCCTTGATAGCCCAGTGGATGACCTCTCATGCCTTGGGGCAATGCCAAAAGAGGACAACAAAGACAAAAGAATCAAGTTTCTCCAGAAAAATAGGACACATACATACATACACAGACGCACATATATAAAGAGATTTATTTTAAAGAATTGGCTCATGTAATTATGGGTTTGGCAAGTCTAAAGTGTTCAGGGAGGCAGACTGGAAATTCTCACAAGATTTGTTGTTGCAGTCTTTAGCACAAAGGCCAACTGAAGGCAGAATTTCTTCCTCATAGGGGAGTTCAGTCTTTTCACTTAAGGCCATCAACTGATTGGATGAGGCCCACCCACATTAGAGAAGCTCATCTGTTTTATGCAGTCTATTGAATTAAAGGTCAATCACATCTAAAAAAATATTTTCATAGCAACAGTTAGAGTGGTGCTTGACTGAAGAAGTCAGCACTACAGTCCAGACAAGTTGACATAAAAAAATAACAATCACAAGAAGTGATTTATTCTGCCAAAAAGTTGGTAAGAATTGGAAGTTCTGGAGGCAACTAGGGAAATTGGAAGTAGTTGTGGAAAAGATGTGCTAGAGGTGACAGGGCTCAAGATGTTTTTGAAATGGTCTTGAGAGAGGGGGTCCCTATGCAACTTGATAGAAAGTAATCAGGAATGAGAAGAAACCAGTGAGATTTACCCAGTATGATGCCAGGCAAAGAGACTTTTAAGAAGAGTATGTCCAAATATTCTTTTAGAAATCTCATTCTAAGACGTGTTCAATGAAATCCTTACTTGTTAATCCCAGATCTTCAGTAAACTCTTCATAGCAGGTATTTTGAGGTCACTTTGCAGAACCAAAGGAGATAAAGTCATCTCAATATTTGAGTTGTATGAGAAAAAAAAAAATCAACAGTGGGAAATGAGACACAAGCAAGATCCAGAATCCAGCATTGGCAGGAAACCAGAGCAAGAACTGAATAGAAAGTGAAGTCATTTGATCTCTGGTGGTAGATAGTTGCTTCTCTGTTTTATGGAGAAGGGGGCATTTTAAATTTAAGATTTTAGGACATGTGGCCTCCAAAGACAAGAGCATTTAAGGGCATTCAGAGAGGTGCCATCTGGTTACGGCATTCTGCAGACTAGCTGTGAGGACTATAATAGGCAGCATATCTCCAGACACACAAACAAAATTACAACACACAGCAGAGGCTCAGTAAACAGAGCCAGGCCCACAACAGAGGCTCAGTAAACTGCAGTAACTGAGTATGGTGTTGCCTTCACCATAGTTATTAACATGCAATAGTTATTTGTGAACACCTCTTGTCTGTCTTATCTCTGTGATCACTTTGCAATTCCTAAAATACAGACACTGTGTCTCAGCAGTCAAATTCATAAAGATTCATAGACACTTCCTCCTTGAAAGCACAGTGCAGAACACCTGGGAGACACGGAGAAGATCCCACTGATCTTATCTCAAATTAATTCACAACCTAAAAGGGGAGAGAAAAAAGCACGTGGATAATTTCAGTGAGGGTTATAAGAGCTACAAAGCAGCATCTCGAACAGTGGCCCTTGAGTTTTTTGTCACACACAAAGCTTTCATATTTTTATATGTTTTCAATTTGATGCCAACATTTAAAAATCTGGAAGTTTTACCTAAAAATCTGAATTCCTTTAAAGATCTCTTGGAAGGCTGATAAGTATCCCTACCTTAGTGCCAGTTTGGAATGGTGCTCAATAATATTTAATGAATTAATGAATAAAAAAAGAATGCATGCATGATTGAATAGAGTCACCAGTTCATCAAAACCCTGTTTGCTTCAAGAAGGTAGAGACTCTGTCTAACCTGTTTACTTCTCTACCCTCAGGACATTAAAATGTACTATTGGCTTAACAGACTTTTGTTGAATTAATAATGAGTCCTTTCATGAAGAACAGCAAATGATCTGAAGAATATGGTGATTTGAAAGTTCCTCTAGACTTCCAAGTGGGGAGTGCAGGAATAGCCTCCTGCTCCTTTGACAAAAAAAAAAAAAAAAAAAAAAAAAAAAAAAAAAAAAAAAAAAATTACTTGAAATAAGTGGCCTATTTTATGTCATTGGCCAAGAGGAAGGAACAGAATGAAGAAGAAAAGGACATTGAGTGTGAACCAAATTCCCAAAGATGCCTTCATGGAAAACAACCTGGGGCCATGTTCATATTTGTGATCATAGCGACCACACATTGAGAGTTCTAAAGATACCAGCTGCTGAGCTAACCATGCTCACATACAGTCCACTTGATCTTTGCAACAAATCAGTGGTTTTGCATTTCAGTTATCGATGGCTGAAGTAATGCTGTACAGCAAAAAACTACAAAACCCATACCAAGAATTAATTACTGTTCATGTATCTAGGGGTGGAGGAGAGGAAGCAAGGTAGTTATGCTGGTCTTTGGCAGCTCACCTATGCTTGGGGTTCAGCTGGTTGTCCACTGATGTAGCAGGGCTTCGGCCAGAGTGAGTCGGCTCCATGTGCCTCTCATCCTCCAGCACACCAGCCCCAGCGTGTGCTTGTGGTAATGGTAGCAGCAGCTGAAGAACACAAGCACATCTATGCAAGTCTTTTGCATTACACATTTTTACCTGATTGGCCAAAGCGAATCACTAACCTGTCCAGATTCATAGAATGGAGAAGCAGATTCTACTTTAATGAGGGACTCCAAAGTTGCATGGTGAAGGGTATAGATACTTGGAGGATGAAGAAGTATGACCATTAATGAAATCAATCTGTTACGTTAATCTAATTTTTATGGATAAATTGAAACTTACATAGCATCCTCAAAAAAATGATGGTAGAATTGAAGTTTCAAACCTACTTCTCTCTAGTTCCATCTCATATTTATTTTGTCATCATTGTAATTTTAAGGAATACTGATATTCTGGGATAGGTCAAAGATACAAGCACTCTAAGCTGAAAATGTTGAGTCCAATAAATCATTTTTTTCTCTACAAGAAATGGGAGATGTGATGAAAAAGATGAATGTGTGCAATAAGACATCCTGAGTGCTCTAGGTACATGGAGATCAAGAGCAGGGAATGGGGGTTCTGGAGGAGAGAGAGACTCACACAGGCATTAAATGGAAGGGAATGGAAACTTTCCCCAAAGAGGTGGTGTTTGAGTGGGCTCGGAAGACAAGTGGGATTCACTGGGAAGAGAAAAGAAGGGGATCCTGAAGGGAAACCAGTGCAAGCATATTTACAGAGGTGAGAAACAGAATGGAGCATTCAGACTTTAGCTTCATGCTTCATATTCCTAGACCCCAGCTTCTCAGATTGTAGTGGCATCAGAACTACACAGAACACTTCACAAGAAGGCATCATCAAAGACCTAGCATCAGAGGGCCAGATTCAGCCTGTGGGGCCTAGCAGCCAGAATTTACCTTTTTATTAAGCAGCTTGGTGATTCTGCTGCAGGTGGCACAGAGAGCCCTGGTTTGAGAAACACCATCTGTGATGTGAAAGTAGCAGAGAGAATGTGAGAAATGGTGTGGTCCAGCAGCAGCATAGGGTTGAGAAAGATTCAAAAAGACCTAGTCAAGACCTTTCAGTAGTTCCTGGAAGCTGTGTTGAGGAGCTTTGAGTTCACTCTTGCAGCAATAAGGACCTTCCCCAACCCTTGCTCCTACAGACCTCCCATGAGAAATCCGGAGACTATAATCTCGAGACAAAAATGTTCACTTGCACATGGTGGTCAGACTGGAACTGGGAGAAATTTGAGTAACAGGCATCATTTTGGAGATGATGGCAACAGATCAGGCAAGTTATAATCAGGGACTTGGATGACTCTGACATTTGAAAGAATTGATAGCTACTCACAGTTGTAGTTAAATTTACTCAGTAATTACTGCTGAATGGGTGATAAAATGAATGTGAAATGTGTGTATTTGGGGTGGGAGAGAGAAAGACTTTCATGAGAGTAGCACTTGTGAATTGGAATTGAACACACATGGTGTACCCTAATTTTGGGTGCATTTGATGTTGATGGTATGTATTCATTCAGAAATGAATCCTTTACCTTAATTTAGCCTCCTTCCAATACTATCCTCTTGGAGGGAACATAGCTCCTTTATTGGAGGATCATTAAACATATGCATCTCCTTCCAAGATTAATTAGGCGATCTCTCTGGGTCCATTCTATTAACCTGTAATTAGAATGTAAAGATACTCACGCTCCATGACACACATTTTAATTGCATCTCACCATGTGCTGATATTACACACACCACTGGAAAATAAGGTAGGAAGAAGGAACTTGCTGCGGAGAAAAAAGTGGCTTTGGCTTCTAGGCTGCTTCCCAGGCATGGTGGCCCTGGCTCCTCATCTCCCTTTATCCAGTGCCTTCCAGTAGCAGGAGGGAAGATTCAAATGTCAGGATATTGTGCAAAACAAGTTGGCTCAGGTCTGTCAAACGGGCTTATATGTACCTTTCGTAAGCTTTTCCTCTTGCCCTCACGGTGTTTCTGGCGGAACCAATGACTTAGGGTGTATTCATCAGTACTAATAATGAACTTTGGGAATGGAACTAATTAAGTCCCCATTTTGCAGATGCAAAAACTCAGACTTGGAACAGGGCCAGAATCTGGTTCTTTGGTTTCTAGTCCAATTCATATTCGAGGATGCTTTTGTCCACTTATGCCAGGTAGATGAGTGTAAATCTTAGATTGTGCCCTTAAAGGTGTGTAATGGCAGTATGTTTATGCTTCCAATGCTTTCCCATCCATGTCTTGAAGGCATAGTTCCTGAGCATCAGTGAGCCACAAGACTAGAGCCAATGCTTTGAAGAGTTTCTACTTCCTATCCTCTGAGTTTTCATTTTAAAATGAACTGATTGCATTTTGATGGGTGCTGTAATTACACATAGAACCATAAGGTTCTGTGAGTGTTCTCATTCGTGAAAAGCTTCCCCAGCTCAGTTGGACTCCCTGTTTCTGCCCTTACCAAACATGGGTGATGGGGACATTCCTTGTTATAGAAGAGGAGTTTGAAAAGGAGGTTAGGGGAAATGCAAGAATGATAGTGAGTGAAAGGGCCCCCCCAACATATATGAATGTGTCTTATCTCCCAGAAACTGTGAATGGGAAAGGGTTTTTGCAAATGTAATTAAGGATCTCCAGAGAAGATCATCCCAGATTATCCAGGTGATTCTTAAATCCAGTGACAAGTGTCCTTATAGGATATGTGGGAGAGATGCACAGAGAAAAAGAGGAGGGTCATGTGAGGAAAGAGGCAGAATGGGAGTCAGACAACTGCAATCGATGAGCACCTGAGGCCACCAGAAGCTAGAAGAAACAGGGAATGGATTCATCCATTGAGCCTTCAGGGAGGGAGGGAGAGAGAGCGAGAAAGAAAGAGGGAGAGAGAAAGAGGGAGAGAGAGAGAGATGCTGTGACACCTTCATTGTGGACTTCCAGCCTCCAAATCTGTAAAAGAATACATTTATGTTGTGGGCACCAAGACTGTGGTATTCGTTTTGGGAACCTGAGGACATGAGCCAAGAGACAGCAGGTAGACTGGGCCCCAGGGTGGGACAAGCAGACATGGAGCCCTGATTTTTTTTTTGAGCCCTGACTTTTAAGGAGGCACTTGCTCTCAGGATCCTGTGAACACAAGGAGGGCCAGCAGTGAACCCGCCACCTCGATTGCCTCAGAGCACTGAAGTCTTCCACTTAGTAGATGCTCGGTAGATATGCCTTGGACTTCATCTTTTTATCGTTGACTCCCTTCACTGTCCATGTCCATCATTTGATTGTTGGAGAGGAAGGAAAGCCAGCAGTAATGGAGCGTCTCCTTCTTAACTCGTCACATCTCACCTCAAGTCTGAAAATAGCATCCCAGCCAGGAGACATAATCCTCATTTTGTAGGTGAAAAATTGAGGCTCAGAGGTGATAAGTGACTCCTTCACATGTTGGAGTGTGGGCTGAAATGCAGATGTCTGTGACTCCAGCCCTGCCACACCATATAGCCAAGTTTGTCAGCTTGACTTACTTATAGGCTTGAGATTCCTGCTCTCTTTCCAACCACTGCTCTATGCTATTCGTTTCTTCAACATCAGGTGGCTCATGGGCCAGGAAAGGTGGGGGGGGGGGGGCGAAGATAAACCATTTAACATAAAGGAAGAATGAGATAAATATTAGGTAGAAAATAAGCAGTAATGACTGATTGCCTGGACCCGGAAGCCTGCATCATGGCAACTGGGAATACATGACACACAACCCAAGTGGCAAGTGTCTTTGTTTTCATATGAATTGGTTTGATCTGAGGCTACTTCTACTTTGGTTGGACCAGGAAGCTGTCTTATAGCTCTTTTTCTCTTGAGTTTCAGTGTTTAAAATATCTCCAAAGCAAGCTAGGAAATAACTTTCCATTTTGCCAATGTTTGCTTTTCAGTGTTTTGAATGAATCTTCTCTGCAAACTGCTAAGCTAATTGAACCACCACCATTTCAGCTGAAAAAACATTCCTCCTTGCCAAAGCACATTTGCTTGTGTACGCAACTTCACCAACAAGGGGGCCAGAGCTGGGGGAGATACTTGTTTTTAGCCTAAATGCCAGGTGCAGATCAGAAAAGTTTTTGTTCTGATTTGCTCTGTTTTAGGGAGAATAGGGTCTGACATTTGAAGGGCCCACTTCACTCTCTTAACAGATATTATTTTTCTTGCTACAGAAATGCAAAGAATGAGAAGCTCAGAGGGGTCAACTGACTTGCCCATTGTTGTAGTCAGGGTTCCCACCAGGGTTGCCCCATCCCCACAATGCCACATTGGCTCAGACCATAGCCTAACCTTTGATACACCAGGAGAATTTAATTTCCTCCCTGATATCTGTGATTTGATTCAATTAAAGGACTGGGTTTTCAACTCAGTTCCATATGACTCTGTGCCCTTATTAGACGATCTCTTGTGTTCTAAATATGCCATTCAGCCTCTCATGAGTATGAGACACTGAAAAAACTGCTCTAAAAATACTCTCAAAAGGAACTTCAAAACTTTCCATGAATTGGATTTATTTGAGCAAAGTATTACCGACCCTGAAAAAGAATTCCTACCTATTCTCTTGACAGATTTATAAAACTGGGTTATTTCATCAGAAAACCAGGTACTATATGTGTGATGTGGTTCTAGAAACATGCTGGTGAATAGTCAGATTCTTCTCTCCCAAGTTCAAAACATAGCTTAGGGATCCAGTGGGGGAAAGTGTCCATTGATGTTGGAACACAAGGGGGGATAAGACAAGGTCTAAGTCATTTCTCACTTAAGATCAGCAGAGGGTCACTGACACCTGGACAAGTTAATTAAATCTCTTATAAAGGGAGAGAAGGGATGCTGAACTGGAACTCACTTTGAAAAAAAATACTTAAAAAAGCTTAGGGCTGAGCTTTTTAGTGGTTGAAATTTGGTAAAGACCATCTGATATTTTGAGGTTAAGTGAACTGTTCTATCAATGTGTGGGTTTTAAGATATGAATGGGTGACTGAATGCAGCCCCCACTTGACACTCGGCATATAGAATGCAGCTCATAAAACTGATCATGCAAAAATTAGGTTATGTTTAAGTGATTAGACACCTTGTGATTTTAAGCACATTTCAGTCCATTTGGGCTGCTTCAGCAAGCTACCATACATTGATGGGTGGCTTATAAACAACAGAAATTTGCTCCTCACAGTCCAAGATCAGGTTCTTGGGTTCTGGGGAGGACCCTCTCTGAATTGCAGACTGTTGACTTCTCATGGTAAAAATGGTGAAAGGGGCTGCTTTCTTGAGAGCTCTGATCCCCATTCATGGGAGCTCCATTTTCATGACCTCCCAAAGTCACCGCCTCCAAATGTCATCATGCTGAATTTCAACATATGAATTGGAGGCGGGCACATTCAGACCCAAGAAATGAATTTTACCTTACAGTTTCCAAAGTCAAAAAGTCTTATAATGAAGGAAAGGGAAACACTACCGTTCCTTTGAATTAGTGTATGGAAATACTTACATCCAAGAAATAAAACACGTGTAATATGCTAAATTTATAGCATTTATAGACAGAGACTCTGAAGAATATCTGAACTTCATGCTTATGTAAGGTCCACTGGAGTTCAAATTGGATTAGAATAAATAATTTAGTGGCACCTGACTGGCTCAGTCAGCAGAGCATGTGACTCTTGATCTCAGGATTGTGAATTTGAGTCCCAAGTTGGGTATAGAAATTACTTAAAAGGGATGCCTGGGTGGCTCAGCAGTTGAGTGTCTGCCTTCGGCTCAGGGTGTGGTCCTGGAGTCCTGGGATGGAGTCTCAAATTGGGCTCCCTGCACAGAGCCTGCTTCTCCCTCTGCCTGTGTCTCTGCCTCTCTCTGTGTGTGTCTCTCATGAATAAATAAAATAAAATAAAATAAAATAAAATAAAATAAAATAAAAATAAAATAAAATCTAAAAAAAGGAATAAATCATAAAAGGGGTATAATAAAGAGTAGTTAATATTCATATGATGGTCACAGTATTCCAGGCACTGTTCTAAGTGTTTTATATTAACATGCTCTACTACAACCCTTTGGATACCACTTACAAATGGAGAAACTGAGGCACGGGTAACTTTCTTAATATCTACAGAAAATGACAGGACTGGGGATTAGAACCCAGGCCATCTGACTTCTTAAAGACTGGCCGCTGCTTCTTTAACTTGGACACCAAATCCTGCAATCCAGGCCCACCATACCTCTGTCCAATTTAATTTTAAAAATGTTCAACCAAAATAGGCTCTAAACAGAATGCTTTATCACTTTTATGTTTATTTTTACTGTTGTTGTATTTATTATTAGTTAGTTTGTTTCATAAACTTTACCTAAACCATCTTAAGTCATGGCCACTTGATTCTGGGACACTGCCACACAAATTTCATTTTATACAGGAGACCATGGAGGCAGAGAGAGATTAAGTATTCCTCCTGAAGTCACAAAGCCTGTATATGGCAAAGAGTGACTGTAAATCAAGGTGTTTTTTTTTTTCCCTGACTGCAAAGATGAAGGGTTTTTTGTTTTTGTTTTATAAAGCATAAGCATATTGGCACTTAAATTATAACTCTTTGCATCCTCGGCCTACCCTGAAACAGGGGATGGGGCAATGCTAGGAGAGACTGAGCTGCACCTGTCACTTTGCGTGGGGCCATCGTCCTCTGCTTTGTTTTCCCTTCTCAGAAGGCGACATCCTGTGTGTGCTTCTTGCTCCAGTCCCTTCCAGGGCTGGTGGCCTGATCAATCATGCTTCTGTATTGCTCCTTTTATTCTTTCCCTCTCTCTCTTATCTTCGTACTTGGCATTTCATATCCTGCGTGTATGAGGGGGTGGGCTGAGGTGAGGCCCTCGGTGTGAGTGTGTAGATGCGTGCAGTCATCGTTTTGGATAATGCGTTATGACTCAGCGCACTTGTGGGCTGTCTCCTTGTTTGGCTTTCATCCTCCCACTGACAGCTTAGCTGTAGTCTTTTGTTTGTGAGACTGTGTTTAGAGGCCCTGAAAGTACTGTAAACTCGCCTTTGTGTCAAAGGCACATGATGGCTGGAGGAGTGAAGCAGGCCAGAGCTTCTCCTGGAAAGGTGATCTGGGTGGCAGTGGCCCTGATGGTGACCCATGCTGACACGGGTGCCTTCAGATCAACACTCAAGAAAGCCAGAACTCGATGTCAGTTTTCCAGAACTGTCCTGCTGGGTACTAGTTGGGCATTGGTTTGGGGTCTACAGAACAATGAGATAGGAGCCCAGATCCACAGCCTACTTATAATCTGACCTTGAGCAAGTTCCTGAGATTTTTTTTTTTTTTATGAAACCAAATTGTAAAATGCCTCACATTTAGAAAGGACCCAATGTCTTACTTAGCCTGTGGCTCGTACACTCAGCATCAGCATTTGGAGGAGAGTGGAGGGAAGCGGTTCCCCCAGCCAGAGACAGCCTCCTAGGCAGAGCAGGTGCTTCCTGGCAGCCATCAGGATGATTGACTGCAGGTGGGGCAAAGGTTGGCCTGCTTCCCTTGTGGTCCCTGGGGAGGAGTGGAAGAGGCACAGCAGTGATAGGCAGCAGAGCCACAGTGGCAGGGGGATAGACAGGAAAGCATGAGCAGGGGGAAGCTTTGACGACCCTATTCTGAGAAGAAGTCAAGAGAATGGAGGAGCAATAGGGAGAGCAGAGGGGAGGGGGCCCACAGAGGCTCTGAGTTTGAGGGAAATGAAGCAGGCAGGGCTCAGTTCAGACGGGTGGCCCTGTGCCCATTACTCAGTCACATGGAGCCAGACTTCCAAAACCACAACCAGACCCTTCCACACTCTTTTCTGAACCTCGTCCAAAACTGTCTTGTGGTTGGAAAAGGGAAGGAGACAGCCTGAGTTTGCATTCTTAGAGCATAAATGCTGGTGAGACCAGGACTCCCAGGGTCCTTCCAGGATGATAGGTGGAGTTGGTCCTATCCCCAGCCTCTGAGAGGATGTCTCATCTGGGCCAGGATATCCCTGGTGGACCCTGGGTTCTCCCCACTAGCCAGAAGCCCAGGCTCAGGCCAGCTCTTTCCCCTCCCTCCATGGGGTGTTCTATTACCCCTGTGTCCCTCACAGGAAGTAAAAATATCTTGGCATGATAAAAGGATCTCCACATTTCTGTGGTGTGGATTTGGAATCTGAGTACTACATAGATCATGGTTACTGCTTAGATATTAGGAACACCCACATTTCACGGCCTGTACAGTCATAATTTTATTTCACTTACCCTCATGACAAATATTGTGAGGTTAACTATGGAGTGGGAGCTTGAACTGTTGTAGGTAAAACTGTGTGTCCTCAAAAAATTTGTTCAAAACATCACCCCTGGATGCTTGGAGATGTGACCTTATTTGAAAGGAGTGGGTCTGCAGATAAGGTCACACTGGAATAGGATGAGTCCTAATCCAGTCTCCCCATCAGAAGAGGGAAATTTGGCCATACACTGAGACACACGGGGAAAATGCCAGATAAAGATGGAGATGGAGACGGGAGTGATGTATCTGTAAGTAATGAATGCCCAGGATTTCTGACTTTCACCAGAAGCAAGGAGTCTTGGAGTCCTGGAACTTCCAGAAGGAAACCAACCCTGCCGATATATTGATTTCACAGGTCCGGCCTCCTGAACTGGGAGACAACAAATTTCTGTTGTTTCAAACCTTCTAGCTTGTAATGCTTTGTTATAGTGTCATAGTAAGAGGGGTTAAGTGATTTGCTTGACTCAGTGAGGTCAGGAGCCTAGGATTTGAGAAGTGATTGAATCCAATCTCTGTCTTAAACACGAGTCTTTACTCTTAGTGCCTTTCCTCTGCTCCACGTCCCCCTTTCTGCATGCTCCCTTCACAGTTGAGCGGCGAGAGCCTGTGAGCACCCGGGGCTGGCCTCCTGGAAATCTCTGTGCTATCGCTCACAGAAAAGTCATGCATTCACAAGAGCTGCTCAGGCCCAACCTCTTCTCAACAAAGTTTAATGTTCCTGGAGACTCTGCAAGTATAGACTGAAGCTGGGTTGAAATGTGCAAGATCTATGTTTCCATTGGAGTCTGAGTGTTTGAGTGTGGTTTCTTTCCTTGTTCTGTTTTTCTTCTTTGATATCTCCTGTCTTCCCTCTGAGCTTGGCATCCCTTTAGCTGTCCTTTATTATTTATTTATTTATTTATTTATTTATTTATTTATTTATTTATTTCCTTTATTTATTTATTTTTTTTTAAAGAAAATTATTTATTTGAGAGAGGAAAAGAGTGTATGAGCAGGTGCAGGGGGGCAGAGGGAGAAGGAAAGACAGTCTCAAGCATTAACTCTCCATTGAGCTCAGAGCTGGACACTGGGCTCCATCCCAGGACCCTGAGATTATGACCTAAACCCTGAAACCAAGATTTGACCACTTAGCCAAATGAACCACCCAGGAGTACCCTCCCCTGCTTTTCTGAATCACAAGACTGCCATTCTCTTTGAAGCTAAACTCCAGCTTAGAAGTCCAGCGTGGGAAAAGTCCCTTTCTCTGGCTTGCTGTTCACCTTCCCTCTCCCTCACACCCATTGCCACTTTTAAGAAGTTTTGTTATTTTTTACTCTTTGAGGAACCTCCACACAGTTTTCCAGAGTGGCTTCACCAGTTGACATTCCCACCAACAGTGCAAGAGGGTTCCCCTTGCTCCACATCCTCTCCAACATTTGTGGTTTCCTGTCTTGTTAATTTTCCCCATTCTCACTGGTGTGAGGTGGTATCTCACTGTGGTTTTGATTTGTATTTCCCTGATGGCAAGTGATGCAGAGCATTTTCTCATGTGCATGTTGGCCATGTCTATGTCTTCCTCTGTGAGATTTCTGTTCATGTCTTTTGCACATTTCAGGATTGGATTGTTTGTTTCTTTGCTGTTGAGTTTAATAAGTTCTTTATAGATCTTGGATACTAGCCCTTTATCTGATAGGTCATTTGCAGATATCTTCTCCCATTCTGTAGGTTGTCTTTTAGTTTTTTGACTGTTTCTTTTGCTGTGCAGAAGCTTTTTATCTTGATGAAGTCCCAATAATTCATTTTGCTTTTGTTTCCCTTGCCTTCATGGATGTATCTTGCAAGAAGTTGCTGTGGCCAAGTTCAAAAAGGCTGTTGCCTGTGTTCTCCTCTAGTATTTTGATGGAATCTTGTCTCACATTTAGATCTTTCATCCATTTTGAGTTTATCTTTGTGTATGGTGCAAGAGAGTGGTCTAGTTTTATTCTTCTGCATGTGGATGTCCAATTTTCCCAGCACCATTTATTGAAGAGACTGTCCTTTTCCCAGTGGATAGTCTTTCCTGCTTTGTTGAATATTAGTTGACCATAGAGTTGAGGGCCCATTTCTGGATTCTCTATTCTGTTCCATTTGATCTATGTGTCTGTTTTTGTGCCAGTACCACACTGCCTTGATGACCACAGCTTTGTAGTACAACCTGAAATCTCGCATTGTGATGCCCCCAGCTCTGGTTTTCTTTTTTAATATTCCCCTGGCTATTTCGGGTCTTTTCTGATTCCACAGAAATCTTAAGATGATTTATTCCAACTCTCTGATGAAAGTCCATGGTATTTTGAGAGGGATTGCATTAAATGTGTAAATTGCCCTGGGTAACATTGACATTTTCACAGTATTAATTCTTCCAATCCATGAGCATGGAATATTTTTCCATCTCTTTGTGTCTTCCTCAATTTCTTTCAGAAGTGTTCTGTAGTTTTCAAGGTACAGAAATAGATCTGCCCTACGACCCAGCAATTGCACTGCTGGGGATTTACCCCAAAGATACAGATGCAGTGAAACACCAGAACACCTGCACCTCAATGTTCATAGCAGCAATGTCCACAACAGCCAAACTGTGGAAGGAGCCTCGGTGTCCGTCGAAAGATGAATGGATAAAGAAGCTGTGGTCTATGTATACAGTGGAATATTACTCAGCCATTAGAGGTGACAAATACCCACCATTTGCTTTGACATGGATAGAACTGAAGGGTATTATGCTGAGTGAAATAAGTCAATCGGAGAAGGACAAACATTATATGGTCTCATTTATTTGTGGAGTATAAAAATTAGTGAAAGGGAATAATGGGGAAAGGAGAGAAAATGAGTGAAAATATCAGTGAGGGTGACAAAACATGAGACACCTAACTCTGGGAAATGAACAAGGGGTAGTGGAAAGGGAGGTGAGTGGGGGGTTGGGGTGACTGGGTGATGGGCACTAAGGGGGGCACTTGGTGGGATGAGCACTGGGTGTTATGCATTATGTTGGCAAATTGAACTCCAATAAAAAGAATTAAAAAAAATAATTACACAGGAAAGGAAAAATAAAAGAAGTTCTGTTACTCAGTTTGTGAACATCTTTCTAGCCCCACCCAACACATACACATTCACAAATACGTGTCCATTCCCCTGACTTGTTAAATAGGGCTATGGCAATTTGTTTTTTCCAGAAAAAACAAAAACAAAAATAAAATCGTATGATGAGTATGTGTCCACATCAGTACGTGTATTTGTGCCCTCCTTAAAAAAATAACCAAAATGTTTAAACAGTATTCCATTATAAAAAATGAGAAATATGACATCATTGGCTCAGGAACAGGCATGTAAAATGTTCCCAAGGCTTGGGGTTGCCTCCGACACTGCATGACCCCCCAGTACCTGTGTGGTGCCCGTGACTAAGAACTTCTCCTAAGCAGCCTACAAGTGTGGTTTGCTGGATCAATGAGTTCGCGTATATTAAAATGGTAATCAATAATTCCAAGTTGCATTTTGCATTTTACAATTTATATTCAATAACTGCTCCAATTTACATTGCTAAATTATAATCTTCAACCATTCTATGAGGTTTTTTAAAAAAATGTTGGCAATAAAAATTTTAATCTCTAAGAATTATTTTTCTCTGATTCTCTCTCTCTCTCTTTCTCTGTCTCCTTTTCCCCCCTCTTTGTAGCCGCCAGTTCTTATCTGGGGGATGCAAAGCTTCATAAATCTTTGCTGAAATTACTCAGAGGCAGGATAAGAGGTATAAAGGAAGCTTTGCACTGCTTTTCTCCATCTCTTTTCCTTGTGTTTGTAGGCTCTGTGGTCACACACTTGAGTTGGGATCCTGGCTCTGTCTCCTACGAGCTGTGTGACCTTGGGATGTGTTAACCCCTCTGTCTGAGTTTTCTTGCTGTGCAATGGGGTGCACTGTAACCTCCACACTAAGTTTCTTGGGTTAAGTGAAGCACTCTCCTGTGTGTATAGTAGGCACTCATGTTATTTGATGTGGTCTGTTGGTTTTCTTCAAACTTCCTGAGGTCCTGGGAGCTAGACTGAACTTGATAGAATCATGGTAGGTAGGTGATGTGGGTTTCCTTGGCACTCGTTTCTTTCCTTTAAGCAGGGCTCTCCTCTAAGTGAGGGAGACCACCAGCTTCCCTGAGAGACTCTCACTGAGAAGGAGTCAGTGAGAGGAAAATACAACTAGGTGGTTTCATGCATGGGCTTTGGCAGGCATGCTGGTACTGCTTTAATGGACAAGAGGAAGATGGTACCACATTTTCAGCCAGGCTCGTCTGCACCTTTCTTTCTTAGGCAGCCTGCTTTGATTTTTTTCCCCACGTTTCCTCCTAATCCTTGCCACCTACTAGGTCTCCTATGTAAGTTCAGACTTTGTGGGGCTCTGCTTTACTCGTCTCTTGACTTGGAAGAGCTCCCAGGAGGATACTCCACTTCCTTCTGAATCATGTATTCCTTCACCAAATACTTACCAAACACCCTTGCTAGTTGCAGTTCTAGGCACAGATGATGCAGTGAGACACAAACCCTAACCACACAGAGCTGATAATCCAGTGAACTGGGGAGACAAACCATAGACAAAGACATATCAGAAGAGAATGTACTCAATTCTGCTTTGGTCTAATGTTTTATTCTTGATCTGGCAAGAAATTAACTGATCAGGACATGAGTGCATTTTGCTGTGAAGGTCAAATGTGCAGAAGGAAGGGACATGTGGGTGGCACCTGCCCAAAGTGGGTTGCAAGGTTTTATTATTTTATTTTATTTTATTTTATTTATTTTTTTATTTTATTTTACTCTTGAGGGGGTGATGTAAGGTTTTACAGCTTCATTTCTAGTGAGGACATTTCCTGAATGTTCTGAAAAGCTGGAGGTGGGATTTCTGGGGACAATTTCCTCTACTTCCTGGTGGGCAGCAACTTGGGCAGCAACAAGTTTTTCATCAGACATTACTGGAAATCTGTACATGAATTTAATTTCCAGCCTTCCCCCAAATTAAATGAACCAGCTAATATCCTTTAAAAAAAACCCTCCTCTCTGTGTAAACATCCAGGGACATCTTCCATAGCTTGCAACCAAGACCCCCAATTGAGGAGCAAACTCTATGTTAGATTTCTTCCAGTGCATTAAAATGCAATAAATTCTCCCAGACAGAGGTTTCTTATCATCACGGCAACGACAAGGAAACAGAGACTGAAAAACAGTGACACACAGCTAGACCAAGTCAGAATACAAATGCAAGTCCAAATGGCTCAGAATCTATGCCTTTCAAATACGCCATCCCAGTTTCACATATTCTGTCTAATTCAGGACCCGTTCTAAATGCAGAGCAAAAAGGCTCAAAAGGGAAAATAAAAACGGATATCTAGTTCTGGGAGAATGAGATACAGAGAAGGAATGAGAAACTTAGATTTGATTGAAGATAGCATGAATTTATGTGTGTAGATCACCCACAGCTGGGTCCAGGTTGGCTCCAGACACAGAAAGCAATGGTCAACATTACACCTGTCTTCCCACCTCCCTTTCCTCGCAGGATGTGTTTCTTTGTTCATATCAGTGTTGATCCAAGCTAACATATGAGTGTCAAACTTATTCCCATTAATTTTAATTTTGTAACCTTTTTCTCCATCCTGTGTGAAATTTCTCTTCCAATGTTATAATCTGTTCAGCTCGAGTACATTCACACTGATTATTTAACCTTGTTTAATTTTTTGAATACTTCTCTCCACAGCTCCCCCCACACACTCTGCAATAGCGCAGACTTTCAAGAGGAGTAATCAAGATTCCTTGTGATATGACATCTCTTTTCATTGGTTCCACATCCCTCATTATTTTATCCCTTTTGTTTCCTTCAGTAGGTGGGGGCAGAGGATTTAAATTGAACATCAGCAATGAAGAAAGGCTTAAATTCAGACTGGGAACAAATGTGTATATGCCTGAGTGTGCCATAATCCTTGAGAACAATGGAAAATATCCTGGATTTAAGAAAAAAAAATGTATGAACTGTGATCAGAAGGGGAAAAAAAAGGATACTGGAATTAGTTTGAAATCTCAGTTATTTTAACTTCAATCCTTTTTAACCTTGAGAAAGTCATTTAGGCTCTCTGAAACTTTCTCTATTTTTTTTTCAAATAAGTAATCTCTCATGATCTACAAAAAAGGGGATAATATGTAATTTCATACTAACTGTGAGGATCAAGGAAGTGCAAGTAAATCAACCAAAACCACATCGTGTGTATTTGGGAAAACTGGATTTGGATCCATGTGTTTTTAGCATCAAAACTATATTTATATAGTTTTAAATAAACTAAATCTATTCCACAAAAAGGCAGTCAGGAAGATTATTAGAAGGTAGAGGGTATTGGTGCACCTGGGTGGCTGAGTCAGTTAAGCATCCGCCTTCGGCTCAGGTCATGATCCTAGAGTTGGAGGATTGAGCCTCACTTCGGGGCTCAGCAGAGTACCTGCTTCTCTCTCTTCCTCTCACCCCACTCTTGTGCTCTCTCTCTTTCTCTGCATCTAATAAATAAATAAATAAATAAATACATACATACATACATGCAAAATAGAGGGCACTATGGTTAAGGTGGTCAATAGGTCTTAAGCTGGGTACATGGATAGAAATCAGGACAGAAATGCCAAGGGATGATGTACAGAGTCCAAGGTCAGTATGACCATGGGACCTGAGAGAGCCAGGCAAAGCCAGTGTCAGGCCTCGACTCACCACACTCTATACTTCCCAATCTTCAGTAATGGAGATGCCCAACTGACTGAGCCAAATAGTTATTCTGTTTTAGGTTAGTATGCTCATCTATCATCCATCTGTCCATGCACATACCCGTTCATCAACCATCCACCCGTCCACCCATCCATCCACCCACCTGTGCACCCACTCATCCATCCAATGTATATTGAGCTCTTTTTATTTTTTTAAGATTTATTTATTTATTTGAGAGAGACACACAGAGAGAGAGAGAGAGATAAAGAAAGAGGTGGGGAGAGGCAGAGGAGGGAGAAGAGTCTCAAGCAGACTCCTCGCTGAGTATGGAGCCCATTGTGGGGCTTGATGCCACAACCCCAAGATCACGAATCAAAACCAAGAGTCAGATGCTCACTGACTGTGCCACTCAGGTACCCCATATTGAGCTCTTTTTAAATGGAAGGTACTGTACTAAATATTAAGATGCAAGTCTGAGCAGACTCAGTTTCTGTCTTCTTGGAATTCATAATCTAGTAAGGTCTCAAGATCCATTAATATAATAGTTAATAAATATATAAATATGAATTGTGATACATGCCTTGAAATAAAGGTATTTGTGTCAAAAGTAAACAGTAAACCAGGGTCTGGTCTAGTCTGTCCCGAGGAAGTGATGTTTGACCTGAATGGGATGGGCACTGCCTGGGAGAAGGAGATGTCGGGGCCATTTCTAAGGTGGGACATCACATGGAAAGGGCCTGAGGCTGGATGTTCAATCCCTCAATTGCATCACGCTCCCCCTGTGTGGCTATAGCAGCAGAGTGGTAGGAAACCAGGTAGGGCAGGCAGGAGGGCCAGACCACAAAGGCCATAAGTTGTTCTTTGTCTTTGTCTTAAAAATGTGGGGAAGCCTGGAAAGTAATTGGGGGATTTGCATTTTGAAACCATTATGGAGATTTGAATGAGAATGGTTGGGAGAGAGAAGTCATGGGATGCCAGCTGGTGAGGCATGATATGGACACTGCCATTGTGCCCATGGTCACACCATTCATAGATGACTCCCTGGGACTGGAATCCAATTCCCTCAGGAGCAATCAGTCCTAACAATAGGAAATGCTATAGGTGGATGGTGGGGAAGGAGACTCTAATCAAGCAGCAACCATGTTAAATGACTGTAAATTACCTAGGGATGCTGTAAGGAAGTTCTACAAACTGGGTGGCTTTCAATAACAGAGACTCATTTCCACACAGTTCTGGAGGCTAAAGGTCCAAAACCAAGGAACCTGTAGGGCTATGCTCTCTCTGAAGGCTATAGGGAAAAGCCTGTTGCCTACCTTTTTCTTAGCTTCTGTGTTGCCAGCAATCCTTGGTGTCCCTTGGCTCATAGATACGTCACTCCAATCTCTGTCTCTGTCTTCACCTCCTTGTGTCTCTGCTTCCTATGGCCATCTGTTATAAGGACACCAGTCATACCGGATTAGGTTGCATTCTAATGACCTCATCTTAACTTGATTACATCGGCAAAGATCCTACTTCCAAATAAGGTCACATAGAGATAGTGGGGATGAGGACTTCAACATATCTTTTAGGGGAACATGATTCAACCTGTACATGGACATTATTGTCTTCTCAGCAATATCAACATGACAAATACCTCCTCTCTGCTCATAACCTCCATCCCCCATATCTGGCGATTGTGGTCACACACTGTGTGCCAGCTATGTGCTTGAGTGCTCATGCTTTACAGACATTGCACTCAACAGTCCTTTGAGGAGAGTGTTCCCATCCTCATGAAGCAGATGGGGTCACAGAAACTTGAGGAGAGTGAGTCTCCCATTCTGCATTGCTGAGTAGTTGTAGGTTGGCATTTGCGCTTATATTTTGTTCTCTTCCGTTTTACTCTAAACCCCTGGCTGTTTCATTTTTACCTCATGTCTTGGGGAGGTGAACTCCTCCCTTAGTCTCCCTGTGCTCTCAGGGCATGTCCTGCAAAGACAAATCTCCAGGCAATTCCTGCTGCAGCCAGACGGATCTCTGACAGGGGCCATCAGGAGAACAGGGCAATAATCTAGGATTTCTCCTCTTTCTTTTTCACTAGCATCCTTCATAATTAGTTTTTGAATTATACTGCTCTCAGCCACATTCTAATTGTTAAAAATTATATAATCAAAATCTCCATTAAAATAAGTGTGCATCATTATTGGTGTAATTAGGTTTAAATGACAGAGTTTTAGGAAAATTGGGCCAGCTATTCTCCTCTTTCTCCTTTTTCTTCTTTCTCTTCTTTTCTGTATTCTTTCCTTCTTCTCTCTTTCATTCCCTCTTTTTCTTGTATATGTGAGGGGTGAGTGTATATGTCTGAGAAATTAATAGAAATTTTTTAAAAAGGCTCATAATCAGGTATCCCTTCCTTCCTGAATGTTTGCATTACACCACTTGCTTTTAGGAAGAATCTACATCAGGACCTGGAAACCCAGGAAGTGGGGGGTGGAAGGTGGGAGATGGGCACTCTTGGCTTTAGATTTTAGATTTAGATCAAAATCTAAAAGGGGTTATGGAGCAGTTGTGGGATGGGTGTTCCTATTTCATAGGAACCGTCTACTTTCGGATACTGGGGATACTTTTCTCTTTGGGGGTCTTATTCATAGAGGAAAAGACTCCCCATTGCCTAGAAAGCAATTACATGAAATTGGCCAAATAAAAACAAATTAGAGTTGACTTTGTATCACCTAGATCAGCTATATGCAACTATACTTCATTTTTACCTTGGCTTGTTCTTTAAGCCCTGATTTTACCTTTCATGAAGCAGGGGGATACATGCAATAGAAGAAGTAAGGCTTTGGAATCAGATACCATAGTTCAAACTCTGTTTCAGGTATTTCTTAGTGGTCTGATTTTACCTTTCTCTTTATGTCTGGCTCTCAAATTTCTTCATTTATTTAAACTTCTGCAAACCCTTTGCACTTATTGAGTGCCTTCTTATGATGTGCTGAGTGCTTTTCTAGGTACTGAGGATAGAACAATGGACAAAAATGTTTCTGATTTCAAGGAGCTTACATTCAGTTTTTGGTGTTTTGTGCATTTTCTGCAATGTCTGATACATCTTTTCACTTAGGTATACTTGATATATTATGTCCAAATCCATAACTACCATATACAGATGAATCCCTGATGCAACTGGTAGCGAAGATCTGTCTCTCTGCAAAACCCCTGTAAGTTCAGTACCCACTGGCCCTTTCCATTTCATTGTCCTCCAAAGCACGTAAAACCCAGTATTCATAATCCAGGCTCACCAATGATTTTATCCCCCCCTGGGGTTGCTTAGCCATTCAGCCTAATAAATACGTAGTAATACATGCAAAATTACTGAGAACAATACTGGATACTGTCTGGTCCTGCTTGTGCTTGTCATGAGTAGACATACATAACATATGCATTAAGTAAATGATGGAATGAATGAATAAGAGTGTAAGAAGGCAGGCATATGGGAAAAATATTCTATAGTTCTTCCAGAAGATGGGAAGTCACCTAATCCAGCTTAGTTAATAAAGTCCTAAAATGGAAGCTTGAACAAAGTGCTGTAGGAAGGCATTACCACAAGTCCTGCCAAGTCAGGAAATTCTTTATTGAGGAGGTAACATGTTACTGGGGTCTTTAAAGAAGAGTAGAGATTGCTCATATGGAGAAAATGGGTAGAGGAGAAGAGCTATGACTGATTTGTCGAATGAGCTGAATTTGACAAAGTATAACATAAAACACTTAAAAACATGTTTTCCTTCTCTAGCGCCAAGCCCATTCTGTCATTTTTCCTTTTCCAAAATTGAAGTGATGCTTTGAAAGAGCTTTTTGATCACTTTCAGGTATGCATTAGTCAGCAATTCTCATAACAATGCTTTGTAACAAACCATTTCAAACCCAGTGGCTCACAGCAGTGAGCCATTATTCTCGCTTGCTCTGTGGTTCAGCTCATCTATACTAGGCTTGGCTGGACAGTGCTCTGGCCATGGATCAGCTGGGTTTGACAGTGAGATTTTGGTCTGCTTTACTGCCTTGTTCTGGGCACAAGAGGAAAGGCTATGAACATATTTTGAAACCAGCCATAAGAAAGGTGGAATGCAGCCTCTTCCACTAATGCAGCCTCTTCTGCTAACCTTGATCATTTTGGTAGACCTGAGAGCTGCTCACAAATGCTCTAGTCCTCTTTTCTTCTTAGAACAGGTAAGATCATACTTGGACATCTGTGTAAAGGAAGCACGCTCTGGCTGCCTTGTTGGAGAAGTGCCATTCCCACTGTGACTTTCTTTCCTAGGTCTATGTCTGGGGCAGCTCCAGCCAGCATTTCCCTTGTAGGCAACACCATTCCTGTACCCTTCACTCTGTAAAGTACAAGTCAATTCATCAAAATGCTCTCTCACTGCACTCTGTGGAGCCCTATGTCAGGACTGGAACTCAGGGCTTCCTCAAACCCCTGTTCTTGCCTCCCTGAAGAGAGGAGGAAGAATGCCTTTACCTACCCTAGATCAACAACTATTTTTTAGGATTTTATTTATTTATTCATGAGAGACACACACACACAGAGGCAGGGACGTAGGCAGAGGGAGAAGCAGACTCCCCACAGTAAGCCTGATGTAGGACTCGATCCCAGGATCCCAGGCTTATGATCTGAGCCAAAGGCAGATGCTTAACCACTGAGCCACTTAGGCATCCCTAGATTGACAGCTTTCTTGAAAATTTTTTTTTCAATCAATTTATTTGATCAATCTCTGGGCTTCTCTTATAGAGTTAGGATGAGTTTTGGGATAAGGTCTCAGGACTTGTTTTGTCCAGCTCTTAGCACGTCTGGCAGAGATGGTCTTAGCTCTCATCTTGTCTAAAGAACATATGGGCAATTAACCTCTATTGTCTCAGATTTAAAAATCTCCATAGAATTATAGAGACAAACAAATATATGAATTTGCCATCTGCAAAGGCTTAAAAAGATTGCCACATATCCCAGGAGAAGTGAAAATTCAGTGTGATGCTTTATGGCTAGAAAGAGATAAAGCATGAGGATGGACAGGCAGGCTGAGCCCAGGTGATAAAAGCCCGTACAGTTGTGTTTTCCATGATGCCCAGTATCACGCCTTCTGTTGCATCTTGCTCTGAACTTATGGAGGTATTCAGTCCAACTCAGAGTCTATCTCTATTTTAGTAGATTTATTAGTGTGTCCCCAAAATCCATGTCTGCACAGAACCTTGGATGAGACTTTATTTGTAAAAAAGGCTTTTTCAAATATGATTAAATTAAGATGAGGACATACTAGATCATGGTGGGTCCTGAATTCAGTGGCTGGTACGCTTGTAAGAGTAGAACACTGTGTGATGAAGGAGGCAGGGGTCAGATGGAGGAGTACCACTACAAGGAAGGTCAGCGGCCAACAGAAACTGGAAGAGGCACAGAGGATCTTCCCTTGAATTCTCTGGAGGGACCTCACCCTGTTGACTCCTTGATTTGGACTTCTGGCCTCCAGAACCATGAGAGAATGAATTTTGATTGTTTTAAGCTCCAGCCTGCAGCAATTTGTTACAGCAGCCACAGGAACCTGCTACACCACCATCTTACTATTCCTGTATCCACTCTGCATTTTCCCTTCCAACTAGAACACACGTTCCTCAGATGGCAGGAGTCTGGCTCTATTTCGCTTTGTATTTCCCCAAACATAGTGCTTTGACATGGAGACATTTATGATATATCTGCTGCAATAAAAGCATTGATACATGGTTGATAATTAGCTTTAATTTGAAATCACTTCACAACAAATTGGAAATTTATAACAAACACAGAAGAAGTGTGAATGGGGGAAGTGAATAATGATACGCTATTTACCTCCTACTATTGTTCCTGCCTTGCGATAGATCCCTTCTGCCATTAACTTCAAATTCTTGCTCAATTATTTGGGTCAATTCATATTCTTTAGAAACAGTTGGCATCTTTAGTCAACCCATTTAAGTTTCATCTGAAGGAGTGAATTGATTAAAAAAAAACAGTGAAATAAAAACAATTGGAAACTGCAAGTAAACAGGAAATTATTAAAAATAACTTGGGTAATGGATTTAGGAGAGTGTAATTTTATTTTAATTTACTTGCAGAGTGTTAATTGTTCAATTATCAGAACACACAAAAGGAAAGATAATGTGAATCTTCAATAACATTATATGTAGTATTTTTCTGTGAATTTCTCCAGGGAGGTTGTGATGACTAACACTCTTATTTTATTGCATTTTTTACCTTGACTATTTATTTAAAAATATCTCTCTGTTACCTAGGTGGGAAGAAGCTTTTTGAGATAAAATAGCACACAATAGAAAGGGAATCTTTCTTATCATATAAAATGTTATTAATTTAAAATGAGGCGAGGGGGAGAAAATAATCAAAGCATTTGAAATGTGAGAATGAAAAAAAAAGATCGGGTACCTGGGTGGCTCAGTCAGTTAAGTGTCTGCCTTCATCTCAGGTCATGATCTCAGGGTCCTGGGATCCGGCCCCTTGTCATATAGGGCTCCCTGCTCAGCAGGGAGTCTGCTTCACTCTCTCCTTCTTCCCCTCCCTACCCTGCTCATGCTTTCTCTTTCTCAAATAAATAAATAAAATCTTTTAAAAAAAGATATTAGATATATTCATTTTGAACAGGGTGTGCATTGTGGACATTATATATATGATCACATATAAAAAAACAGTTAGGGATCCCTGGGTGGCGCAGCGGTTTGGCGCCTGCCTTTGGCCCAGGGCGCGATCCTGGAGACCCGGGATCAAGTCCCATGTCGGGCTCCCGGTGCATGGAGCCTGCTTCTCCCTCTGCCTCTCTCTCTCTCTCTCTCTCTCTCTCTCTCTGTGTGTGTGTGTGTGTGTGTGTGTGTGTGACTGTCATAAATAAATAAAAAAATTTAAAAAACCAGTTAAATAAAAGTAGGGAAACACTTCGGAGTGCATCAGAGCCTTTTTTTTTTAAAGATTTATTTATTTATTTATGATAGACATAGAGAGAGAGAGAGGCAGAGACACAGGAGGAGGGAGAAGCAGGCTTCACGCCGGGAGCCCGATGCAGGACTCGATCCCAGGTCTCCAGGATCGAGCCCTGGGCCAAAGGCAGGCGCTAAACCGCTGAGCCACCCATGGATCCCCATCAGAGACTTTAAGGTCCTAAGTTAAATGTTTTGCATGGAATATTCAGACCATAATTCTGAACTATCACAAAGTCCGTGTTGGTGGGCTCGGAGTAATAAGGACAGACTATATATGTAAAATGGAAAAGTAATGTATGGACAGTATTTTCTTGTTCCTGTCCTAATAAGTCATCCCCAGATGGCAAGCTACACCCTAGAGACTGGAGTCTTCAAGTTGTGTTAATTTTTTCCATCTTACTTCCTGCTGATCGATATCACTACCAAAAGCTGCTTTCTGCAATGAACACAATTTAGCTAATGAGGAAGTAGGCAGCACTTCTGTTTGAATTATGGATCGTGTGCTGAGAAATAGTCTTCTCCATATGTCACTTTCATTGGAGTGAGCAAAAGGAGGATTCGTATTATTATTTTATTTTAACCCAAATGGCTTAAGTAGCTGGCTTTCTAGATTTGAAGGCTCTTCATATGGATGGGTAAATACTCTTTAAGTAGATACTTTCTGCCAATAAAATTTGGACAGCTCATGGCAGTTGAGATATGAGGGTCTTGGTCCATGTCTTTCCTTATTTTCTTAGGTGACCTTGGGCCAGGTGTTTGATTTTTAGAGGTGCCAAAGATTCTCCCTTGACCAAGCAACCCTTGCCAGCATCCTCTGAGCTCTCCTCTTGACCAGGCCTCAACCTTGGCTTATAAACTTGCATGAACATTTTCTAACAGCTCAAGGCCACATATCTAGGATGAATGTGGTTCTCTTTAAAGCACCTGTCCCAGAAAACTCAAAGCTGCCCAAAGAATTTGTTTGTTCACCCAGTTCCTTAAGATAAGGTCTCTGTCTCTTGGTTTCTGTGGGAAAGTAGGAGCAATCCTAGGTGGGTGTCACATTGACCAAGTCCCCTCCCACTTTTTGTAATTGTTCACTTCCCTGACTCTACTGAGCCTCTGCTTACTCCTTCCCCTACTCCCTGAGACCTGCTTTAAAATGCGCAGTCATCTCTGTACAAATGCAAGCTAAGTTCAGAACACATTGGATTATTTTCCCTATTGCTATCGTATATTACTGATAAAAATCTGTTCTTGCGGCTTTATTGTCCAGCTTTATCTTTGACAGAGGCTGTGATTTTTCTGTAATGCAGAAGGTGGATAATGACCAAAATTCCCATCCTCTTTGGTATTTTCTTTTTCTTTTTTAGATAGAGAAAAAGAGAGTGAGTGGCTAGGGGCAGAGGGAGAAGGAGAGAGAATCTTAAGGAGGCTCCATGCCCACCTCTGAGCCCAACGTGGGGCTTGATCCCAGGACTCTAAGATTATGAGCTGCACTGAAATCAAGAGTCGGATGCTCAATTGATGGAGCCACTCAGGAGCCCCAAAGCTGGTATTTTCTGATTCAATATATTAGTGTCCAGAGTTCTTTGGGAAAAATGATGGTCATCAGTTCTTTTTTTTTTTTAAAGGTTTTATTTATTTATTCATGAGGGACAGAGAGAGAGAGAGAGAGAGAGAGAGAGAGAGAGAGGCAGAGAAACAGGCAGAGAGAGAAGCAGGCTCCATGCAGGAAGCCCGATGTGGGACTCGATCCCGGGACTCCAGGATTATGCCCTGGGTTGAAGGCAGCGCTAAACCGCTGAGCCACCCAGGCTGCCCATGGTCATCAGTTCTGCATGGAATTTGACAATTTTCACCTATTCCTGGAAGCATCCCCTACTCCCTTAGCAAAAAGAGTTTGCCCTTGTGAATCTTCCTTCTCCAAATGAGCAAAACACTGATTTTGTCCTCTGCCATCACCATGTTTAATGGAATTCCTGTACTGCCACAATTTCTTCAAGGTCTTTGAAGACAATAAACAGAAACAGCTGGGAAGGTTCGGAGACAGTATTAAACACTAGCTTTATTGATGACTTCTGCTTGCAAGTCAAGTGATGTGAGGAGCCCCTCCTACTGCTCAGAAGGAATGAGAGCATCCATAGGGGCTCAGATTTCATCAGTGGGGCAGGAGGCCATAGTACTATCCCTTGCATAGCTCCTGTCTCCTTGAACCACATAGGCCTGAAAATTTTTTAAAAAACCCAAACCTGGGGGGGGAATTGGGGGGGTGACTGGGTGGTGGGCACTGAGGGGGGCACTTGACGGGATGAGCACTGGGTGTTATTCTGTATGTTGGCAAGTTGAACACCAATAAAAAATAAATTTATTATTAAAAAATAAATAAATAAATTCTCCAATGGTGCAGGAAAAAAAAAAAAAACCCAAACCTGGTTAATTGAGCCACTTTCTCTACTGGTGAAGTTGTGGGAAACAAGCATTCTCACATACTGGTGGCATAAATCCAAATGGAATGGATTCAGAGGAAGAGGAGAATTCAGGATTATTGATGGCAAGTGCATACATACTTACTCTTTGCCCTGGAATCAACACATCAAAGTAAACATCCCAAGATAAACTGACAAATAAATCTAAAAGAAGTATGCTCATGGTTGTGCAAGATAGCACAATTTGAAGGACCCCTGGGAGAGGAGTCACCATCCTGTGGGGTAATTGCCACTCTCTGCAGAAGGGGTCGGACTACAGTTATGTAATAAGGGCTGGAAGAATCATGAAGAAATTGGCTGATTGGCTTGAAATCATGAATGAACAAGTGTAGCTCTCATCCCCAGGAGTGGAGGTTTGGGTCCTATTTCCACGTAAGCTGACATAGCTCACTGAATGGACATCCAGGAGACAGACAGTGAGCACCATTGCACTCTAATGGTGAGCTTAGAGCTCTAATCTAAGCTCTACTGTAATGATGAGGACTTGGCTTGTCTCACTGATGTCCCTTACCTATATTTCCCCTCAGAAAGAGGGGCTGATGGCACCATGGAGGAACTAATGCTGGAGCATGGATGACAAAGCATATCTGCATGGTGCAAGGCATGGGCTGCAGTAGCTTGGGAGTGCACTGCTCAAATCTGCCTGGCTTCTTCTGTCCTTCTACTTTTCTGTATGCAAGAGGCCCCCTAGCTTTCACATCCACCTTCTAGTTAATAGTCTGTTACTCACTTCAGCTGTTCATTATAATTTTGTTGGGCATCAGTGGTGCTTAGTAACTGCCATCTCTTATAGGTTGAATTGCGTCCCCTCTGCTCCCCTAAATTGTATGTTGTAACCTTAACCCCCAAAGTGACTATATTTAGAGATAGATCCTTAGGACCTTTAAGGACATAATTAAGGTGAGATGAGGTCATAAAGGTGAGTCCCCAGTCCAATAGGATTGGTGTCCTTATAAGGAAAGAAGAGATGCCAGGAGTGTGTATGTACAGAGGAAAGGCCCTATGAAGGCATAGTAAGATGGTGGCCATCCATAAGCCAAGGAAAGAGGGATCACCAGGAGCCAATACTGCTGGCATCTTCATCTTGGGCTTCCAGCCTCCAGATTTGTGAAAAAAAAATTTCTATCATTTAAATCTCCAGTCCCTAATATTCTGTTATGGCAGCCCTAGCAAAATAACATACCCTCCTATCTCTTTTTCCTTGTAGCTGCTATGATCTCCAGACATCTCAATAGCCTGATATGTCACTCTTTGTAGTGCATTGTTTTCCATCAAAATATTCTTCAAATTCACCTCCAATAAATGTCATAACAATTGGACCACCACGTCGTGCCAAAGTTTTCTGTATTCCACCTACTACTAGGGATGGGGTCCTCCTCCAGCCAGGTGGTGGGCCATCCACCTCCAAGTTTCTGCCCATTGTCCACTTTATCTGACCAGTCCCTGTGCAAAGAGCTGTAGGGTGGGTTTTCTGGAAATAGGTGCTAAGGCAGAGTTTGAGCTGCATGATATTTTTTAGGAATCACTGCTTGTAAAGGGGAGTGGATGGAAGCAAGATGGCCCAGAAAAAGTGAGTTGTGAGGCTGGTCTAACATAGCCTCAGAAAGCATGGTGGGGAGTTTGGGACCTGGTATAGACCACCTGAGGATCCCATGTTTAGCCAAAATGGCCAGGCCTTAATACCCCGCATTACTCAGTTCCTTGAGGCAGACTGTTCCAAACAGGCATAATCTCAGCTGGGACATCTGTCTGCAACTGAGGCGGACCCTGTAGGGCTGACAGCTGGAGGCTGTCTGCTCGTTGCCTTCCTACAGGTGGCAGCAAACCCTTTCCTGAAGAGGGGGCTGGTGGTGGGAGGGGGTGGAGAAGAGAGGACACAGGTGTCACACCATCGTGTTCACCACAACAAAAACTTATAGTAAAAACTTATAGTAAAATTTATTCTTGATGATGGGATATTTAAAAACATTTCCTTTGAGATTGAAAGAAAGAAATACAGGATCTTATTCCTAGCTCTTCTATTTGGTAGGGTATTAAAGTTACCTGCTGGAGTAGTATGGCAAGAAAAAAGAAAGAAAAGAAGGGACTGTAAAAGGAGAAACAAAACTGCCATTATTTGCAGATAATTTCCCTGTGTATATAATATTGTGGCAACTTGTACATTCCAACATGGCCCCACCAAAGCTATTTCATAGGAAGCTGTTTAGAGTGTGATTGGCACTCCTCCCAGAGAGAGGCAGCATCTGTGTTCCTTCTCCTTGAATCTGGGAGGAGATTTGTGATTCCCAGACCAATAGAATCCAGTGGAGTGCTATGACATGCTCTCTTTCAGGACCCTTGCTTTTGGAACATAGCCACCATGTTGGGAGGAAGCCCAGGACACCTGGAGAGGCCACATGTGAATGTTCCAGATGACAGCCTCAGCTAAGATCTTAGCTAATAGTCAGCAATTGCTGGAAAATGAACAAGACTACAGATGATTCTATGGCCCCAATAGTCCAGCGGTGGACATAGAGCAGAGAATCCATCTCCACTGTACCCTATCTGAATTCCTGACCCACTGAAAGCATGAGCAATAATACGTGATTATTATTGCTTTAAGCCACTAGATTTTGGGATAATTTATTACACTGCAATAGATTACTACAAATATTTAAAAAGCTATAGATATAATATTAGTTTGCATTCTAACAACAAACAAAAGTCAAATTTAAAAGCTTACAATAGCATAAAAATATAATTACCTAAGAATAAACATAACAAAAGTCATACAAATCCTTCAAAGGGACAATCATAGACATGTATCATGCTTATAGATTCACAGAGTCAATATTGTGTAGATAGCAATTCTCTCAAAATGTCAACCAAAATCACAATTATTTTGTAACATAATGAACTGATTCTAGAATTATATGGGTATTGTAAAGGCTAAGAATAGTGGCTCTCCAGAAAGAGAGCAAGGTGAGTACTTTATCAGATTATAAAGCTAAAGGGCTTATGACACTGGATTATTGGTCCAAAGACTACAATAGGAGCAAATAGAACACAATAAAAAGCCTAGATGTCCAAACTTTATAGATACAGAAACTTTAAACGTGGCAGACATGGTAATGTAGAATAGCAGTAAACTGGTGGATTTTTCACAGAATTTCTAGAGACAACTTATTAATCATATTAAACAAAAAATGAAATTCAATATCCCTACACAGAGACCAGGCACAGATGGCATAAGGCATACATACAAAAAAGTAAAAATTAAAAGATTTTAAAAACAAGATAAAAATTTCTTGATAAACTTCAAGTAGGAAAGGTTTTTGTTTTTTGTTTTCTGTTTTAAAACAGTCTAAAAGAACCCCCAGCCTTGACTAAGGTTGGTCAATGTGATCACATTAAATTTAAGAATTTCTATTTCTCAGAAGAATCTTTACAGATTACAGGAGAAATGACATGAGCCTTTGCTTCAAAATGATATGAGAAATGATATGAGCCTTTGCTTCAAAATAATTATGTAGGGCCAGAGGGTTCAGAAGTGGGTATATTTGGCTCATGTGTGTCCATAAGCTGATGATTATTGCAACTGGGCAATGTTTATAATTGTAAAACCTGGAAACAACTCAAATGCCAATTAATAGTGGAATAGACCAAAAAAAAAAAAAAAAAGGCACAATCACACAGTAACTGTTTAGCAGTGAAAATGAACCATAGTTTATATGCGTCAACATGGATGGTTCTCATCTGGAGAAGATGAACCAAACTCCAAAGAATCTGTTCAGTATAATTCTCAAACAGGCACAACCAAATGCCATTTGTTGAGGGATCCACACAAGAGTGGGAAAATGTTATAGAGAATAATTATCACAACATCCTGTGCAGTGATTATCTCAAGGGAGGGGGCAGAGGGGAGAAGGCATAGTGAATTCCAAATAACTTAAAAATTCCATTTCTTACTCTGGATGCTAGTTACATATTTGTTTATTTCATTTTAAAATTTTATGCTATATATATTACTTTTCTGCATATCATATATAACTAACTGTAGAAACAAAAAATGTCAAAAAAGGCATAGCTATATGATGAATCTTGAGACGATTAATGTGCTTGGTATTTTGTATGTAGTATTTCTAATTCAAATTTATGAATTAGCAGTCTTTATTTGGACTTGCTTTAAAAATAAAGTATCACCACTGTTGTTGTCTGATTCATTTATAAGCCTGCATATTTCATCAACTGTTCACTTTGTATGAGGCATGTTACTGAGTGTTGGGGACACAAAGATAAATAAGACCAAAGCCTTGCTGCCCAGGAGCTTGCATTTCAATATAAATGTATTTACTGTGGGTGAGAGTTAAACATCTTAGAGCCTAGATCAGTGGCTCTTAGACTCAAACATGGATCGGAATCCCATTGGGGGGGGGGGGGGGGGCTTGGCAAAACATTGGGCTCCAGTCCTAGAGTTTCTGATTCAGCAGATGTGCACCAGGGCTTGGGAATTTGCATTTCTAGCATTCCCAGATGAACCTACTTTGAGAACACTGATTTATAATATTTTTATGATCCTAAATGTCTTCCTTAATTTAAATGATTTTTCTCGCCTCAGTTTTTTCCTATGCTTAAAAATTTAAACAAAGAAACAAACAACCTGTTAATCTATAAAGTTTAAAATATAGCATTCCTTAATTCGTCAAATAACTTATTTTTTTTCTTTTCATCATGCTTTCTTGCAAAAATTAAAGCTACAGAGAGATAAAAGAGGAAAGGTGATGTACCCATGTCCAAACTGGGTTTTAGAAAAGGGGAAGATGCTTAAGCAGTTGCTAGATGGGACAGAGTACTTGCAGCTAAAGCTATCCATCTGATAAGAGAGACCATACCCTCTGTGAGCTGCATGGCATGATATGCCCAGTGTCTACTGGCAGGCACTAGGTAGGGTTCAAGACACTGCTGAGAAGCCACTCAGAATTAAGGGATCATCTCCTTGGAGATTATGGTAATTAAACATTTGGATAGATCTGAGAGATAAAGAGCAAGTTCAGTGTAAAGTACTTAGTGTAAAGAATTGTCTGAATATTTTCTTTTTGTTTTCTTTCAAACGATTGTGGCTTGTTTGTCTCCCAAATATGAGGTCCAGGGCAGTCCTGGTGGCACATCCTCTAGTCTTGTGGTGTCATCCTCATCTCATGGCTCTCCTCAAGGTCCTTGGATGGCTGCTGCCTTTCAGGACATCACACTGGTATTCCAGGAAGCAAGAAGGAAATAGGGCAGTGCAGGGAAGGTCATAGCAGCTGAGTTTCCCTTTCTGCCAGGCAAGTGAGATTGTGCCTGGAAATTGCAACCAGATTTTTTTCTGCTTGAATTTCATTGGCTAGAATGATGCTATAAGACCACCTAAGGCTGGAAAGGGGATAGGGAGGTGACAGGATGAGACCTTGGGTTGGCCAGCTACAGTGTCTGCCACACTGAAAGGGGACCATCTTAATTTCAGGCTTCCAAGAGGTCAGTCTGTGAGTTTTCTGAAAGATTTCCCATTTATCTCAGTGCAAGATTTTTCTCAATAGAGTTTGATGTGGCACAATGCATATCCCATATTGGGCAGGAAAACTGCCTCCTCTCTTGCAGACCCATTCTTTCCTGGTTTTATAGGATGGTAATTAAGAGTGCTTTATTTAAAGCCAGACTTTGTGGGCTTGACTCCCAGCTCCTCCTCTTTTTCAGCCGTGTTGAGTTGGGGTGAGTTACCTGCTCCCAGCATTTAAATGTCTTCACCTGTTAAAAAAAAAAAGGATTAAAAGTGTTTCACACCTTATCAGAGTGTTGTGAGAATTAAATGAGCTAATCTGTGTAACGCAGAACAGTGCTCAGCCCACAGCAAGCTCTCAATAAATGTTGGCAATTATTCTTCAAAGTTTAGAAATTTACATGATATCAAGCACTATCACCAGGTTTGATGGAGATGCCTTTCATTTGCTTTGGACTTATTCAACGCTTATTCTTTTCCTCTTTCCTTTTGAGCTTATTGCTTCTGAATCCCCAGAGCTGTGCTGAGTTTGAGCTTCCTAAGTGATAGAGTTGCTCTTCTCTCTTAAGCAGGCATTTCTGGTCTTGACAGTACATTTGCTGCCATGTCTCTTTCTGTATTTTCTCTCAGGCCTCTGACATCTGCATCCTGGGAAGGGTGGGGACCATGCACATCCCCCGGCGGCTTCCTAGGCTGAAGCTACCAATGTGTCTGTGGCTCACGCTCCTGGGAGCCTCAAGAGCTCCAATTCCTTTCCTCTGTGTTCCGTAGGAAACAGTCTTTCCCTGCCTTCTAAAAGTTTCCTGCTTAATATAGCATTTCTGTTTTCTCACTTGCCCTCTTCTGCTCTGATGTTCCTTCAGGAGCACCCACCTGGGGGTGGGTCATTGTACTTTGCTCAGTAGGTCAGTTTCCTTTCCCGGCACTGTTTGTTGGGTCCTCTTTCCTCTACCTCTCCCACTGCTCTCTGGCCCAGATACTTATTTCACTAATTTTCTACTCCCAATAATCCCTAATCTAGTGGTTCCCATAGCGAGAGAGATGAGCTCAATGAGTCACGGGCCTGCTACACACAAGTGTCCAGAGTCGGATGATGCAATATGGCCAGTATTCAATGTTGAGACCAATATCTAACCTAGACATGGTCTTGGTCTGCTATTTTCCTGACCAGTTCCCCTCTTAGATACCTCAGATCTGCTGTGCTCACTTGCACATCCCTAATTCCATAAATCATCGGATCGGTCATATTTCTTCTGGTGCAAAGAATACCTTTATACCCATTCCAGAACTATGGTCTCAAAATATGCCCAGCGGTTCCTGCTCACACTAGAAAGAATTCACCCTGTCTTACGATTCTTCACCATGAGATGATGCTAATGCATGAAATATGAGCCCCTTCCCTCCAGCAAACATTAATCCCCCAAGGTTTTGAGTTAAATTACTTGAAAGTCACTGTCTTCCTTTGAAGTAAACACAGCATGTATCCTGGGGTTGATGATAATGTGATCTTTTATATTAAAATGCCATTATAACAATCCAAGGAAATGTTTGGTTAGTTGCTAGCCATCCTTTGTAATAGAAAATCTAACCTATAAAAAAACCCTCAAAATTTATATAAAAACAAATTTGTTCCTGGTATGTTCAAGTCACTTGCTTTATAAATCATGGAGGACATTTTAGTCCAATTTTATTCAACTTAGCACTGAACTGTCATATTAAAATATTTGGGGTGGGGCAGCAAACTTATGCATCAGTATCCTTTTCATTTTTCAGGGAAGAAATAATTGCATTTATAAGATAAAAGATAGATATAAACATTGATGTCAGTGAATTCATGACATATCACTTCCATCATATTTTCTCTTTTTTAAAAAGATTTATTCATTTGAAAGAGAAAGAGTGGAAGAGGGGCAGAGGGAGAGAATCTTAAGCAGACTCCCTGATGAGAGCAGAGTCTGACATGGGGCTCAGTCTCACAACCCTGAGATCATGACCCAAGCTGAAATCAAGAGTTGGGCGCTTAATCAACTGAGTCACCCAGGCATCCTGTCATCATATTTACTGTTTGAAACAATCTTGAAAGCTGGTGAAGAGGACATATGTTGTAAAAGCTTTATATTCTTTCTATTTTTAAGCAAAGATGCTTATACAGGAATAAATGAGACAATCTGGTTAAAAATGAAAAAATACTAAAATCAATTTAAATAACATATGCAACTCTTCATGCTTATTATGAAGATTTAGAAGGACACACCCAATCTACTAGTAGGACAGACCATATAGCCTCAGTTGTTCATAGAATTTTCTATATGTCTCCCCATTGCCCATAGAAGATATCCTGCTCAAGGTCAAGCACCAGGTAGAATTTACCTTTGCATTTCCAAAAGTAAACCTCTAATATTGACATCTCTCAAGTACACAGTGCTGTGTTGTTGTTGTTGTTTTGAAGATTTATTTATTTATTTGAGAGAGAGCATGCACCACAATGGAGAGGGGCAGAGGGAGAGAGACAATCTCAAGCAGACTCCCCTCTGAGTGTGGAGACTGATACAAGTCTCATCTCATGACCCTGAGATCATAAGCCTGAGCCTAAACCAAGAGCAAGACACTTAACCAACTGCATCACCCAGGCACCCCTAGTACTTAGTGTTTGTGGGGACAGACTAAACTGATGAGACCATGGGTTAAATTCTTTGAAATTCAGCAGTCCCTTTAAAGAAAAAAACCCAACTGTTAACCTCTCTAACCTAGAGAGGGGACAGGGAGGAGAAAAAATGTAGATTCATAACTTATTGCAAAATTAAAATGAATATGAATGTGTATTATCACTGTCTAAACTCGTCAATACTTAATTTATTACATGTTTATTATATTATTTTTACATGTTTATTATTTATATTATTAATGTTGTTATTTATATCATTATTATTTTTATTTATATATTGATGCAAAGTTTAGTATATATCATTGTGTGTTAATTCCTGACATTTTTCCTCTGTATTAATTGATCATTTATATCCTTTGCCCACTTTTCTTTAGGGTTTTTGTATTTTTTTCATTTTTATAAGTTCTTTATGTAGTCTGTAAACTATTTCTTTGCTTATTATTTCAGTTGAAAATGTTTTTCCCCAGTTAAGTGTCTGATTTTTGTTTTTGTTTTTTTAAAGATATTATTTATTTATTTATTTATTTATTTATTTATTATTTATTTATTCATGAGAGACACACAGAGGGAGGCAGAGACATAGGCAGAGGGAGAAGAAATCTCCCTGTGGGGAATCTGATGTGGAACTCAATCCCAGGACCCCAGGATCACACCCTGAGCTGAAGGCAGACACTCAACTGCTGAGCCACCCAGGTGTCCCTGATTTTCGTTTTTATTTTATTTTATTTTATTTTATTTTATTCAGAGAGAGAGAGAGAGAGAGAGAGAGAGAGAGAGGCAGAGACACAGGCAGAGGGAGAAGCAGGCTCCATGCAGGAAGCCTGACGTGGGACTCGATCCCGGGACTCCAGGATCACACCCCGGGCTTCAGGCGGTGCTAAACCGCTGCGCCACCGGGGCTGCCCTGATTTTCGTTTTTAAAACATACCTTAGCCTTGACATTTGTATCTTAATTATCAGTATTTCCATGCATGGCTTTTGAATTTTATGTTTTAATGAAGAAGGCCTTTCTTATTCCAAGATTATATGGGTATTCTTATTTATTTATTTTTGTTACATTTTAAAATTTTTTTACATTTTATTTTTTATTTTTTAAAAGATCTTATTTATTTATTTATGAGAGAAACAGAGAGAAAGAGACATAGGCAGAGGGAGAAGCAGGCTCCATGTAGGGAGCCTGATGTGGGACTCAATCCTGGGACTCCAGGATCATGGCCTGAGCCGAAGGCAGACACTTAACCGCTAAGTCACCCAGGCGTCCCAAAATTTTTGTTACATTTTAATAGTACTTTTATGCTTAGGTTCTTCATCAATAATTTTTAATGATATAATAAAAACAACTTTATTAACATTATTTCCTAAATATGTACGTAATCTTCACAAAACCATTTATTAACTACTTTACAATTTCCCCCACTGACTTGAACAATCTTTTTTTAAAATTTAAATTCAATTAGCCAACACATAGAACATATTAGTTTCAGCTGTAGAGTTCAGTACTTCATCAGTTGCATGGAACCCCCAATACTCATCCCATCACTTGCCTTCCTTATTATGCCCATTACCCAGTTACCCCATCCCCCCACCGACTTCCCCTCCAGCAACCCTCAGTTTCTTTCCTATAGTTACAAGTCTCTAATGGTTTGTCTCTTTCTCTCTGAACAGATGATCTTTATTATGTGATGAACTCTGGACTTCTGTTGAGGGAGGTCACTGAGAGGACATGCCAGCCAGCTGACCCTTGTGCTAGACCCGGTCAGTCAGACGCTCATCATTCCCTCCTTTGTTTTTGGAACAGATGTTCTGTCCAATGTTCCAACAGCCGTTTTCAAGACTGCAGCCTTAAGAGAGCAATGTGGTGCTGAGACCATCTGGGTGGTATCCATGAGTGTGAGGTCAGAGACTCTATATAAACTTTTAAGATTCTAGTGGGGGTGAGGCAGGTCTGGACATCCATTCGTCCTGCAGCTGCCCAAGACAAGCCTCATATATAAGTTCCCTTGCCTGTTAAACCTGTCACCTACCAACCTGGAGTGGCCTGCCTCTCTTCCACCCCCCCTGCCCTCGACAGAGGGGACTGATTTTAGATTTCACCCAGAGAACTCCAAAGGTTACAAACCAACAACTGCCTATTCTCCTCCATTGCACTTTTTGTCTAACCTTGAACTAGTATCATGCTAATTGTTAACTAATTAATTAGTAACATATTGTTGGAGCAATACAGCCCATCCACTTTTGTTTTTTCCTTTTGCTCATAGTATTACTGCAGATACTGATTTAGATTTTCAGTGGCAGTCTCATATTCTGGGTTTGTCTGCTTATTTCCTGTCAGTGTCATTTAACATATTTTATATCCTCCCTATATTCCCTAGACATGGAAGTTAATGCTATGGACTCATTAGGCTCACATTCAACGTTTTGACAAGTTCATGGCACACTTCATACGTATCACCCCCAGGGGGTACACAGTGCCTTGTTGTCTCATTATAATTGATGCAGAAATTGATCGATGAGTCCAGGTAGAAGAGCTCAATATTACCATTATAACATTTTCATCATTAATTAAGGTAAGCTTTCACTAACCATGATGCATCAATGGTCATTGCCTGAGCCAATGATTTCAATTGGGGTTTAAGGCAGAGATTTTCTAAATGCATGATTCCTTCCAAATTTATTAGCTGGAATTCTCCAGTCAATAAGAAATATTCCATATCACTGGGGCTATTTGGTGTCTGTGACATAGGACTTAAAAAGGAAATGCAAGATCAATGCTTAATTCTTTTCCTTTAATTAGCATTCATCAAGAAAAGTTGGTGGTCCAATGGTCAGTTACATCCAATGGTGTCTACTAAGGTACTCTCTGTCTCTCCCTCTCTATCTCTGCCTCTCTCTCCACCCCATATCCTCTCCTACTTCCCCTCTTTTTATCATGAATCCATCAGTTTCTAAATATGAAATGTTTCAAAAAACTGTATTGATTATTCTTTTTGATGTTCACATTGCCCTATCTGTGGCCAGTGGGAGCCCGTTCATGCCTGCTTTTAGTGTCTTTTGACAAGATCTGAATGATTGTCCTGAATGGCTCTCTTGCCTCCTGACATAAGAGAGTATCAGTCTTGATTTTTTGCCTTAGACATGGGCAGAGAGCTTTTAATTTTGTTACACCATATTTGTGCTTTAAACTATTATTTAAAAAATAAATATTGAAATAATCAAAAGTATAATGTACATAATTAAAATGTACCCACTTATATGAGTCCTGACAAATGTATTTATCCATGAAATTATCACCACAATCCAAATATAAAACATTTCTTTACTTTTTTAAAGATTTTATTTATTCATTAGAGATAGAGAGGATGAGGGAGAGAGAGAAAGAGGGAAAGAGCACAAGCCAGGTGGGAGGGAGGAGCAGAGGAAGAAGCAGAAGCAGACACCCCACTGAGCAGGAAGCTCAATGTAGGGATGGATCCTAGGACCCCAGAATCATGACTTGAGCTGAAGGCAGACACTTAACCCACTGAGCCACCCTGGTGCTCCTAGATGTAAACTATTTCTATCACTCTGAGCTTTCCTGCCACTTTCCAGTAGTAGCAGTAGCTCATTCTCACTGCATTGATATATAGGAAACTATTTACCCATTTATTTGTTTTTCTTTCTTTTTTCTTTTTTTTATTATTTTTTTATTGGAGTTCAATTTGCCAACATATAGCATAACACCCAGAGCTCATCCCATCAAGTGCGCCCCTCAATGCCTGTCACCCAGTCACTCCCACCCCCCGCCCACCTCCCTTGTTTATGGACATTTGGGTTTTTTTCCAATTTGGGGCTACTATAAATGAAGGTGCTATGAGTATTCAAATATATGATTTTGTGTAGAAAAATATTTCTGAGGTTTATTTTAGGGGGGGGTAAATACTGGGGGGTAAAATTGCTAGGCTATATGGAAAGTATAGGTTTAGCTTGATGAGAAGTTGCAAAACTATTTTCCAAAGTAGTCATACCATTTAATCTTTCCACCACTGATGTACAAGCATCTCAGTTGCTCTGCATCTTTGACAATCTTTGTTTTAATTTATACTCCTCTTATAACCAGTGATTCTGAGCACACTGTTGTGTGCTTATTGACTATTTGCATATTTTCTTTTTGAAGTACTTGTTCAAGTCTTTTGTCCATATTTTCAGCTTTGGGTTGTCTCTTTATTGAAGTGTATTCATTTTTTTTGTATATTTTAAATACAAGTCTGTTGTCAGATATATGTATTGCAAATATTTTCTCTCTCTGGGAACTTCTCTGAATTTTCTTAAAGTTATCCTTTGATGAGGAGAGGTTTTTATTTTTGATGAAGTCATTTTTATGTATCCTATCTATGAAACATTTGTTCACTCCAAGGTTGCAAAGATGTTCTGTGTTTTTCAAGGGATTTTATAGTTTAACTGTGGTCTATTATCCATTGTGAGTTCATTTTTGCACATAGTATGACATAAGGGCCATGATTAATATTTTTCCATAAAATGGATAATTTCCTATTGCTGCTCCAACAAAGAACTGCACAGTGGCTTCAAACAGCACAAAATTACCTTAGAATTCTGGAGATAAGGATTCAGAAATGGTTTTATTGGGCTAGAATCAAAGTGACCTCAGGGCTGCTTTCCTTCTGAGGGTTTAGAAAATCACCTGCCTATTTGCTTCTGCAGCCTTCAGAGGCTGCCAGCATTCCTTGGCTTGTAGCCCCAACTCACTCCAACCTCCACGTCTATGGTTATGGCTCCTCCTCTGACTCTTAGCCCCAGGCTTTCCTCTTGTAAGGACACCAGAATTATATGGGGACCCCTTGGATAATTCAGGATAATCTCTTCCTCTCAAGACCCTTAATCTAGCCACACCCGTAACATTCCTTTTTGTCATGTAAAGTAACATACATACAGGTTCTGGGGATTGGGATGTGGACATCTCTGCTGGGGGAAAGCATTGTTCTGTCAGCCACATTTGTGTTCTGGGTGAAATGTAAAAGGAACTCTTGCAAACTACTTATGAGAAAGTGGCATTTCTCCCACTTCATTGATCTGCAGGTGTCAGAAGTTTGTAGGCACAGACAATGAAGGGTGCAATGGGCTTTCGTGAGTTAACACATTTAGTTCTGACCAACAGAAACTATTTTCATTTTGGAGATGAAAAGGATTCCCATAGCTTATTCAACAACTGCAGTGTGCCAGTTGGTGTGAACGCTCACCCACTTTTTCTCACGCACCCTGATTTTTTCTATTATTTCACTTGTTCTTAAAGAATGTTCTTAAAAAAATTTTGATTTAAAGACAAAGAATTTCAGAGCTCCTTTTTGGAGCAGCTAAAGCCTTTTCATTATCCATCTGTCACAGTAGTCAATGGACATTTGGAGAAATGAAGCTTTAGGTTCTGGGCTAAGTACACAAAGAAAAGGATCTTAAAGTGATAACAAATATTCTGTTGCTTTGTCCTTTTAGGATGTTACATGAACACCCATTTGGCATACACAATCCATTTGTATATTTTGCTTAATTGATATCTTATTAAATATGATTTGGCATGCAATCATGAAACAATAGGAGATTCCCATAATAAAAGCAGAATATTCTGTTTGCAAACTTGGCTCAAAACACATAAGCTCTCCAAAGAATTTTGATATTAAAATACTTAAGGGAACTATATTAAATGAATATATGACATTGCCAGTATCAGTATCCTAATATTATTTTTCCTAGTTGGTTATTAAGATAAAATACACATTCAAATATTTATCTTCTAAATGATATGAAATGTGAAAACTATTTTCTTTTTCTAATAGAAAACTAGCTATCATGTGAATATTTTTCTTTATGGTTTTTCTGTGGTAGTGACTTTGCCCTCCCAAGGTATGCAGTTTTGGTCTGTCTGCGGTGTTAAAGTGAACTCACAAACTCCATATTTGTTTCAGCTCTGGGAGGGGAAGGGAGAAGATGAAAGGCATCCATGTCTGTCTCTAAGGATCAAACTTAATACTTGCACCTGTAACTTCAGAAAACAATGGTTAACATTTTTTCACATGACCCAGAACAACCTGGCAGGGGGAAGCTGTGAGAGGTAGTCTCCAGCTGGGCAACTATGAACACATCTAAACCCTAGGGGGTGCTTACTGTTTATAAGACAGGGAAGGGGAGGGAGAAACTGTAACTACAGTGGGGGTAGGCTTTATTCTAAAGACTGGGCAAAATATTTTATTTCTAGACAGGGGTATAAATGAAATAGTGGCATATATACTTTGAAAAAAGTTCATTTCCCGCCTTTCTTTTTTTCTTCCTTTTCTTCTTATTTTTTTTAAAGATTTTATTTATTTACTTGAAGGTGGGGAGAGGAGCCTAGGGAAAGGAATAATCAGACTCCCCACTGAGCCAGGAGCCTGGAGTCTGATGTAGGTCTTGATCCCAGAACCCTGAGATCATGACCTGAGCTGAAATCAAGAGTCTGATGCTTAACCGATTGAGCCACCCAGGTGCCCCTCTTCCTTTTCTTATTAATCATCACACCAGACAATACTCTAGATATGGGGATGAGGGTGAAGGATAGCAAAAGAGATGCAAAAAAAAAAAAAAAAAAAAAAAAAAGGAAACAAAACCCCTTGCCCTCATGCAGATAGCTACCCAGGTATCACAGTGGTTCTCAGTCTTGACCACATATTAGGATCACCTAGAGAGATTTTAAAAATCGAAATGCCCAGGGAGTACTCAAGCAAATGGCACAAGACTCTAGGAATGAGACTGAGGCACCAGAATATTTGACTGTTCCCCAATATGGCCCTACACAGCAAAACTGAGTTCTGCTGACAAAGATGGCAAAAAGCCAAATCTATTACTATTTAAGAATTTTTATGCTTTTCTTCAGAAAAGAATAACAGAAAACTATTGAAGAATTTCAACTGAGTGGTGACATAAGGAAGGCCAGTCTTTACTGTGAAGAGATGGCAAGAGTCAGCATTGGTGTCGGGAGACAATCAAACCTGCAGTTTCACTCCTAGAGTCTTGTGCCATTTGCTTGAGTATTCACTGGGCATTTCGATTTTTTTTTTTTTTTTTTTTTTTTTTTTTTTTTTGCATTTCGATTTTTAAAATCTCTCTAGGCAATCCTAATATGCGGTCAAGACTGAGAACCACTGTGATACCTGGGTAGCATGAGGGCAAGGGGTTTGTTTCCATTTTTTGTATCTCTTTTGTTATCCTTCATCCTCATCCCCATATCTAGAATATTGTCTGGTGTGGTGATTAATAAGAAAAGGAAGAGGGGCACCTGGGTGGCTCAATCGGTTAAGCATCAGACTTTTGATTTCAGCTCAGTTCTACCGACATACAGGTTCGCTTGTCTCCCGGCACCAATGCTGACTCTTGCCATCTCTTCACAGTAAAGACTGGCCTTCCTTATGTCACCGCTCAGTTGAAATTCTTCATTAGTTTTCTGTTATTCTTTTCTGAAGAAAAGCAAAAAAATTCTTAAAATAGTAATAGATTTGGCCTTTTGCCATCATTTCCAGCCTTACTGTAGATAGCTGTTCCCTCGGGCTCTCCACTGCTGTCTCGTCATTTCCTTCTTCAGGCTCCTATCAGGTTTCTGCTACCAGCTCCCTGCCACCTGCCTACCTCCACCTGGGTAACTCCTACTGTCTCATAGGATCTTGCATCAAATGTCACTTCCCCAGGAAGTCTTTCCTTATGCCCTACCTGGACTAGATCAGTCCCTCTATTATCATCTCTCCCAGAACCCTGTGCTTTCTTTTCACAGTATTTATGACAGTTTTAATTAGGCATTTAGCTGGATAATTAATTTCTTTATTTATGTCCTTGTTAGTGGACTAAGTACGCTTTATGAAGACAGCTACACTTGCGTTTCACTCATTAGCAAACGTCAAATACTTAGAGATGGCTTGCTTAGCAAGCATTGATTTTGTCTTTTGAATGAACAAGGCTGATCTTAGAAGGCCTGGTAGGGTGTTCAATGGATTGAGGGATGATCTGGAGAGCACCACAATGGAGAGAGGCAGACGTTGAGGCTGAGTGTGTGGTATCAAGCCCAGGTGACTCAATGGATGGTCATGCCATTAACAGAGATTGGAATGTCCGGGGAAATAATTATTGTTTAACCAACTTGTGCAATGGTTACTTCACTGGAAAGTCAGGAGTTGAATTTTAACCTCATTCAAAACACGTCTGTAAGAGAAGAGATAAACAAGAGCAGTAATTGGAACTTGAAGACAAATGTGGGATTCTAATAGACGATACTATTGGTTTCAGCATTTCCTGGTCCTTAGGAATGACCCGGAGTACCAAGGGAGACTTAGGAGAGCTGACTCTCTTAGTCTTCCTTCAGCAGACACTGCACTACTGTGCTTATCTTGCCAAATTGATGTAGGACACCTGTGAGGTAGCCTCCTCTGGAGTCCTCAGAAAAGCAGAGCTAGAGGCTCTCAACCCCCACCCCCATCTTTGGTGTCACAAGTACTAACTTGATGTTCCCCCACTCTCAAGGCAGAAGCATAGCAGATAAATAGGGACATAGATGTTCACCCCATGCTTTCGTCTTGCCTTTCCCTTTTTGTACTTACATGAATTTCCTAGGGCTCCCCTAAAAAAAATTACCACATACTGAATTGCCTCAAACAATGTAAGTTCATTGTTGCATAGTTCTGGAGGCCAAAAGTTCAAAATCAGCAGGGCCATGCTCCTCTTGAAACCTGTAGGGGAGGATCTTTCCCTGCCTCTCCTAGCTTCTGGTGTTGATTGGCAATCCTTGGTGTTCCTTGGCTTATAGAGACATTACTCCCATCTCTGCCTCCATTGTCATATGGTGTTTGGACCCCAGGCATATTGGATTAGGCCCACCCTAATGACCTCATCTTTAGCTTGATCCAATCTGCAGTGGCTATTTCAAAATAAGGCCATGTTCACACACCAATCCTGGAGGTGAGGACTTCAGAATAATGATTTAGGGGACATGATTCCACCATTAACAGAACTTCGCATGATACACTTTTATCATGAAATGGCTGGTTTCTTGTCCTTGTTGCTGTGGGTTGAAGAATCTCTTTCATCGTGCAGAACATGGGGACAACGGGTCTTTTAGAGATGGATATTCATAGGCCAAAGGAGGAGAAATAAAGATTTGGAAAACTTAGCTCTCAAGACCAGTGCCTGGTCTTGCAAGACCCTTGTCTTACCGCCCAATCCTATCTTTATATATTAAAAGCCATATGCATCCTGCTCCTTCTCTTTGTATTCAGGCTGAGACAAATTTTCATTTTCACCCCCGAGCAAATGCAGACTAGCAAAGACAAAGTTCACGTACACAGAATGGCAAAAGAATAAAAATCCCATAAATAATGTAGTAGTTAATATCTAGATGAACATCACTATTTCTGAATAATCTCAGCTCTGCACTCCCCTGACTTGGTTCAGTCTTCAAGTAATTCAGTGTTATTTTGGATTTGCATGCTTCTATGAATCACCCACTCATTTAATATAGCTGTCTTTGGGCCTCAGATCCTAAGTTGTTTTCATCTAGAAGCTAGAGATGGTTTCTGCTACAGGAGTAAAGATACAAGAGTCTGCCTGCCTGACATCTTCTGTCCTCATCCCTCAAGGTCTCCTGTCCCTGCCTGGGATCCTCACTGCTGTGTCCCTGCAGACGGCTCTGTGTCCTTAGAGGCTGTGTCCTTATAGCACCAAGGCATCTGTTCCATTTGCAAAGACAAAGAAAGCATCTAACCAGCTGCTCACATTGTGTTGACCCAATCATTAATTGAATGGTCAGAGTATTTCACGTTTAAGTTAGCTCTGCTCATCTTGATGGAAGTAGTCACAGCTCAGTGGGCAAAGGGACAACGGGAATAAAGAAATGTGGAAAGAGGAACTGAATATCAGACAGCCTTTGACTAGAGAGGAATTAAGCATTTTTAATTTTAGTGAATTTGGTGGACTTTGAATAGCATTTGCAAACAACATAGATTATGGAAAATACTTGTTCAGTCATGTACTTTGTTTTTGAAGCAGAAACACTCACAAGGAAAACAGCTCCCATATGTTCTCACTTTCAAAATTGTGGAATAATTAGTGCACTTTAACGAGTCAGTAGATCTGTCTTCCGTGTGAGCATCATCTGGCGCACACGGTAAATTGAGAGCTTTCAAGTGTCTTTGGCAAGGCCTGACACAAGATTGGAGTTCAGGTGGGGGGGGGGGGGGCTCTGATGATGGGATAGTATTTATTCTTCCCTAATTAGATGGCTGCATTTTGCATGTGTCTTGGTTTGTTTTTAGATCATAATAAAGCAAAACAGCTCATTACCAAGCCCCTCCATAAATACCCCAAAAGAACACAGTGCATGTGTCAGAAGGAAATAAATATTTACCAAATTAACTGGCAGTCTGCTCGTGAATATATGCCAACCTCATGTTTGTATTTATTATTTTAACTTTTATTTTTTCAATGATGCCTAAAATGCCTGCTTTTTCCTGTGGACCAATTTTATTTGAAATCAACTTCTATCATGATTCTCATCACTGACTATTTGGGACCTTATTTTGTCAGTGGTGGCAATTGCCCAAGAAATGTTCATATTTCTATATTTTTTAATAAACCAAACCAACCTTTTTTTATGTGTCAGGCCCATCTGTCATTGTCTATGTCTGAATCTCATCCTAATCTTGAGAGTGGACAGGGCAAGGACACTTCTCTTTATTATGCATGAGGATGTGGAAGATGGGTTATGTTCATTCATTCTTTTATACTTTTTTCTCCACTCAACCAGGCAAAAAATAGAGACCTTTTCTCTGTCTTCATTTTGCTTACAAATATAAATGAGTGAGCATCTAGTATTGCATAGCACTAGGAGTGTGGGGGTGGGGGAGAGAAGTCCTCTTTAATGTGGGAGGTCAAGGCTTATCTGAGAAAGAGGCCAGGACAGGACAGAGGTGAGGATGAGCTAGAGGAGGAGATCGTGGTGATGGTTGGGCAGAAAGCATGTCCAAGCCTGGAAGGTAAGAAAGAGTTAACATGTTTGAAGAGACGTTATGAACAAATTCAGGCTAGAAATGAATGAGAGGAGGTTGAGGTACATTGGAGAAATGAGTGGCCAAGTGAAAAATTTAAGACCTGGGAATGAATTGGAGATTGATGGGTATCCTCTCCATGAAAGGAAGGAGCCTCTGGAGATTGTCTGCTTCTATCAGGTTGCCAGCTTTTGTCTTTTATTAGGCACTGTCACAACTCTGTGCAGGCAGAAGTTAACTTATAGAAAACTGTTAGCAATGCAAATAATTTTGCCTAGATGAAAGCAAATTAATTATGTCCAGTGGAATGCAGTTGATTGCTGCCCTATGGATAGAGCAGTTTTTGCAAATTCATGTAAGCGTTTTTTCTCAGCATGTAAATTTGTGGTTCTTTGACTTCTCATTAAACAGGTTATAGCATCTTTTCCAGTTCCTTCATTAGCTAATGAATTAAATAAAGTCTTTGGCACACGTTCATTTTATATCTGTGTACCCAATAATTTTAATTCCCCACAGGAATTTAGTTTAGGTTTTGTATGTAAAATCAGTGGGACTATATTCATATATTCCTCTTTTTCTTTTTGTCTTCATGAAGTGGTTAGTGCTTCATCATACATATACTTACACGCTTGCAGGTATGAGTATAGTCCAGGCAAATGTTTTCCTATAAATGGATGATTTTTCTTGGCTTTACAGCATTTCTCTGGTCACTTTCTATTATCTACACTAATGTATATTTTCTCTTCCTGTGCTTCTCCATCTCAAGAACACACACACAGACTGTGCTCTCTCCAAAGGCCTGGAGTTCTATGGAGGAGACCTATGGGCGGCTATGAGGTCTAACACATCCATGTGAATGGGCTCTGGGCCTTTACTTTGATAGAGGTGATACCATGGCAGTGCTGTAGGTGTTCACAAGCAGGAGACATTACCAAAGGCTGGTGTTGTTAGCCAAAGATTTTTGAAGGTACAGAACTTGTGCTAGAACATCAAGGCTGAACAGGACTTGATGGTGGAAAAGAGACTGCATGGCATCAAAAATTAGAGCAAAAAAATAAATACATACCAGGGAGGGACAGAGGTGGTCAAAGCAGGCTGCATATAAAGCTGTTTGAGCTAATCTACTTAGTCCTAGTGAGGGCTGTGATGGGGAGGGGAGGGGGTCCATGCAGAGGGGTCCTTTGCATCCCTCTAGTGGGGCTTCCTGGAAGTGCAGCAGACTGTTCTGCTTACAGCCCAAACATGCACACAGTCAAGTGCAAGGGAAGCTGGAGAAAGTAGATCTAGCTAAGAACTAGTATTTTGTTTGTTTGATACTGAGAAAGAAGAGGGGAGGTAGTGCAATCAACCATAGTGTCTGCCACAGCCCGGCTCAAATAACACCTTGTCTCTGCACTTGACTGGGATGAATATGAAAGGATCCACCTGTCTTTCCTCTGAGACTGTGTTCAGCTTTTCTTGTCTATGGAGCTGACCATTATTCCATGCATCCAAAATCACAGTTCCCAGCCCCAGCTCTGATACTGAATGATTATCACTTGGTCTTTCTGAGCCTCTGAGCCCTGAGTCCTCTTTGTCCTTATCAGTAAGACAAGGCAGATGTACTGGAAATTCTTCAGTTTCCCTTCCGGGTCTCTTGTTATCACACTTGTCCTTGTTATTCCAGGAGATCCTTTAGGACAAAGACTACAGCTCCCTTTAGGCCTGGTGATATTTCACATGATGAGATGCTCAGGAAAGTAATTTCGATAAATTCTGGTTGATTAAGAGTCTAGAGGAATGGGTAGATGAATGGGCACCCAGATGTGCGCCATCTCGCACTCTCTGCTTTAGTCCCACATTCATATAGATGCAGAACTGAGCCTCTCATTGAGTTCCCTAACAAGCATCCATTTATGCAAAAAGCTCTAATAAGCAAAGCAAATTCTACTAAAGGATTTATGGAGTGTCAAGGCAGGAAACTTGTATCACACACTTGGCAGCCAACAGCGTTAGAATCCATAACTATATTCCTAGGCTTCAAAGTCATTGCTTGGCTATACTGGAGTGGTAGGCTCTCACCACTAGTCTTGACATTGCTCTGTGCAGGTCCAGCTTTTCTGGCTCATGTCTCATCTCTTGGATTCCTATCCACTTTTGACCCTTCGCCAGGCCAAAATTACAAATAAAACAAAATGGAAAACAAAACAAAACAAAACAAAAAGCCCTGCAACTTTATTTGAACTACATAAATCATTTAGGGATTTATTTCTGCAACACATTCTTTTTGAAGCAAAATGAAGGGCCAAACTCCCAGGGACACCTTTTGTAAAGAGAAGATGGGGTTATAGCCATATTATTTTCATTATAGCCAAATGGATGAAGAAATGAAGATGAGGTAATAAAACAGAAGAGCAGGGGACATAGAGTCAGCAACAGATGCTATTTATTGATTGATCATTTTATGCCAGGCTTCATCTGAAATGTTGTATCATCTTCATCCTGTAGATCCAAAATATGGTGGATCAGAGCAGTTTAGGACTTAATCAAGATGATAGATAGTGTGCGGCATAGATGGAATTAAGCCCAGAGCCATCTGATTCCAATGTTTGTCCTTGCCTTTTTCAACTGTTGCTTTGCTACCTTCTGTATAGAATTGATTCCACAATTGGGCCAGCGGTATCTCTTTACTCCAGGTAAAGACATAGCACCCTAGCGGTAGCTAATTAGACACAAGAAGCTGAAGTTAGTCTCACATTACTCAAACTGTCTTGACTTGAGCCTCACCAAAGATTGCCTACGTTTTCCTTGTAATCTGATAACAATTGGAAACTCAGCAAAGTGCTTATCAGCTATTTCACAATGGCAAGTACTTGCCAGCCCAGCAGATGTAATGGGAGATCACAGAGAAGGCTCTTTATGTGGGGAAGGTAGAGAAAACATACTGGTTAGGGATGTGATTCCAACACCTGGGATACCTGCCATCTGGGACGAAAAGCAAAATGGGAACTGTTGAAGGTGGAGAAGTTTGCTTCTGTTTCCTCAAAATCATCACAAGAAACCATCATTGGGTAGTAGAGGAAGATGGATACAAAAAAGTTTAGATTAACATTAATACAGTAGCCACTTGGGGCCACATGTGGCTACTTAAACTTAAATTTATGACAATAAATAAAATCCAAAATGCAGGAACTCAGTCACAGTAGCCACAATTCAGATACTCAAGAGCCACACGATGCTAGTGGCTACTGTATTGGATGCAGAGATAAAGAACAGCTGTATCATTGCAGAAGGTTCTATTGGGTAGCACTGATCTAGAACATGAAGTGATACGATCCAAGGAAGCAGATCCATGATGACGCAGCACTAATTAGCAGAGTGAACATTTGTAGAGTGGTGCTGGGATTAAAACTGGAAGTCCCAGAATCATGCCACCTCACCCATCCATTAAATAGCAATAGCAGTATTTACCCACTTTGAGCAAACAAATGAAACAAAACCGTGGTACAGTGCACATAATATAAACTTTATCATCTTAGTCATTTTAAAAAATGTAGTTCAATATCTTTAAATATATTTGCATTATTGTACAATCTCTAGGACTTTTTTATCTTGCAAAGTTGAAACTCTGTACTCTAGCCCCATGTCCCCCATTCCCCAGATCCTGTCAAGCACCACCCTACCTTCTGTTTTTATGAGTTTGACTACTCTACATTCTTCACATGAGTGGAATCATACAGTGTTTGCTTTTGCGTCTGGCTTACTTTACTTAGCTTAAGGTCCATCTATGTTACAGCATGTGTCAGAATTTCATTCCTTTTTAAGGCTGAATAATACTCCACTGGATATATGTTTACTACATTTCGTTTATCTACTCATCAGTTGATGGACACTTGGGTTGCTTTTACCTTTTGGCTATTGAGAATAGTATCTCTCTGAACTTGGGTGTGTAAACATCTCTGTGAGACACTTCTTCCCATTTTTTTTTTTTTTTTGGATATATACCCACAAGGGAAATTGCTGGGTCACATGGAAACTTCATTTTTAATTTCTTGAGTAACCACCATGTTGTTTTCTACAGCATCTGCGCCATATTATATTCTCATCCACAGCATACGAAGCTTCCAGTTTCTCTGCATCTTAACCAACTCTTGCTTTTTCTTTCTTTTTTTTTTCTCTCTTTCTTTTTGATAGTAGCCATATTAAGGGGTGTGAGAAATATCCACCCATTTTTAGATCTATTTTATTTTCCATGATGCAGGTGCTATTCTTAGAGGAATTTTTTTTTTACTATTTCTAGTTAAAATGAATACACCTTTATTGTAGAAAATTGAGAATATATGAATATTTCAGGAGAGAGTAAAAAAATAGGCAAAATTACCACTTAGAGATAGTCACTTATAATACCCTTTTTTTAAAAAAAAAGATTTTATTTACTTAAGCAATCTCAACACTCATCATGGGGCTTGAACTCACAACCCCAAGATCAAGAGTCACATGTTCCATTGATTGAGCCAGCCAGGCACTAATAATATCTTCATTATACTAAAAATAAGCAAAGGAACTTCGTTTTTCTGATTAGGAACCATAATTTATGGACTGACTCCTAATTTGACTTTTAAAAAATAATACTTCTTGGGCATTTTTTATGTTACTAAATAATTCTGAGTGTTTTTTAATAAGTGGGTAGTATTTAACCACATGGATACAACATACTTTAACTTACCACTTAATTTTGAATATAAACAATGTTTTTACTTGTTATTATAATTACATTGTAGTGAATTATCTTAAAAATCACTATAAAGCTATACAAACATTTTCTAGGACACATTTCTGTATTTTTCTAGTCACTGACTTTGGAATTTTTTTAAACTTTTCTTGTTAAGAATAATGTACAGATAGAAAATTTAAAATTCTGATTATATAATTATATACCTTGATAAGTTATCTGAAAGTGAACACATTAACATGACTTTTTTTTTTTTTTTTTTTTTTTTTTTTTTTTTTTTTATCCAGCCAGATTTTTCAACAAAAGTTGGATATTACCAGCTGACTCAGGTTAGGTTCTCTAAAAGCAGATGCCAAGATGAGAATGTGCTTGCCTGCCAGTGAATCACCAAGAAAATGCTCCGAGGGGAGACAGGTAAGGGAGTAGGAGAGGCTGAGCAGAGAAAGGGAGAAAGGTGTCACCACAGTGGACGACAGTGGAAGACTCCACAGGTAGCTTCGGTCTGGGCTTGTAGGAAAGCTCAGAAGTGAGGTAGCTTAATGCTGCCCCACTCATGTTGTGGGGCTTTGGCTTTCTTGCTTCCATAAGAGTGGTGATGGTGCTGTAGGGAGAGAAAGTACAAACTCCAAGAACCCTCTGTCCTTCTGTGCCTTTGGACAAAACCACCAAAAGGACAGGTTGTCCAAGAAGTACTACAGGAACTGAGTATATAAAGCCCTGCAGGGGGAGAGGTTCAGGTCCCTGGGGCTGGGGACTAGTGCACAGAAATGGTAAAAAAGACCTGAGGGGACAGGACAGAAAGTGAGGAGCCTTCACACTGTCCACAAGCCTGAAAACCAGAAGTTCTGCTACTGCTCGGAAGAATACACTACCCTGACTTCTAACATGATAGACTAGTTTTGCTTGTTTTTGAACTTTATATAATGGAATCATATGGACAGTACTTTGTGTCTGCTGTCATTTGCTTTTCCTAAAGTTTTTGATATCCACCCAAGTTCTTGTACATAGCAACAGTGTAGGATTCCACTGTTTAAATATGCTACCATTTATTCATTCAGTAACTGTTCTGAGTTGTTTCTGCCTCAGAAATATTCCTGAATGATACAGCTTTGAACCATACTATCTCATTTCAGAGGAGAGGAATTGCCAGGTCATAGGGTAGGCAATATTTAGTTTTAGTAGACATGGCCGGAAGCAGTTCTCCAAATTGTTTATATCGATTAAAATGCCTACCAGAAGTTCATGAGGATTTTAGTTTATATCCTCATCATAGTTGGTATTGCTGGTCTTTTAAAATTTTAGCCATTTTTGTGGGCATACGGTAATTTTTCAATGTGGTTTAAACTTGTATTTCTTAACAAAAGATGTTGAATACCATATCATATGTTTGTTGTTATTCAGACATCTTCTCTTGTGAATTGCATACTCGTAGCTGTTGACAATTTTAAAATTGGAGTTTTGTACCAATTATTAGTATTTAAATATATACTTATATATATATACTTTCTCATATCACTTAGACCACTTTTACTAAATGAAGAACTACATTTGAAATGTACTTTAAGGGATCCCTGGGTGGCGCAGCGGTTTGGCGCCTGCCTTTGGCCCAGGGTGCGATCCTGGAGACCCGGGATCGAATCCCACATCAGGCTCCTGGTGCATGGAGCCTGCTTCTCCCTCCGCCTGTGTCTCTGCCTCTCTCTCTCTCTCTGTGACTATCATAAATAAAAAAAATAAAAATAAAAAAAAATAAAAAAAAATGAAATGTACTTTAAAGGGCACCTGGGTGGCTCAGTCTTTAAGTAAGCATCTGCCTTCAGTTCAGGGACTGAAGCCCAGCATAAGTCTGCTTCTCCTCCTGCCTCTGCCTGCCACTCCCCTTGCTTGTGCGCTCTGTCTCTGTTAAATAAATAAATAAAATCTTTTTAAAAAATGAGATGTACTTTAAAACAAAATGGAGTTAAAAAAAAAAGACATATGAGTTTGAAAGAATTTTGCACCGTGCTGAAAATCAAATCCCTTACAATAATACAATACATCAATTTGTAAGATGTAAGTTAACAGAATTCTCAACATTTTCAAAAAGGATATTAAGGTCAAGAAATTTACATCTGTGGTAGCAAGTATAGAAGCGAATTATAATATGATGTCCGCTCCTGTGAAGCTTACAAATTTGACAACATTCAATATAAACTTTCAGAACAGTATTCAAAAGGATCAAATCCAAAGAATCACAAATCTACATCCTATAAGTTGTCCTTCTAAAATCTTTATGTTGACTTTTCTAAAACTTTTGACTTAAAAAAAAAAGGATTTTATTTTTATTTATTCATGAGAGACACAGAGAGAGAGGCAGAGGCATAGAGGGAGAAGCAGGCTCCTTGTGGGGAGCCTGATGTGGGACTTGATCCCAGGACCCTGGGATCAAGACCTGAGCCAAAGGCAGATGCTTAACCACTGAGCCACTCAGGTGCCCCTGTTAGTATTAACTTTTATTAAAAAGGAGAGAGAGAACAAGGCAGGAGATTCTTCAATAAACTCTTGATAATATACAGAAATCATTGCTGTTATAATTCACTTACAAAGCATGTGTGTACAATAGCATATGAACTTTAATCATAAAAAAGTGAAAGTAAATATATTTAGGGACAGAAGTCTTACAATTGTATATCACATCCAGGAGGCAATATTAGAGTTAAGCACCCAGTACCCATGGCTGACAAAGTATCACGCCAACCAGCATTCATTTAAATGCATCCTCGGTGAAGAGGGAGGAAACAAGAGAGAGTCTCAGCTTTCAGTCTTGTCAAAAACATATTGTCATGTTCTGTAGCTCCAAGAACAACAAAATCACAATAACAACAAACCTAAAAAAACTGATGCAAGTAAGAGTGTTCCCAGAAAGTTACACATGCCAAAGGGTGCCTCATGTGAATTGAAATGTAAAGCTAAGGGACCGCATAATCACATTAACAACTAGTTGGGTGATGCTATATGAGCCTTACCTTACAGTTAAATGAAATGCTACTTCACAATAGAACATCAATAAGTTAAAAATTAGAGCACACATCCAAATCCATAGCAATTTCTATATAAAGCAAAATCTTCACTATTAGCTGTAAAATTTGCCCAAACTGATTAAATCATGGGATTGGACAGTTTACATATCTTTTAAAAATACCAAATATCTATAATTCCCTGTTCCTGTAATGAGGCATAAGTTTTCTTAGTAAGATCAAACAGGGACATAAATAAATAAGCAAGGAAAAATAATAGTCCATGAATATCTTTAAAGCTCTTCTCATTTCACTTTAAAAGATGGGTATTAAGGAGAGCACTTGTGATGAGCACCAATGTCATACGTAAGCTATGAATTACCAAATTCTACTCCTGAAAGTAGTATTACACTGTATGTTAATGAGCTGGAATTTAAATAAAAACTTGGGGAAAAATAAAGCAGTTTCTTAGAAAAAAAAGTTTAGGAAAGACATTTAAAATTTTTGCCATTACGGCGTCTGGGTGGTGCAATTAATTGGTTGTGACTGACTCTTGGTTTTGGCTCAGGTCTGATCTCAGGGTTGTAAAATCAAGCTCTGGGTCAGGCTCCCTGGAGTCTACGTGAGTTTCTAACTCTCCCTCTCCCCTTGCCCCTCCCTGTCCTCACTTGCCTTCCCCACTCCCACTCACACATGCATGCCCTTTCTGACTAAAAGAAGTCGTAAAAGAAAAAAAATCTGGGATGCCTGGGTGGCCCAGCGGCTGAGCATCTGCCTTGGGCTCAGGGTGTGATCCCCGTCCGGGGATTGAGTCCCACATCAGGCTCCCTTTGAGGAGCCTGCTTCTCCCTCTGCCTGTGTCTCTGCCTCTCTCCCTGTGTCTCTCATGAATAAATAAATAAAATCTTTAAAAAATATATTTGCCATTATTCTCACAACAATAACAATAAAACAAAGCAAAATAAGTCCCACATTATTAAACAACCAAGCAACACTAAAATCACGTTACACAGATGGATCATCATGTTTTTAATATATATTTTAACTACATATTATATATGTATATATAGTTACAAAAACATAAACATATATACATATTTGTTTATTTTTAAAGATTTTATTTATTTATTAGAGACACGCACACACACAGAGAGAGAGAGAGAGAGAGGCAGAGACACAGGCAGAGGGAGAAGCAGGCTCCATGTAGGGAGCCTGATGTGGGACTGGATCCCGAGTCTCCAGGATCATGCCCTGGGCCGAAGGCAGCGCCAAACCGCTAATCCACTGGGGCTGCCCATATATACATATCTGGAATGCATCCTTGTTGGTTGTACATATTGCTAATATCTTCTACAGTCTGATTCACTCTTATACTCCCTTAATGGTGTTTCATATGATGAACTGAAGGTCTTAATTTCAGTGTACTCTACTAATCTTTCCCTTTTGGCTGTTACTTTTGTGCCCATATTTTGCCTATATCAAGGTCATGGAGATACTATCCAATATTATTTTCTATAAATTGGTTGTTTACCTAGAATTCATTTTTTATGAATGCATGAAGTAGGAATCATGTTCAATTTTTTTCCACATGTATATTTATTTGACTCAGCATAATTTGTTGAAAAAGTCCCTTCTACACTATTCTACAGTCCTACGTTATTCATAAACTTAATGTTCGTATCTGTGTGAATCTGCTGCTATTCCCCTTTGCCTACCTTTGTGCCAATACTACTCTGTCTCTTTCTAACATATTTATAATAAATCTGTATATCCATTAGAGTGATTCCTACAATTTTGTTCTTTAAAAAAAAAAAAAGATTTATCTATTTGAGACAGAGCAAACTTGAATATGGGGGGAAGGGCAGAGGGAGAAGGAGAGAAAATCTCAAGCAGACTCTGCACTGAGCACAGAGCCTGACGCAAGGATCAGGCAGTCTCATGACCCACGAGATCATGACCTGAGCCCAAACCAAGAGTCTGATGCGTAACTGACTGAGCCACCCAGATGCCCCACAACTTTGTTCTTTGATAAGGAGAATGACTCTTACCTAAAGAACAAACAATCAAAACAAGCAACAAACCCAACAAACAAGACAGAACCCTTAATACTACATATTCTAAGATTTAAAAATTAAAAGAACAAAAACTATCCCTTATGTTCTGCCCTTCGATGCCACTCGCCTTGGTCTTCTGTGTGACTTCATGACCTCCTTTTATCTACCAGCTTCTCATTTCAGATGGGTGCCATATTTTGTTTACTATGACTCCCCTAGTTTTAGAGACATATATTTAAATCTATTTTCCAATATATATTTTACATTACTTACTTGTCTTTCCCTGTTTTCAAAATTCATATTTGAAATATTTTTCACAAGCCTGTTATCAGATTTGGTTTTGGGTGTCTTGCGAGTTCAGGACCTCTTTCTGAAGTAGATCTCGAAACCTGTTTGGAAATTAGGCAGGTTTGTTTTGGGGAAGTAAGAAGGTGGGCATCAAATATCGTGTGGCATTCTAGAATAAAACATATCTGAGGAAAACTAGGGTGTTAAGAACTAAGAAACAGCCGTTGTCTGACTTCTGGCTGATGTATTCTCTTCTCTCTTCCCCCTTGCTGATCAGGAAATAATAGTGCTGTATCTTAACATTTCCGTGTTGGTGTCCTATTTTCACAACAAATGGGTGTAGTCTTGGCAGCATATGGAGTATCAGGGATCCGAAGAATAACAGGGTTACAAAGTGCAAATCAAGTGCACATGAGACCCCTTGATGTTTCAATTTTTTGTTTTCTTCTTATGTCTCCCCTGGCACTTAGAGATTGGTAGATAGTGCAGCAGAGCTCTATCCCTGAGCTACTTACCTTTTAGGAGGACTTTTGCTTTTCTACGTGGGGAGGAGCACAGACCAAGTCTGGCTCTCTTTTTATCTGGTCTTTGACCCCATTTTCCCTCTTTCAAAAAAGGCATGTTTCTTCGTGCTCTATTTTGATCCCTATACAAAATAGATTGTCCTGAATCTTTGAGTTCTTAAGGAGCCTTCCTTACACCCGCTCAATTTTTGTTAAGCTATGATGATCCCCTTACCTGTAAAATGCATGAAGAGGAAGCCGGATCTCCATAGATGGTTCCAAATGATGATTTTCCCTTGATGGCTCCTGAACCATAGAAAAGAAAACCTGGAGAAATCATTCTCTTGCCAAATGGGGACAAGGTATCTGTAGGAAGATGAGGGATACAAAAGAATGGCAATCCTGTTTTGTCTCCCTTGTAACATGCCCAGAAGAGGCTTCCAAACCCTACTAAGAAATTGGGGTAAAGACTTGCAAAAAGTCCTGGAGATAAAGACCAAACCCTTGCATATTTGACACCATTATCTATCCACTAGGATAGACTGGGGAAATTGTAACAGCTAAAGCTTCCAAAACACTGGGAAAAAATGAGTGTCCAAATAAACCTCAGTTACCTCTGTGTATTACTGGTGTATTTAAAACCACTCTTGTACCAAGTGGCTATATTTTCCTTTTCTGAAGATGGCAGAGTCTCCTCTATGAAATTGTCTGTATCAATATAAGAATAAGCCTCTGAAGTATCATTACTAAAGGAGTCTCTGAGTCCTTAAGAGTGCTCATCCAAGAAATCATGACCTGTAGTTGCTCTACAATAAATGGACCAAAGATTCCTTGCCAGGGTGAGTTATTTTACTGAAATGGATTTCTCTATTGCCCAGACCTTAATTTTTTTATTGTAACTTTTTACTTTGAAATAGTTTAAGTCTCACCAGAAGTTGTAAAAGCCATACAGAGTTTCTGTGTAGCTTTCTGTTGAGCTTCTTCCAAATGTTAATATCCTGGAAAATCACGGTTCATTGTCAAAACCAGGAAATCGGCATCTGTACAGTGATAATAACTCAAGTGAAGACCTTATTCAGATTTCACAAGTTCTTACATAAACGGTTTTGCATTTTTATTTTCAGTGTAAAGTTTTTTTTAAAGGTTTATTTATTCATGAGAGACAGACAGGGAGAGAGAGAGACAGAGACAGAGAGAGAGGCAGAGACATAGGCAGAGGGAGAAGCAGGCTCCTCACAGGGAGCCGGATGCGGAACTTGATCCCAGATCCCAGGATCCCGAAGGCAGACACCCAACCACTGGGCCACCCAGTGTATAGTTTTATGAAATTTTATCACTCATGTAGATTGATGTGAACATTACCACAATCAGAGTACAATTGATATCATCACCACAAATAACTCATTCTTTGTTGACTCTAACTTTTGAAAACCACAATTAGAAATAGATCAGTTTACAGTAACTTTCCTTGCCTGGACTAATCTATTATAAAGGTCCAATGGGGGAAGAACTATTATATTTTACAAGTTTTAAAATATTAATATTTAAGTATTAATATTTAAAATGTCTTCCTTTATCAGGAAGCATTTAGAAGACACTAGCATGTAAATATACATGAATCTAAGAACTTTGTTCCACTTACATATTATATAGTTGTAAGCAGGAGTGTTATGGTTATCTATTGTTGCATACCAAATCACCCCAAAACGTAGTGTCTTTAATAAGAGCAACCACTTGTTTTCCCCACAAATCTTCAGTTTGGATGGTGGGGACAGCTCATCTTTGCTCCATGAAGCATTAGCTGAGGTGATTCAAATGGATCTGGAGGATTCACTTCCCAGATTACTGAGTCACCTGGCTGTCAAGTGCTGGCCTCTCCCTGGAGTGGCTTGGGCATCCTCACAGCATGGTGGCAGGATTTCAGGAGTAATAATGAAACACAGAAAAGGAAGCTGCCCATTTCTTAAGGGATTGGGTCCAGAAACTGGCACCACATCACTTTTATCTAGTGTATGTACATCTCACTGTTTGATGAGAGGAGTATCAAAGCTTTTGTGATTGTATTTGAAAACTACCAGATTTTTCTTTCATATAATGGAATGTGTCATTCACACAAAGGAATGGTTAGAGTATTAAAAATATATTGCAAACTTGTTGTAATTAAAATGAAGTTCAGAAATATCTTAGTCTTGAAATATGTTTGGATAAGAGCTTTCCAAAACAAAACAAAAAACTAGAGACGTACATGATGACACATATAACGGGATAAATTTGTATCTGTGTATCTTTATTATTATGTGGAGGGCTAATGATTTTTAGCAAGAGCCATGAGATGACACTAAATATTGGAAACTAAAAATTATAAGAAATATTTTTTAAGCTAATATTCTTTTCTTTTTTCTAGTAGAGTTGTAATTTGGGATTGATAAACTACAGGCTATGGAACTGATGAAATGCTTGATACTGAGGCCACACGTCTTAAAACTCTGCTTAATAGAAAAGATAGTACCTTCTTTTTTCTTTTCAAAAGTCTCCTTTTGAATCTAATGATTTTCAAAACATTAATTCCAAACTTGGGGATTTCATATTTAGATTAAATATGAAAATTGATGAAATTAATTTGATAATGACATAGGAGGCATTAATCATTTTTTCTTCTTTTTTAAAAAAAAAAACTATATTCAGTCTGTTACTTTGTAGTATTAAGTGCAACTAAAAAAGAAATAGAAATCAGCATTCTGGAACATGACATATTTTATTTCATTTAAAAATTTGCATTTTTGCCTTAAAACTAAATAGCTAAAGCTTTTTGAAAAGGATCTGAAATAGGGGACTTTACTTGAAATGAATTGTTGCCAGTTAAGATGTGTTGTAACTATAAATATTCTTGTCTTATGAAATGGCTCTAGGAGGACCAGGATCCAGATAATCTGGAAATTATATGAATTTGTAGAAAGGTTTCTACTTGAACTTTGGAATCATAGTTTAAGTTTGTAACATCTGACTTATTTCCAGTTGCTGATATCTCAAAATTAAATTGTATTTTATGTTTATGTATGCTGGCTATTTTTAATGACATATTTGATTGGTTTTGTGAAATCAGAATTTACAGAGAATTAAGGTAATGCCTCTGAGAAACTAGTGTCCTAAAATAGGTTTATCTCCAAATAAAATGAGGAGACATGAAATATGTATGAGACTTTCAGGGCAAACCTCAAGGGTTTGTATTTATTTTATTTCTCTTTGCTAATCATATGGGATTCTAAGGTACTAGGGATCTTCTTGATCCTCTAGTGGAAAATTGAAAACCAATGATACTGTGTCGAGAAACTACTAATTGGGATAATCTTGTTGCAACAATACATAACCTGATACATTAAAGTGACTGGGGTTGCTACATGTGAAAATAAGTGTGTTCTGATATTATCAGAAATTAAATCATAGGAAGCAGAACCGGTTTATCCAACCAGTTTATTCAAGAAAATATAGGTATCTTGTAATTACAACTATACACCAAGTCATTGCAGAGGGATAAGAGGGTGAAGAAATTAAGGTACAGAATTTTGAATACAGAGCTGGTGATTTTTTTTTTATGTCATCTCAAGGTACAGCAGATTTGTCTTTCCTAGTGTTACAGTCTAAGCAGCCTCCACACTATGAATTGACCAGTAGCAAGCATGGAACACCAACAGCTTCAGACTGAAAGTCAGCAGAAAGCCCTGAAGTAAAACCACAGGTCAGTTAAGTACTTACAACCACAGAGTGAGAAGTTATAATTAATTCTATAACAGTAATTTTCAAAGCGTGGTCCCTGAATCAGTGACAGCAGCAGCAGCAGCATCAGAAAATTTATTAGAATTGCAAATTTTTGGCCCTGCCCCAAACTTACTGGAATTAGAAATTCAGGGGGTGAGGCCCAGCTGTCTGTTGTTTTTGTTGTTTCTTTCAGCAAATCTTCCTGTAATTCTGATACACAATAAAGTTTGAGAACCATTATTCTAGAACAGAATAATCTGACTACAAATCTGTAATGAAATGCAGTATAAACAAAATGCATTACCCCCAAAATTGAACTTATTCAGTGATCATACTTTTGCATTAATATTGAATTGCTATTTTGGAATGGCTTTCTTATTTTCTCAGGAAAGTATAAAGGTAATGATGTTTATTTCATTTGGAAACAAGATGTTCACTATAAAAGAAAATGAAGTATAATTTTTCAATCAAAAATGTAAGTAGGGACACTCTACTATTAGAATTGAATTGGAAATATCAAAATCAAATCATAACTTTACAAAAGAAATTCAGAATATATCTTTTATAGCTCTGCCCAAAAAATTGCCTAGGAAAAATACTTCCCTCCTGCCTTCCATTATTCACAACAGCACTTAGATTCTTGTCTACAAAGCTGCTTTCCTACTATGAGAAACCAGGGAACCCTGCAGAAGTAACTGATTCCACTTGTGGATTGAAAGGTAAAATGTGAGCCTATAACACCTGTTGTGTCAGAAAGCAAGACAAATTTTCACAAAGCACAGGGATACATTAGTCCAAAGTGAGGGAGCTTCTACTAATTAAATTGAGATAATTGGGAATCAAAAGAACATTGACAGGGGTTGATTACACACAGTAAATCTGAAAATATGTGAGTCCACATAAGGAGAAAACATGAACGTCAATTTCTGTAAATGAAGGTGAGTAGAAGACAAATGTAATCTTTTTTTGGTCTTGCTATTCAAAACATGGTGATATTATTGACTCATGTGTTTGTCAATGAAAAATAAATAAATTAGTGAATATAAATCTATCGCCTTAGAAAACATTTTCCTGACTCTTTTGGGAACATCAATAGGGTGAGTCTATAGATTGTGACCTCCAATCACATAAAGGCACATAAAATGTTCAAAATCCATTTGGAAATAATTATTTTTTTTAAAAAAATGTTTTATTTATTTATCTAGAGAGAAAGAGAGAGAGCACGAGCAGGGAGTGGGACAGAGGTAAAGAGAGAGAATGACTCTCGAGCAGACTCTGCATTGATCAAGAAGCCCAATGCCAGGCTTGATCTCACCATTTTGAGATTATGACTTGAACCAAATCCAAGAGTCAAATGCTTCACCGACTGATCCACCCAGGCACCTTCAATCAGAAATAATTCTAAGTATCTTCTAAGCATTTTGCTATCTTCCAGGGAGTTTAAGTATCTAGAATGAAAAGAAACAACACATTTCTAAGTATGTGTTCACTCAAGAATGGGGGGAGCTGCAGCTTTTTCTTCATCGAGTGGAAAATTAGAAAATCGGCTAAACTTGAATTTAGAGAAGAAACTACTTCCTCCTTGAAATTATAAAATTTGACATAGCAACCACATAACAGCTTCCAGGCTAAAATATCTGTTAGTAGATAATATCACTAAAAAAAAAAAAAAAAAAAAAGGTCATAACTGGCCTGGGGTTATCCTAATAAGAGTGTGCAGTACAAGGTAAACAACTGAATTTAGCTCTTGATAACTCCAGTGCTTTCTCAGCAGTTCCTTATAGCATTTGTCTCGATACATTGCTGTCTTCTCAAAGGCTCATTTCTCTTCCAAAGTCCTTCTCAGCCTAAATATGAGCTAGCAGGCCAACACCAGCCTCTATGGCGATCCAGCAGGGACACTGAGTCTATGCAAAGGAGTGTCGGAGGAGAAACAGCTTCCTTCTCAGGACAGGCTCTGCCCTGTGGATGCTCCTTTTCTTTTTCTTTCTTTCTTCTTTCTTTTCCCCATAGGGAGCCTGATGTAGGACTCGATCTCAGGATCCTGGGATCAAGACCTGAGCCAAAGGCAGACACTCAACCACTGAGCCACCCAGGCACCCCTGCCCTGTGGATGCTCTTAATGACTCTTTGGGATACACAGAACTCACTGCAACTCAGTACTCATCATGATGCAGAAATCCACCAAAAAGCCATAGTACCAAAATTACTGCCAAAGAAGGTGAGCCTGACTCTTCTGTGAATAGCAGATATCACACAAAATCCAAAAATTCTAGAACTTTTTACCTCACTGGAACAACTTTAGCCTAGCAAAGAGAATGGGAGATACCCCATGGTATCTACAGTAGATTGTGTGAGAACCACAAATGGGTCCTGAAAAACTGTGGGAGCAGAAAAATACCTCTAGGACTATTAATGTGAAATGAAGAATCACTCATTTTTAAATTCCTAAGCCTTCATCTTATTTACCATGAATGTCTACTCTTAAAAATCATTCAGCGTCGTGAATGACTAATGTGACCCCCTTCTTTTTCAAACATGTATCTGCATTTCCCTTCAGATGTATAGATTACGTTGTCCTTATAATTTATTTTGTTTTCACTTAAAAATATCCTCAAATCACGTATTTTAATCTCTTTGATATTCTTGCCCCGCTGCCTCTTTTCAAAACGTACTCGAATTGTTATTCAAATATATAACACTTCTGAAATTTATTTACTAATAAGTTTAAGAACCTTGCTCCTCTGTAGATACCAAAACTATACCGTAAAAATGGGTGGGGAGGTATTTTCAATTTTACTCAATTACGAAAATGAACCCATAAAATTAATGACTTAGGGATTGAAGTGAGGTGGGCACCTGACCTTTGGCTGGTGAATGCTCTCCTCATTTCTTATAGATTTTTAGAAATAAATGATAAATGCTATATTTTGAAAATTATGTCTATTGTCCATAAAATCCTTTCCGAGTTTGTCTTGTTTTCTTATGACTCTTCATTTCCACTTACATGTGAGTAAAAATAACATGCAAACCTTACATGTTATGAGTTCATACACACACACACACACACACACACACACACACACACATCCCTATCTCTTCTAGAAATTGTATTGAAACTCCAGATCAATTTGAGGAGAATCTATACATGTTAGAGTCCTCAATTTTTTAATTTTAATTAATTTTTTAAATTAATTAATTAGAGAGAGAGAGAGAGAGAGAGAGAGAGAGAGCATTCATGCCCTATCAGAGGAGGTGAGGCAGAGGGTAAGAGAGAGAGAAAATCTGAAGCAGGTTCCACACCCAGAGCAGAGCCTGATTTGGGGATTGATCTCACAACCCTGAGATCACGACCCAAACAGAAATCAAGAGTCAATTACTTAACTGAGTGAGCTACCCAGGCACCCCTAGTCTTCAATGTATTCAGATTTGTAATTTTTTTGTAGAGATCATGGGATAATGCATATGCACATATAATTGTAAATATAGATAAAAATATATACACATTATATAATCTATATATACATATAGATATATCTATAATTGTATATATATTTGTGTGTTTTTAATTATAATCTCTCATTTAAATTCAATTTGGAAAAAAAAATAAAAAAAAAATAAATTCAATTTGGTTAACATATACTGTACTATTAGTTTCAGGGGTAGAATGAATGATTCATCAGTTCCATGTAACACACATGTGCCCTCCTTAATGCCCATCACCCAGCTACCCCATCCCCTTACCCATTTCCCCTCCAGCGACCCTCAGTTTAGAATTAAGAGTCTCTTTTGGTTTGTCTCCCTCTCTGTTTTAATCTTATTTTATTTCTCTTTCCCTTCCCCTATGTCTATCTGTTTCTTAAATTCCACATTTGAGTGAAATCATACTGTAATTGCATATATACTTGGAAATAGTAGTTAAATTTTTTCTAATCTTTGCTATTAAATAGAAATGCAATTGATTTTCATTTATTTAACTTTATCAAGTGAACTTGCTAAATTCACTTTTTAAATCTAATACATTATAGTGTTTTTAAAAATAGTCTACGTATTCAATAGATATATGTAAATTTAGTGTGAAAAATTATAATTTCTAATTTTCCAGTTCTATTACTTTTCTTGCCTTATTTTATTGGCTACCACCTCCAGAAAAATATTTCATGGAAGTTATCTTATATTGACCAAGTTCTCATTTCAGGAAGAAAGTTTCTAATATTTTACCACTAAGTGTACTTTGTAAAAAAATTTTCTTTATATGATTAAGAAAGTTCACTTTTCTTTCTAGTTTGCTTAAGATTTTGTTTTGGTTTGTTTTAATAATGATTAGACATTAATTTTATCTTTTTTTCTCTGTAATTAATAAGAAACTAATAACTAATGTTTTCTATTTTTTTCTTGTATTTATTTTGATAAGTTGTATTTTTCATTGAATTTGTCAGTTTTACCTACATTTTCAAATAACAGCATAAAATTGGCTCCAATAGTTTCTTGTTTTAATATCTGTTGAATCTACCTTATCTTTTTTTCTAACATTGGTGATTTGTGCTTTTCCTCTTTTTGTCTTAATCAACCGAGCTATGGTATTATCAATTTTATTATTGGTTTCAACCAACTGACTTCTGACTCTATTGATTCTGCACATTGTTTATTTATTTTACTTTTATTTGTTTCTGTTTATTTTATTATTTTCTTCCTTTCATTTTGTTTGGGCTCATTTGACGTTTTTCTAATATCTTAAGAGGCATATTTATACCATCTATTTTTAATCTTTTAAAACATTTGATCCCAGGAATTTCCTTCTAACTACAACTTCATCCCACAAACTTTGAAGTATTTTATTTATATTTTCATTCAGCTCAAAATACCTTCTAATTTTCATTGCAATTTCTTCACAGATCTATTGTTAATTTAGAAATGTTTTTGTTTAGTTTTAAAATTCAGAAGAAATTTTAGTTATTTTTCTTCATTTCAAACAATTCTATATGATCAGGATAGACTTTGTATAATTTTAGTTCCATGGGAATTGTATTTTTTACTTGCCAAGTGTAGTGTTCTATATATGTCAAACTGGTCAGGATTTTTAAACAGCTTAACAATAACCTACAACCCTCGGACCAACTGGTCAGGATTTTTAAATTGTATTTTTAATCTTCAATGTCCCTACCAAGTTTTTTCTCTGATTTTAACAATACCTTGTTCTGCCAGTAACTAAGAAGGAATATAACAAAATTTCCACCATAACTGAACATTTGTCTTTTTCTTTTAACTTTGTCATTATTTGCTCTATACCTTTTGGGGCTATATTATTAGAAGAGAAAAATTAATTAAATGCTTCATATAATTATAATGGATTGATACTTTTTAAATAATGAAATATCCCTCTTTCTTAAAACTTTCCCAATAAGTGTTATTTTGATATCTTAAAATAACACTTAAATTTTTTGATAGCTAAAATGAAAAAAATTATATTCTGATATTGATGATTGTCAGCCTTCCTTTGGTGTTATCATGGCATATCTCTTTACATTAATTTAATTCCAAGTTCTCTATATCCTTAATTTTATAGTCTCTTTTAAGCTACATAGAGTTTTGTGGTTTGTTTGTTTTTAATTTTTTGATACAATATGACAGTTTCTGCTTTTAGAGTATTTCATCCATTTGTATATAATATAATGTCTTTGTTTTTTATTGATTTTTTTTAAAGTTATTTGAATTCCAGTTAAGTAACATACAGTATAATATTAGTTTCAGGTACACAATATAATGATTCAACCCTTCTATACAACACCTGGTGCTCATCACAAGTGCACTCCCTTAATCCCCATCACCTATTTCACCCATCCTCCCACCCAACTCCTGTCTGGTAACCATCAGTTTGTTCTCCATAGTTAAGAATCTATTTCTTGGTTTGCCTCTCTCTTTTTTTTTTCCCTCTTTGCTCATTTGTTTTATTTCTTAAATTCCACATATGATTGAAATCATTTGGGATTTTCCTTTCTCTGTGACTTATTTTACTTGGCATGATATTCTCTAGTTCCATCTATGTTATTGCAAATGGCAAGATTTCATTTTATTTATTTATTTGTTTATTTACATTTACCACTAATTTTTTAAAATTTGATTAACTGACATATAATGTATTACTTGTTTCAGAGGTAGAGGTCAGTGATTCATATATATAGTTTTGTATAATACCCAGTGCTCATTACATCTCATGCTCTCCTTAATGTTCATCACCCAGTTACCCCATCTTCCTACCCCCCTCCTCTCCAGGGACCCTCAGTTTGTTTCCTATGATTAATAGTTGTTTATGGTTTGTGTTCCTCTCTGATATTGTGGTTTTATTTTTTCCTCTCTTATCCTATGATAAGGATAGGATAAAACTCTGTTTTTTCTTAAATTCCACATATGAGTGGTATCATATGATAATTGTCTTTCTCTGATTGAATTATTTCATTTAGTATAATATCCTCTAGCTCTATCCACGTCATTGTAAATGGCAAGATCTTTTTCTTTCTTTCTTTCTTTCTTTCTTTCTTTCTTTCTTTCTTTCTTTCTTTCTTCTTTCTTTCTTTCTTTCTCTTTCTTTCTTTCTTTCTTTCTTTCTTTCTTTCTTTCTTTCTTTCTTTCTTCTTTCTTTCTTTCTTTCTTTCTTTATTCTTTTTTCTTTTTTTTGTCTGAGTAGTAGTCCATTGTGTGTGTGTGTGTATGTGTATATATATATATATATATATATATATATATATATAGAGAGAGAGAGAGAGAGAGAGAGAGAGAGAGAGAGCGCACATCTTCTTTACCCATTCATCTGTTGATGGACATCTGGGATCTTTCCATATTTTGACTATTGTGGGCGTTGCTGCTACAAACATTGGGGTGCAGGTGTCCCTTTGAATCACTTTTGTGTCTTTGGGGTAAATACTCAGTAGTGCAGTTGCTGGGTGTAGGTGGCACTATTTGCAACTGCTTGAGGAACCTCCATACTATTTTCCAGAGTGATTGAATCAGCTTGCATTCCCGCCAACATCATAAGAGGGTTCCCCTTTTGCTGCATCCTGGCTAACATCTGTCATTTCCTGATTTGTTGATTTTAGCCATTTTGACTGGTCTGATGTGGTATCTCATTGTGGTTTTGACTTGTATTTCCCTAATGCTGAGTGATGTGGACCATTTTTTCATGTGCCTGTTGGCTATTTGTATGTCTTCTTTGGAGAAATGTCTGTCCATGTCTTCTGCTCATTTCTTAGCTGGATTATATGTTCTTTGAGTGTTGAGTTTGATAAACTCTTTGTAAATTTTAGATATCAGCCCTTTATCTAATGTGTCCTTTGTAAATACCTTCCCCCATTTTGCAGGTTGCATTTTGGTTTTGTCAACTGTTTCCTTTGCTGTGCAAGAGCTTTTTATCTTGATGAAGTCCTAATAGTTCATTTTGCCTTTGTTTCCCTTGCCTTTGGAGACATGTTTAGCATGAAGTTGCTGTGGCCAAAGTCAAAGAGGTTGCTGTCTGTGTTCTCCTCTAGGATTTTGATGGATTCCTGTCTCACACTGATGTCTTTCATCTATTTTGAGTCTGTTTTTTTATATATGGTGTGAGGAAATGGTCCAGTTTCATTCTTCTGCATGTGGCTGTCCAATTTTCCCAATAGCACTTGTTGAAGAGACTGTCTTTTTTACATTGGATATCATTTCCTGCTTTGTCAAAGATGAGTTGATCATGAATTGACCCATTTCTGAGTTCTCTATTCTGTTCCATTGATCTGTATGTTTGTTTTTGTGCCAGTACCATACCGTCTTAATGATTATAGCTTTGTAATAGAGCTTGAAGTCTGGAAATGTGAATTCAAGTTTTGGTTTTCTTTTTTTTTTTAAATTTTTTTAAATTTTTTATTTATTTATGATAGTCACACAGAGAGGGAGAGAGGCAGAGACACAGGCAGAGGGGGAAGCAGGCTCCATGCACCGGGAGCCCGACGTGGGATTCGATCCCGGGTCTCCAGGATCGCGCCCTGGGCCAAAGGCAGGCGCCAAACCGCTGCGCCACCCAGGGATCCCGCCACCCAGGGATCCCTGGTTTTCTTTTTTAACAATCTTTTGCCTATTAATATTTTTTTTCTGGTTCCATACAAATTTTAGCATTATTTGTTCCAATTCTTTGAAATAAGTTGATGGTATTTTTATAGGGACTGCACTGAATGTATAGATTGCTCTAGGTAGCATAGACATTTTAACAATATTTTTTCTTCCAATCCATGAGCATAGAACATTTTTACATTTCTTTGTGTCTTCCTCAATTTCTTTCATGAGTGTTCTATAGTTTTCTGAGTACAGATCTTTTGCCTCTTTGGTTAGGTCTATTCCTAGGTATCTTCTGGTTTGGGGTCTTTTTATGGCTGAGTAATATTCCATTATCTATATGTATGTGTGTGTGTGTGTGTACACACACACACACACACACACACACATATATATATGCCACATCCTCTTCATCCATTCACCAATTGATGGACATTTGGGCTGTTTCCATAATATGGCTATTGTAGATAATGCTGCTATGAACATCAGGATGCAACCTTTTGAATTATTGCATTTTTGGTAGGTACCTCATAGTGCAATTGCTGGATCATAGGGTAGTTCTATTTTTAACTTTTTGAGGAAACTCCATACTGTTTTCCAGAATGGTTGCATCAGTTTGTTTTCCTACCAACAGTACAAGAGGGTTCCCCTTTCTCCACATCCTGCCAATACCTGTTGTTTCCTGTTGGTTTTAGCCATTCTGACAGGTGTGAGATATTATCTCATTGTAGTTTTGATTTCCATTTCCTTGATGATAAGTGATATTGAGCTTCTTTTCATGTGTCTGTTGGCCATCTGTATGTCTTCTTTGGAGAAATGTCTGTTCATGTCTTCTGCCCATTTTTAAATTGGATTATTCATTTTCTAGGTGTTGAGTTTTATAAGTTCTTTATATATTTTGGATACTAAGTCTTTATAAGGTATGTCATTTGAAGATATCTTCTCCCATTCAGTAGGTTGCTTTTTAGTTTTGTTGATTTTTTTCTTCACTGCGCAGAAGCTTTATACTTTAGTTTGGTTTTACTGATATTTTAGAGACAATAATAGATTGAGAATAATTGAGAAGATAGTATATAGAGTTTCTATACACAGGACAGACACTCAGTTCCCCTATTATTACATCTTACATTAGTATGGTAATTTGCTATAATTAATAAATCAGTTTTGATACATTATTGTAAACTAAAATTTGTACTCAGGTTTCTTTAGCTTTTATCTACTGTGTTTTTCTATCCCAGTAGCTCATCCAGGATCCCATATTACATTTGCTTATTATGTCTCCTTAGCCTCCTCTTGGAGGCGAGGATTCAGTCTTTGTGAAATCTAGCCCCCTGTCTTAGGGTGTGACCATTTGGATTTCCAACTAAATGGCATTTTTTAAAACTTGAAATATGTTCTAAGATGCTCCTCTCATAGCTCCATGAGGAGGCTGTAAGTTCTCCTCTGCTTATTAGCTGGTCAGCTATTCTTGAGAAACTGAATAATCCACTGAAGTGAAAAGTAACGCCAAATATTGTAGTCACCTGTGTGGGTTCTGGGTCAAGAATTTGTTGCTTTAATAGTGCTCTAATGTTTTCAAATACATTTTCTTTTTTAAGAAATATTTTTTCCAGCATTTACATTTTTGTTTTTTGCAGTGGGAATGTCCATCTGCGCAAAACTAGTTCACCTGACCATAATGGGTAAAGGCATTTAGAAAGCTTCCTCTCTACTGCACACCAGCTTTCCTAAACATTATACCAATTTCATTCTTGCCAAATGTTTAACAGTAATTATTTTCCCAAACTATAATAACAATATCTTTAAATAGTAATTTTGAAGTTTAAAAAAAGAGAAAAGATCAGGATTCATTCATCTGTTCATTAAACAATTATTTATGAATTCTTACTGGACAGCAGGCATTCCATCTCTTTCCTCTTACTTTCAAGAGGTCTTTAGACTCTAGGGTAATTGTTTTCAATCCTTCTCTCTGACAGCCTATAGGTTGTATGAAGGAGGTATTTTCTCAGGGGATAAGAAAAGAAAAAAAAATCATGTTAGTTCTTTTCTATAAGAATGAGTGCCTACCTACCTTATATTCACAAAGATAAAGTCACCCTGGGGTCCTTCCTGAATGGACATAATTTACTGGAATTGACATTCTGTTTATTAAAAACAGAAATTTTACTGGTAACCTTTAAGTGAAACTTTCTCTTACAAACACCAAAAACAACTTATGCAAGTATATTAGAGGAGGAGACTATTTGAAATTTCCTATATGGTTTGAATTTATCCATTATATATACATAACTTGGTGATGCATATGATTTTTTAGGTGAGTCATAACAGACATCAATGTAATCACTTTTATTAAGCAAAGGTATATCAGGACGCAGAATACATTACAATTACAGAATACATTACATTACAATATCTTAATATTCCTCTTCTCCATCTTCAACCGATCAATCATTTATCAATCATCATTTAGAGTAAGATAAGGCAATTTAAAGTTATTGATGAATTACTTTTCTGTTCTACAGAATGTTCTTAGAACTTCAACAATAGCAACAACAGGACATAATTAAAAACAATATTAGCAGCCATTGTCTATTTCTCAAACATCATTTGCTTGGCTCACCACAGGCACTTCACAATCATGGTCTCAATCCTCATATCAGCCATCTGAATTAAATGTCCCCAATTTCCATTGTTCTTACTGATCAGGCAACTGTTGATCACTTAGACAAACTCTGGCTATCAACTGAAGCACCAGTAGCCTTTGTTCAAAGGATGATTGATATGGATGCAAATATCAAGTTATAGCAAATTTAATTAAACAATAAATAAAAGTATATGTTCATTACGTGGTAAAATTTATGAGGCATTCTAGAATTAGAAACTTAGTTTTAATTAGGCAGAGCTAAATAAATGACTTGTTCCCAAAGATAGAGGGGGTTTGTTTTTCTCCACATGCCATACTCAAGAAATTAAATCTTTTTTCCCTATTGTAAGTTCTTTGTATATAGGCAAACCATGTTTGGCACTTAAGTATACCAATTGGCATATGATTATATCTACAATTTCTAGTCCATAGCTGGGGATACTTCCTTAAGATTCCTTTAATTATCATCCACTAAGAATGAAGTAAGAGTATAAACAGAAATACAGTGATTTTTTATAAACCCTCTTCACAAAATCAAAGCATTTCTTTAAAATGCTTTTAGTAAGAATATTATACAATCTGTGAATAGAGAAAAATTGATTCCCTTCTACAGATGAGAAAACTAAGGGTCGGTCCAGTTAAGTGAATTGCCAATTTACTAATTTTGAAGGCTTAAGGTAATCTTATGTAAATTTTATGTAAAACAGTATTTGTTCTGGTTTATTTGATGTGTCATATGTGAACTTATGGGGAAGACCATTAGGGAAATGGAAGAAGAGCTCTACTTCATGTGACTTTCTTGGAATTGGCCCTTAGGGAATTCAAGCTTTTATTTCAAAGCTATTTAATAGCCCCCCACTGACAAAAAGCACTTGAAATATACCATCTTTTGGCCAATTTGAATTCCAGGCCATTATCACTTGGTGGTCATTTCTTTGAAAAGAGTTCAAAAGTGTGTTGTCAGTGTTTGATTCAATAGTTAAATTTCCTTTGGCTATATAGCTTTTAAAAAATACAGAGAGGCTTACAGAGACTGTTTATCATATTTGAATTAACCAAATAGGATTCGTAATAGCAACAATAACAATTATTTTTCTTTTTCCTTGAATTGATTTTATTTGAATTACTTGTGTCCACATACATGAATGCAACAAATTTTACTTCCCCAAAGTATAGCTCTTCTCAGCTACCCACTATACCCTTCATCGAGTGCTAGGATGACCCATGCCCCTACCTGTCCTATCCTGTTGGTGCCCCTCCCTGAACTCTTCAATGGCTCTCTTTACACCAGACAAGATTTAAACTCCTTGTCATAGTTTATCTCCTGCCTTCTCTCTCCAACTTCATATTCTGCTACTTTTTCTCTCAAAACCGTGATATAAAAAAGATGGGTAACCAGCGAATTCCAGAATATGCCTTGCTTTCTCATCCTTCTCATTACTGCTGTTGTCTGTATAATGTTCCTTCCTAGCACTCCAGCATTCTCTTATTCGTCTGTTTCTGAAACTACATTAAAACACAAGTAACTACCAAATGTAATGGTCTGAACCTCCAGGTCCCCTTAGACATTAGGTTCCCATTTATTCATTTTCTCAACAAGCATTAAGTAGTCACTGGGTGTCAGATACTGTATTCAGATCTAGAGAACCCTGGGGTTCTAGGGTTAAAATTATTAGAGACACAGTTCCTGCTCTAAAGGAACTCTCAGTCTGATGAGGAGAAGAATACTCAACATTGTATGATATACACATTCTGTGATATGTGTCCTTTAGTTAATAATCTTCTGTTTCAAATTCATTAGTTCTTCACATTAAATTTTCTCTGTTCACTTACTGGTGTTGTTTCTCTCTTATGACTGGACCCTAACCATTACCACAGAGGAGCTCAGGGGCTTTAGAAGCACATATAGCATTTTTAACATAATACCTAGTGGAGAATTGGGTTACACAAAAGCTTCTTATTGGATAAGCCCTCCAACCAGTAGAATCCATAGTGCTTGGAATTGACTAATTGCTCATTGAATGAATAAATACATGCTTTTTAATATAATTTTTCTCCTACAAAATTCCCTTAAAGTAGGTTGAAAATCAATCATCATCATTAATGTTTAAGTATGCAGAAGTCAAATTAGTCAGATCAGTTTTCCTATTGTCACTTAATAATCAGATGGCAATTTACCATTTGATCCAGCAATCCACTTCTCAGTACTATTCAAAGGAATTGAAATATGGTCTGAAAGAGGTATCTGCACCCTTATGCTCATTGAAGCATGATTCATAATAGCTGAGAGATGGCAACAATGCAAATGTCTACTGATAGATGAATAGATAAAGAAAATGTGATATATGTACATAATGAAATATTATTCAGCCTTAAAAATGCTGCCATTTGCAACAACACAGATGAAAGACAGACTTGGAGGACATTATGGTAATTGGAAAAAGCTACACATAGAAAGACAAATACTGCATGGTTTCACTTATACATGGAATCTAGTCTAATAAATGTAAAAATTGTCATACTTATTATAGAAGCAGAGAGTAGAATGGTGGTTTCCAGGGACTGTGGGGAGGGGAAAATGAGATGTTGGTCACATGGTGCAAAGTTTTAGTTATGCAAGATAAATAAGTTCTGTCAATGTACTATACAACATGAGGCCTATGATTAGCAATACTGCATTGTATACTTAAGGGGTGTCTGAGTGGCTCAGTCAGTGGAGTAACTGACTCTTGATCTCAGTTCCAGTCTTGATCTCATGGTTGTAAGTTCAAGCCCCATGTTGGACCCTGTTTTGAGCTCTGCACCAGGCATGGAGCCTACTTAAAAAAAAAAAATGGTGGATCTTTAGTAAAGTGCCCTTACTACAAAAGGAAAAACAAAACAACAACAACAACAAAACAAAAACAAAGGGTATGCGAGAAGATCTTTGGAGGTGAAAAAAAAAAAAAAAAAAAAAAAAAAAAAGATCTTTGGAGGTGATGGATAGTTTATAGCACACATATCTCCAAACACATTAAGTTCTATCCATTAACTCTCTACAACTTTTTGTATGCAAAAAACCCATGGTTTCTCTTCTGAAACACAAAACACATATCTTCCAAGGATGGTACATAGCTAACACAATTTCAAGTGGAAGTGAATTTTCCTTTTGTCTTTAAAGAAGTGTGGGAAAATATTTTGGCTCTTTTGAAAATCTAGTCCAAGACCTTCCTTCAGCTTGAAAACAATGAAGATATACCCAAGGACAAAGTGCCAAACCTGGTTTCTTCATCCTCTAATGCAAATTTATTTTGTGCCTTGTATGGGAGCAGGTCCTATCCCATACAGGCTGCATTTACCTGGCTCCCAAGTGGTTTCCAGGTTGGTTCACTCAATGGGAGGTGCTAGTGGAGACTTTCCTGGCAAGGGAGAAGACCTCCAACTCTTTCTATCTGCCTTTGGAAGCATCCTTCAGAGCAGTTGCCTCTTCTCCATGACTTCAGATTCTGCTAGACAGTCTCACCAAGGTCCCAGTGTCTGCCAGGGAGCCTTGTATCTCTGGTGACACTGTCTTCTTCATTTGGCTTTGCGACTCCAGGGCTCAATGGTGCCTGCTGTTGCTAACTCCAGGTTAATTCACCATCAGTTTATTTCTTACCTGTGCAATCTAAATTCTCTCCATGAAAAGAGCTGATGATTTCTTTCCTCCTGGTGGGACTTTGACTGATTCAACCAGGTTAGGGTTACCAAACACCCTTTAAAATTGCGTTAAATATTCAAATGTATTCTTAGGTTGGCAGGTGACAAATGAGTGAAGCTGGCCAAGTGTAAAAAAATATATTCCTAATATATAAAGGACAATAGCACAAGTGTAATGATAAATGGCACCTGTTGTTTGGCATCTGGGTTGGAAGATGACAGGGAGAGGAAGAAAAGGCAGAGCTGCTGTGCTCTTGGGCAGTTCAGACCTCTCTACTCAAAATGGGCTTACTATTCCCTGCATCCACAACTTGGGCCATTTTTAGGAATTACAGAATCTGAGATCCCATCCTATATCTACTGAAGGGTAATCTGCATTTAGACAGGATGCCCAGGTGACTAACGTGCACCTAATATTTTGAGGAACTACTGGTCCACAGGATCTCTTGCTAAAGATATTCCTCAGCTTCAGCTGATTGTTGCTAAATAAAAATGTCTTCTCCATGTTATTTTTATAAGGATGTGCATACTGGCTAGAATTCATCTCTAAGTCTCTTAGGACCAGCAGGGTTGGTTGGCTACATACACTTAGAGAAACAAAGGCTGTGGCTTGGAAAGCATGACCGCAAAGCACATCTGCATCTCTTATCTTCTTGAAATTTAACTGTCTTACTTGGCTTTCTCCTTTCATATCTGGGAGAACACAGAGAAACTGGCGCCTACAATAGAAAGAGTGGCTGACAGGCAGATAGCTAGTAAGTGAACAAGTGAGGACTTCATCAAACTCCAAATGTCCCCTTTCTCTTGCTATAGATTTGCTTCTAAAGTTAATGGGTCAGGTTGTACTACAAAGCTGTGGTCATCAAGACAGTGTGGTACTGGCACAAAAACAGACACATAGATCAATGGAACAGAATAGAGAACCCAGAAGTGGACCCTGAAATGTACGGTCATCTAATATTCGATAAAGGAGGAAAGACTATCCATCGGAAGAAAGACAGTCTCTTCAATAAATGGTGCTGGGAAAACTGGACATCCACATGCAGAAGAATGAAACTGGACCACTCTCTTTCACCATACACAAAGATAAACTCAAAATGGATGAAAGATCTAAATGTGAGACAAGATTCCATCAAAATCCTAGAGGAGAACACAGGGAACACCCTTTTTGAACTTGGCCACAGTAACTTCTTGCAAGATACATCCACAAAGGCAAAAGAAACAAAAGCAAAAATGAACTATTGGGACTTCATCAAGATAAGAAGCTTTTGCACAGTAAAGGATACAGTCAACAAAACTAAAAGACAACCTACAGAATGGGAGAAGATATTTGCAAATGACATATCAGATAAAGGGCTAGTTTCCAAAATCTATAAAGAACTTATTAAACTCAACACCAAAGAAACAAACAATCCAATCATGAAATGGGCAAAAGACATGAACAGAAATCTCACAGAGGAAGACATGGACATGGCCAACAAGCACATGAGAAAATGCTCTGCATCACTTGCCATCAGGGAAATACAAATCAAAACCACAATGAGATACCACCTCACACCAGTGAGAATGGGGAAAATTAACAAGGCAGGAAACAACAAATGTTGGAGAGGATGCGGAGAAAAGGGAACCCTCTTACACTGTTGGTGGGAATGTGAACTGGTGCAGCCACTCTGGAAAACTGTGTGGAGGTTCCTCAAAGAGTTAAAAATAGACCTGCCCTACGACCCAGCAATTGCACTGTTGGGGATTTACCCCAAAGATTCAGATGCAATGAAACGTCGGGACACCTGCACCCCGATGTTTCTATCAGCAATGGCCACAATAGCCAAACTGTGGAAGGAGCCTCGGTGTCCATCGAAAGATGAATGGATAAAGAAGCTGTGGTTTATGTATACAATGGAATATTACTCAGCCATTAGAAACGACAAATACCCACCATTTGCTTCAACGTGGATGGAACTGGAGGGTATTATGCTGAGTGAAATAAGTCAATCGGAGAAGGACAAACAGTGTATGTTCTCATTCATTTGGGGAATATGAATAATAGTGAAAGGGAATATAAAGGAAGGGAAAAGAAATGTTGGGAAATATCAGGAAGGGAGACAGAACATAAAGACTCCTAACTCGGGGAAATGAACTAGGGGTGGTGGAAGGGGAGGAGGGCGGGTGTTGGAGGGGAATGGGTGACGGGCACTGAGGTGGACACTTGACGGGATGAGCACTGGGTGTTTTTCTGTATGTTGGTAAATTGAACACCAATAAAAGTTAATTAAAAAATAAATAAATAAATAAAGTTAATGGGTCAGAGCCCTGGTGACCTGGGATCTATCCAAGGTATTGAAATCCCCAGCTTTTCCCTACTGCAACTCCTGCAAACAGAGCAATGGTTAAGTGCAGAGACTTCCTCACCATTCACAAAGTAGACATTTAATTACCAGAAGCTTCTGTGTTCCCACAGCAGGATGCATAAAAGGAAGTAAAGCATAATTGTGGCAGTGCGTCTGGTTCGGAAATTAAAACTCAGCAAGGAAGGGCGTGTGGGGAGCCAGATGGTGTGGAGCAGAAGGTGGCCTGCAATGAGCCATTTCCCACTCAGGCAGGTCTTATTGGGAGCTGATTTGTTTGAGGCTGGGCTGCCCCTGGGCCAGACCCCTGGCTCTCTGTTTGGGGATTGTCTGTGCCTATTTAAACAAACACTCCCTATCTGGCAGCTGTCTGCCAAAGAGGCTAAGACATTTTGTCAGTGGCTAGGGAGCAAAATCACCAAATCTTCAACAACTCTTGGAAATCTAATGGACAGAGAAATGCTGGGAAGCAATAACTAGGTTTCTTATCTACCCTAATGTGACATGTGTAAGATCCCACTTGGGGCCTGGAACAATGTTCAGAGTAAAGGAGATACCCCACTTCAGTTCCTGTGCTTGTGGATTTGGACTCCTGAACTGTCTGAACTTACTTGTTTTATACCAGATTCCTTTCCTTAACCCCATGAAAACTCACAAGGGTAGAGAGGAGGATATTATGGCACATGAAAAAAGTGTCCACCTCACTGAGGCATTTCTAACTGCAACTTCACTCCAAGAACATTTGCCATGCTTCCTTGGCACAATAATTTTATGTATGATTCAGAGATGTTTCTACTCCAAGGTTGACCTCATCTCCCAATTCCTTTTTCTACCAATTCTCATTTATTCATATATTAATTATTTCTTTCAACAAGTATTTAATGAGCACCAATTATAAACCAGGCACTATTCTAAATGCTGGGAATAGATTCATGAGTAAAATGGATAATAAACATATACACACATCAGACAATTTTGGAAAATGAGAAATTTTGGGCATATACACACAAACACAGGCACATCTCTCAGGATCCTGGGGTAGAGTGACATAGGCAGGGGTCACTACTTTAGTTAGCATGGTCTAGTGGAGCCCCTCTGGGAAGGGACATTTGAGTTGAGGTCTGAATGATGAGAAGGCCAGCCATAAAGACACAAAGATGGAAAGGGTGGGAAGTGTTCCTAGAAGAGGGATGGTCAGAGATAAGTATACAGAGGTGGGAATGACCTTGTGTGTTCAGGAATAAAGGAGGTGTGCTGGTATATGGGGGAGAATCGACAAGAGATGAGATTGGAAAGGGTGTCAGTGATTGTCTCTTGTAGTACACTGAAGACCAAAGTAAGCCTCTTAGTCTAATTGCAGTGAAAATGCTTTCACAGATCTTAATTCCTAATCTTTTGTGCTTTTCAAAGACCACTCTGGCTATAGAGTGGAGGATGGACAAGAATGGGGTCAGGAAGAAGAGTTAGGAACTTGTACAGATTTCCTTATGTGGAATGATGGTGCCCTGAAGAGGATGAAAGCAGAAAGAACAAAAAAGCAGTAATAGATATTTTTGGAGGAAGCCCCAGTCCAGACAACAACACCTTGCCTATGCCAAACTTAGTTATTGAGTTTGTTCAAATTCCAGCAGGTGTGGAGTAGTCCTTCCTATGCATAGCGTAGACTCTAATGATTGCAAAATGGCAAAGAGGAATATTTGGCACATTATGGACACTTACAATTTATGGCTGAATAAGTGTTTTGAAAATCTGAATTTATTTATAAGGCCTTGCAGATCTAAAGAAGAGCAGAAGATCCAAAGTGTAGACTGGAGGTCGTACATCTGAAGTCCATGTCCATCACGCTGGAGAAGAGCCTTCCAATGGAACAAGTGAGCTGATGTCAAATATTTGAAAGATTATCCTATGATAAAAGAGGCAACCTGTTGACACTTCAGTGAAAAAACAGGACTTTATTAGTTTTCTGGGGCTGCTAACAGTAACACAACTAGTGTGGTACTAGTTCTTGAGACTAGAAGTCTGAGATCAAGATGTTGGCAAGTTCATTCCTTCCAAGCACTGTAAGGCAGAGCTGTTCCACACCTTTCTTCTATCTTCTGGTGGTTTGTTGGCAATCTTTGGTGTTCTTGGCTTATAGAAACCTCATACTGATCTTAATCTTCAGGTGAGTACTTGTGGTATTTGTCTCCAGAATTTCCTTTTTTTTTTTTTTTTTTTGTTAAAGGACATCAGTCATATTGGATTATGGCCCACCCTAATGACTTCATCTTAATGACTACAGTCGCAAAAGCTATTTCCAGAGAAGCTCACATTCTGAATACTGGGGCTTAGGCATTCAACATATCTTTTCTAAGGGGGACACAATTCAACCCATAACAAGGACTAATTGGTAGGAGTTGATAGGAGGCAGATTTTGTTTCAATATAAGGATTAATTTTTCAATGGTCAGAATCTTACAGCCACAGTAAAGGTCTGCTTTTTTCAATCTTGAGTTCCTTGTGTCTGGAGATTTAAAAAAAAAAAAACCTGAGGGTTATCTGGCCAATGATGTAAGAAGAGGTGTCTACACTTCATGAAATGATCAATTAAAATGACATCTACAGGGTACGTGGGTAGCTCAGTGGTTGAGCATCTGCCTTTGGCTCAGGTCATGATCCCAGGGTTCTGGAATTTAGTCCTGCATTGTATTCCCCACAGAGAGCCTGCTTCTCCCCCTGCCTATGTCTCTGCCTCTCTCTTCTCTCATGAATAAATAAGTAAAATCTTTAAAAAAAGAAAAAAACTTAAAAAAATGACATCTATAATCTTCATAAGGTAGTTGTCCATAATTCTATAATGTTTATCTTATTAATAATAACTGGCATTTACTGATGCCTCACAGTGGACCAGGCTCTAGATTGAAGCATTTTTTTTTTTAAATCACAAAAATCTCATGAGGTTACAACATGGATGAACCTTGAAAACATTATACCAAGTGAAAGAAACCAGGCACAAAAATCCATATATTATATGATCCTATTTATATAAAATGTCAAGAATAGGCAAATCCATAGAGACTGAGGTAGATTAGTGGTTGCCAGGGGCTGGGGAGAGAGGGACAGAAAATGGCTGCTAACAGGTACAGAGAAACTTTTGGGATTATTAAAATGTTCTGGAATTAAATAGTGATGATTGTTGTGCAATTTTATGACTATATGTAAATCACTGAATTGTAAACTTTTAAAAGGCAAATATTATGTCTCAACAAAAAGAGTAAATCTTATGAGGTGAGCATTATTCTCTCCATTTTACAGAAAAAAGATTGGACTTGGAGAAGTCAGATTTTCACCATGCTCCAAGGGCAAATGGCAGAGCTAGGATTCATATTTGTCTTTATTCTTTTCTATTTACAAAAACAAGTTTCCTATGGACTGCCTGGCTGGCCTCTGATCACTCGATATGAAACAACTGCTGGTGATAAATGTCTCTCTCCTTGAGGACATTCTATAATCCAGCCTGTCCAGTTATTTAATCTGTCCCCAGGCTGAAAATATGGGTATGACATTTTTCTTTTCTTCATGGTCAGAAGCAGGCAGAGATAATTTTCTTTCATCAAGTTTTCTGATTATCTATCAAAGAAGGAGGAAAAACTTGTGGTAAGAGATGGCTAGATATTAATTAAGACACAATTTCCTAAAAAACAGTGTCTGTGAATGTGCGTGGGTTAAAGCTGCATTAGCATTTGGGTTTTGTATTAGTTTCTTGTTTCTGCCTAACAGATTTCCACAAATTAGGAGCTTTGAACAAGGATTTGTTATCCCAAGATGGCCTGGGGCCAGGAGTCTGGGTCTGGAGAGCAGAATCCACCTCTCAGAGCCTCAGGCTCCATCAGGCTGAAATTAGGGTGTTGCCACTGTAGTGAATTTCTTCTAAGGGCCAGGGCTGGCTCTCAACTGCTGGAAGCCAACCTCTGGTCCTGGTCATATGGCCCTTTCTCCTATACATGGCAGCTTTCTTCTTCATGACCAGTGGAAGATGCTCACCTCGTCAGTCTGTCAGGGAATCTTACATACTATGTAATATTATCATGGAAATGATAATATTCCCCATAACATAGCCAAATCAACCCATGTAACTTACAACATCATAATCACAGTAATGGTAAGTAGTTGGAAGAAAGGCAGGCAGGGACAAAGGGCCCAGGCCTAAAATGAAACTATCCCCATCCTATCAATTTATACCACCCTGAAAGGAGGCCTCCACCCTTTCCCATGTAAACAACTACCTGAGAAGTAGATAAGCAAGTGGACAAAACCAGATTGGGTGATGGGTATGTGGAGGTTTAATCAGATTAAAACATCCACCAACAATCTCATAACAACCCTCAGACATAGAAACTCCCTCTTTGGGAGCTTTGTAGTATCTCACTCAATAAACTTTGCTTTGCTGCCCACCACTCTTCATCTTCATTCTTTGAAGTGACCATCTTCATTCTTGGCATGACCAAGAACCAGGGCTATGAAAGGAAAAGAAATCTTGACACAACAGTCCTATACAGTCTCCAGGGGATGAGATTATACAGGGCATATGCACCAGGGGCTGGGAGTTTGGGGGGGCCTTCTTAAGATTCTGCTGACCACAGGCATTAAGTGGTGTTGATTGCAATTAGGTGAGCTTAATTTGATTCCACTGCTTTTAGAGTGTACTATTTGGAACATTGCACAGAAAGACCTATGTGAAATGCCCATGGTGGGCAGGAGAAAGTGGTGTTTGTGACCTCTCCAGTGTCTGTCATGTTTTTGCACTATGAATTCAAGAGCACTTCGATGTAACATCTGGACCTGACACCTTCATCTGAAGCTACCAAAAAGACTTAGTGAAGTGCCACTTGAGGAGTAGATACCCCAAAATTATCACATAATTTTTTTAAAAGATTTTATTTATTTATTCATGAGAGAGAGAGAGATAGAGATAGAGATAGAGATAGAGATAGAGATAGAGATAGAGATAGAGATAGATAGAGAGAGGCAGAGACACAGGCAGAGGGACAAGCAGGCTCCATGCAGGGAGCCTGACGTGGGACTTGATCCCAGGACTCCAGGGTGACACCCTGGGCAGAAGGCAGGCACTAAACTGCTGAGCCATCCAGGGATCCCCACACCTAATTTTTTGAGTATTCTGATTGTACTTGTTTCTGTTGTGCCCAAGATTGCGAATCTGAGAAACCACCAAGGAGCCAACACCGATGCAAGCACATGAGGGTTTATTAGCAAGCTCGAGCTTGGGTCCAAGTATACCCGACACAGCAGAGCAGGGACTTGGACCCCGAAGTGGGTTACAGCTGGGTTTTTTATAGGCTGGTCTAGGGGATTTCCAGAAGGTATGGAAGAATTCTAAAATGGGACTTTCTACCCTGGGCGTGGGCTCTGTTGTCTTTCTGATATGGGATTCTCTGCCGAGGGCAATTCTGAGCTCTGTTGTCTTTCTGATATGGGATTACCTGCCAAGGACATTGAGGACATTCTGCAGTTTTTCCCATAAAGTTCAGCTCTTATTCACAGGGGCCTAAGATGGCTGTACTTGTGCTAATGCTAAACTTTAGGTGGGATGGCCTTAATTTTTCTCGGCCTCCACAGTTTCCTAGGGTCACCATAATAAGCCAGCACAGACTAGGTAGCTTAAACAAGAGAAATGTATTTTCTCACAGTCCTGGTGGCTAGAAGTCACAGATCCAGGTGTGGGCAAGGTTTGTTTCCTCTGAGGCCTCTCTCCTTGGTGCGCAGATGGCATCTTCCCTCTGTGTCTTCACATGCTTGTTCTTCTGACTGTGTCTGTCCTGATCTCCTCTTCTTGTAAGGACACTAGCCAGATTAGATCAGGGCCCACCCAAATGACATCATGGTAACTCAACTTTAAAGACTTCAACAGGTGAATTTTGGAGAAGACACAATTCCACCCATAATACCAACCAAGCATGAGACACAGAAAAAAGGTGTTATATTATCTTTCTACTACCAGGGAGAAAGATAGAAATGGCTCAAATTCAAATAAATAAGGAGCCACAGAGGCATTTAAGCACAGGACTATAGAGTCACCTCTTTTGGGCCCTTTCAGGTGCCCTACACTCTCTGGCAGGTTAAAATTTACCCCTGAGATATTAAAAGCAAAGCTATTAAGTTGGGAAGCTGCCTATAAACACAGTGAAGAAAACTTCAGAAAGCTTTATTAAATCTGTAGCTCTTTTTGGGACATGAAATTATCCTCGCTTTCCATGCTGCATGAATGCTATTCATAGAATTTTCGTTTTACTTCATTCTCTTGTTTTATGATGAATTTGTGCGTGAAAAGACTCATTAAGGCCATCATTATTCTACATTTATCAGTAATGAACTGTCTGTGGCACCTATTAGTGGCAAAATGGTCCGAGTCCCTTGCTGTATCTGTCTACATTCTTCTTCATTATTTACTGCTCAACTTCCATCCATTTCAAATGGCTTCGGCTGGATGCAATTTTCCCCCCAATTGTTCTTTTATTTGAGAGACAAATATTAATAGAATTCATAATCCTTGAGGAGTCCAATCTGAATGTTCCAATGTTAAAATGACTTTTTAATTTTTCATACTGAGAAGGGACAGGGAGGCTCACCTGAAGAACCTACCATCTAGCTGACCTTTTGCATTCTTCATTGTGTTTAATTGGCACAAGAACTCAGAGATGATATCATCACCCAATTTCACCAAAGGGAGTCGGAAAAACAGAGGCAGACTGCCTTGTTTGGTCACCCAACTCCTAGTTACTCCCACCATACAAGCGTCTGAGGCTACCCTCAAGAATCCCACTGCCAAAGATTTTGTAGCAGAATAAGTTTTCTCTGACTTCCACATTCATGCTGATTCCAATGTATCCAGACACAGACTCAAACCTGGAGCTTATTAAAATGTGTGAGCCCCTCTGCTGACTGTGAGCCCCACAACACCTTTACTTGATCTAGTTCATTTCTGCTTGTGTTTTATGATGCAAATGACTCCTTCTGGTATAGTCTGTCACCTTTTATGCAAGACAAGAGATTCTTTTAAAACAATCTTTCTCACTTCTTTAGCTCCTTTACAAGAGTTTTTCTCTTATCTGCCTCCCCAGTGATTAAAATTCCTTTTGAGGACACTGGGAGACATCTTATTAGAGTCCCCACCCCATGCCTGAAAAGTAATAAGATTTTTACTTCCAAAGTCTTTAGCATCTCTTGCTGTAACCAGTTGAGAGACATGCCAAGTTCCAAATTTCTGTTATTCACTCAATGATTAACAAACCAACTCTTAAATATGATTTTAAAATGTTGACAAACAGTTCATTATGTGTGTCTATGACGCCTAACTTTCCAAGGTGAGTTTCCATGGTGACCTGATGCCACCATGATATTAACTGAGGGCCTGACTCCTACTGGGTTTTATCCTCTTGAAATGTTCTGTTACATGTGAATTTCCTTTTTCTGATCAGAAGACACAGAAATCGAATTCAAAGTGGCTTAAACAAAGGAGTCCTTCAAGTATCATGACATCTTTCTTAAAAATTTATTTTAAATACTCTGTAGCACCTAATTATTTCTATGCACATTAGGGTCACAATACATATTTTTGATTGATCTATTACATGATATTGATATTTTAATATTTATTTCTACTAATTGTGGTTTGATGATCTCCATAAAATTCTGCTGAGCATTTCTAGTCCTCCAGTCACTCAAGGGCCTTTGTAGCACAAATACAAAACTTATAAAATGGCATGTGGAGGAAGGTGAGTTCCAGATCCAGAACTGCTGAGCAAAGCTCTGTTGCATTCTGACTGTGTGATTTTTAGGAATGTTGCATCTTTTAAGGCATGGGAATAGGAAAAATCTTCTTAAAGCAAGTGAAGTCAATTAATCAAATAAAATAGTAACCTAAGGATTTAAAAATTGGATGTTACCTGCTTTCTCTGATTTCCCAAGCTGTGTAATGTCTTTTGTTTTATATTCTATGGTTTTCTACTCTATTTCCTTTTCTTAACATATATCACAATTTAATAATTTGTAAATGTGGAGGCCGAGAAAAATCAAGGCCATTCTACCTCAAGTTTAGCATTAGCACAAGTACAGCCATCTTAGGCCCCTGTGAATAAGAGCTGAACTTTATAGGAAAAACTACAGAATGTCTTCAATGTCCTCGCAGGGAATCCCATATCAGAAAGACAACAGAGCCCACACCCATGGTAGAAAGTCCCATTTTAAAATGAGAACAGAGCTCAATGCCCTTGAAAGCCCCATATCAAAATGTAAACAGAACTTGAGAAATTCCTCCACCCCTTCTGAAAATCCCCTAGACCAGCCTATAAAAAACCCAGCTGTAACCCACTTCGGGGTCCAAGTCCCTGCTCCACTGTGTCGGGTATACTTGGACCCATGCTTGAGCTTGCTAATTAATAAACCCTTGTGCGCTTGCATCGGTGTCGGCTCCTTGGTGGTTTCTCGGATTCGCAATCTTGGGCACAACAGTAAATACATATATTTCTTGTAAAAGTATATTTTAAAAAGGCAGGGACTCTGTAAGTGCTGAAAGTATTGATGGATGAATGTATGGTAGATCGATAGATCGGAAGATGGATGAATGGATTGATAGATAAACGGGTGGATCAATGAATATGTGGATGGAAGATGGATGGAAGGGTGAATGGATGGATGACAACAGCAAAGTACTGAAGGTGAGAACGTGGATTATCAAAATGTTCTCTATATTTTATAGTTTTATGGATAGGAATTATTTTAAAATGTACAGTTACATTTATGACAATATATGGTCAGAAAAAAATCAGGTATCTCAATAAATACAACACGATATACATTTAAGTTCTTTAATTAGTTTCCAGAATATAGTCATGGCAAATATAATATTTTTATATATATTTTAAGCACACATATAAACATATCTATAAAAGAAAACATCACATATGAATACACTTTATTTATCATACTAATAATAAAGAAAATAGTTATGTGCCCCAAACCCAGGTTGAGTGACATTTCTAAGTATTCTCTGTTCCCCTTCTTGATTGCATCTTCCTCCATATTTGCAAGAAGTAATCAGTTTCCAGAATGTGTTCATCAATCTTTGCTTTTCATTGCAATTTTCCTAAACATGTAAACATCTCTAAAAACTATATTATTTAATTTGCCTGTTTCCATACTTTGTTAAAGTGTACATTTCAAAAAGTTAAAAACATGGCCTTCTTTATGTAGTAAGCTCATGTTAATAACACATTTAACTCAGGAATGGAAAGTCATGTGCTGGTAAAAATGATTCAAAGGAGGGTAAGAGAGACCAGAGTTCAAAGTTAATGAATTAAAACATGGTGAAATATGATTGCTAAGTTAGATAAAAACTCTAATGTCTTACAGTTAAATAAGTTCATAAACTTTGGAACTATCTTTTCTATTGGATATAAATTATTTGCAATTTATCAACCTTCAAAAATTAGCTTCTACCTTCCAGGGCTGGGACACTGATCAGTAGTAAATATAAGTTAAAAAGAAGTCGTATTATGTTTTGGTGGGGTTGGTAGATAAGGCTCTAGAACAATGTTGAAAGGGATTCTTTTTGTCTTGTTTCCAAGTTTTTGATATTTTCATCTTAACTTTATATGTGTGGAATCATAATATACATATTTTAATGTTATATGTACTCTTCTTATGTTTCTGAGTTAGTTCATGTTGATATAGATAGCTATAGCTCATACATTTTAAGTGGATGAAAACCCACAATTTATTTACTTTACATAAATATATATATTTTAAGTGAAACTACTTCTTCCAGTATTCTATGTTCTTTGCACATACCATACTTACAAAAATTGTTGTGTAGTGTGGCAATGAAATCTTTGTCAACTCTTGGTTAATAGCTCCGTCTCAGAAGCCAGCCTGGTTGGGTGTAAATCCTGGCTCCGCACCTATTAAAATCTTTCACTGCCTTTCTTTCCTCCTCCATAGAATAGAATAATACTAATATCAACCTTGTAATGATATTGTGACTTTAAAATGGTAGAACCCAAGCTTAGCTTATAACAAGCATTCACCAAATATTAGTGGTTTTTGCTATTATTATTTTGCAGTTCAAACAGCTAAAGTTCATAAATATCAATCAATAATATGCCTGTCTGTAAGCCTATGGTTTAGATGAAGAATTTCTACTGTTCTAACAAATGAGAAGGAAGAATCTATGTCTTGGCTTGGAGTTCATTAGATATGAAATCACAGGGAAAGGGATTTAGAGAGGTGGAGGCTGACTAGCAAATTAGATTTTGAGGACACATAAGAAATATGTGAGATGTATCCATATTCAATTCATTCAAGTATCTATGTTCTGATTCTGTGTCTTCCAATCTATACCCTAATTATCATTTTACTTTGTCTATAAGTCGGCCCAAAAGTGATAATGGCTAGCTATATGGATTTAAGCATCTTGCTCCTTGTGATTCTTGCTTCTCATGATAGCCCATTTTCTTACCTCTCTGCTTTTATATACAGCACTCATGAATTTGGTTAATGTGAGTCACCCACTGAAAGGAAAATTTTTATTCAAGATGCTAACATAAATCATATTTTTTGAATCTCCAGGGCTCAGAACTTGACTCTGAAACATGGCAATGTGAAGACCACTGGAACCCACTCTACAAAGTGTGTTCTTAGACCAACAGCATCAACATAACTTGGGAGCTTATTAGAGTTGCAGAATTGTAGGCATCGCTCCAAACAGACTGAATCAAAATCTGTATTTTATTATGATCCTTAGGTGATTCATATACACATGAGCCTGGGAAAAGCACTCTACCAGAACATAAAGATGGCCTGCCATGTCCCAAACACAACCAAATATTTGTCTGGCTGAGCTTCTATAGTGGGATATAAAGAATAAAAAAAGACGTGGAGAGTGGAAGAATAGGATGTTGAGGTAGAAGAGTAGAATATTATATATACTGCTCTGTAGGGGAAATAGTTGTAAGTAGCAGTGGGTGGCTGATAAAGGAAATGTCACTGAATGTGAGGGAATAAAGAATCCTGGGTTAGGGTTTTTTTTTTTTCTTTAAAGATTTATTTATTTATTTATTTATTTATTTATTTATTTATTTATTTATGATAGACAGAGAGAGAGAGAGAGAGAGAGGCAGAGGCACAGGCAGAAAGAGAAGCAGGCTCTATGTAGGGAGCCCGATGCGGGACTCAATCCCGGAACTCCAGGATCGTGCCCTGGGCCAAAGGCAGGCGCCAAATCACTGAGCCACCCAGGGATCCCCCTGTGTTAGGGTTTGAATGAATTATTTGCTCAGACATTGATGGCCTTTAGGAAGTGTATAAGACTTGGGGAGAGCAGTGGTGTGTGAGACAAGTGTCAAAGCATCAGTATTTCATGGAAGGGGCCAGGGTTTGGGTGATAAGAGTAGTAAAGAGCAAGGGGTTTTGTATATGCTTATTAGACTGGTTTTTCATTCGAAGGTGACAATCTCACTCATTCCTGTATCTTTTTTTTATTTTTTTTAATTAATTTTTATTGGTGTTCAATTTACCAACATACAGAAAAACACCCAGTGCTCATCCCGTCAAGTGTCCACCTCAGTGCCCGTAACCCATTCCTGTATCTTTTAGAGTGATAGAATAGCTTGTGCCCAAAGAGCTCTCAATTAATTCTAGTTGCATGGATGAGTCATATTAATGGCATCTCTTGAGGAATATCTATGTTTTTCTGTATTTTACCTATATTAACTAATCTAATCCTCACTATAATCCATCAAAGTTCCCTTCTTTGTCCTTTTCCTTCTCTTCCTCCTCTTCTTTATCATCATCATCATCATCATCATCATCTCAACTGGATGAATAAGAAACTAACATTATCGTTACCATGTCATCATCATTCTCATTAGACAAGTTGGGGAACTATTAATATACGAAGAGTAAATTGTCCAAAGCCACATAATAAGTAAGCCTCAGAGATGGGTTTCAAATTCAGATGGTCTGGCCTTGTGTTTCACTCTCAACAGAAAGAATGAACCAAATGATAGAATGTTTGCATAAACATAACAAATCCAGAGCAAGGACATTTCTTATTCTTTGGTGAAAAGCTGCAAGCATACATAGTTTTTCTTCATTGTAGTGTGCACCTGTATGCTGAACAAGCTTCTTCATGTCAAAGAAGCTTTGAAAACCTCCACGAAATCATTTGACTTTTCTCATGGAAGTAAATTCATTTGGTAGAAAGAAGTTCATAAACTGAAGATGAAACTGAGAATATTAGATGACACTTCCGTCACAATTAAGTATATATATATATTCCTCTTATAATGAGTATGGAGAAAAGATCAGCTTTCCTCTTTTGTTACATTCTCCCCATTTCACAGATCCACAGAGAAACCTGGCATTCCTTCAAATGTGCATGGTCCAGAAATTATGAAGATATTATGAATCTACGTACATAAAAAAGAGAGAGAGAGGGAATTAATGGAGGAAGAAGGGAAATATGGGAGAAATATTTTATAGTATTATAACATGTATCAATACCTACTTCTTTGAGTATAAAGTGACCTTTACAACTAATAACCTTCAGATCTCATTCATTGCACATCCTGTAGTGTCCCACATCTGCAATCACTCTACCCTGGCAGTTATGGCAGTGGATGGCATCATTTGTTTCCCATGACCATGTATGCTCTACATACATGAGTAGAGTACTTTGTCCTTTGTCCTCAGGACTTAAAATCCTCCATCTACTCTGATCTTTTTCAAGCTGTTTTGTGTATTATTTGTTTCTTTCTTTGTCCTCAACCCATATTTTTCTCATAATGAGCCAGAATACAGAGAAATCTTGGACCTGGAATTGAATATCTCTCCTGGCCATAACTGTTCCTCCCTTTGATTTCAGTACTCTTAAATGGACACTCTAAAGCTTCTGTGAGATCTTTGATAGAGCCCAGACATAATGCTCTTTGGGGTTTTCACTTTTGGTTTCAGGTGTGTGTGCCTGTGTGTGTATATGTGTGTGTGTGAGAGAGAGACAGAGACAGCTAGAGACAGAGATAGAGAGTACCTCTCCTTCCTCTTAATTTCCTATGATAAAGGTTATACACAACTGATGAGTTATTGGAAACTAATCTGAAACTAATGATGCAAAATACATTGGCTAATTTATATAAAGAAAAAGAAAAAAATCAAATGAAATAAGATACATTTTTTTAAAAGGAGTGAAAATAAAGGGTCTGGGTGAGGGCAGCAATGAGACATCTCCCCTAAGGGACTGAACTTCCTTTATACTCTGTGTGGTCCCTCCAGCTGTAGATCTCTCCTTCATCTTGGACTTAGCTCTGACAACTTCCCTGGATGGTAAGACAGAGTTACTTTTCAAGAGCAAAATTTCCCCCTCAACTTCAGTGAAGCTTTGATATATTGTTAGTGCGGCACCAATGTGAAGTATTCTGCTCTGCTCTGCAGCTCTCAGCTCTGGGGAATGTTCTCATTTCCTCTTACCCACTCTTGCCTAGGTGACTTCATCTGTGTCCATAGCTTTAAATAACACCAATAAGCCAATGACTCCCCAGTTTATATGTTCTGTCTTCAAAACTCCCTTGAGCTGGAGAATTTTTTAAATGGCTTATTTGAGTGTTCCTCTTGTATATCTAAAGGAATTTCAAATTCAACAACATCAAAAAAGAAGTCCTTCTAGTTTGCATCCCCAGATCTGTCCCTTGCTAATCTCTGAGTATGTAACACTACCCTACCTGATGGCTCAAGGGGGACATGTGAAGTTGTTCTTGATTACATTTCTCTCCAGCTTCTCAGCCACTGAGAGGTGGCAGGTGGCAGGTGTTCGTCCCTCCATGACTCACCCTGAATATACTTGTGTTTCTCCATCTCCACTGACCTAGACTACCGCACACCGCCACTATCTCTTGCTTGGAGTAATAAAATAGCTTCAATTTTTTTCCCCTATGATTTGTAGCTACAGTGGTGTTTTAAAACTATCAACCAGATTATATCAACCCTTTCCGACTCCAATTAAAGATCCTCCAAATTCTAATATAAAATCCAATATAAAATTTATATTTATAAAATGTGCTTATAAATATAAATTTATATAAATAAATCTATTAATACATTTATTGATTTGTTAAATAGACTTTATATTTCTACTATACAATCCTCCCATGGTTTCCTTTTGCACCCAGAGTGAAATATGAACTATATAACATGGCCCTCAAAATGTGACAAAATCTAGCTCATGACTTTCTTTCTTCTTTCTTATCCTCCCTCCTCCTCTCTCCCTTCTCTTTTTTCTTTTAAAGATTTATTTATTTATTCACAAGAGACACAGACTGAAAGAGAGAGAGAGGCAGAGACACAGGCAGAGGGAGGAGCAGGCTCCCCTCAGGGAGCCGGATGTGGGGCTCGATCCCGAATCCCGGTATTATGACCTGAGCCGAAGGCAGGCGCCCAACCGCTGAGCCACTCAGGCGTTCCTTCTTTCCTTCTTTTCTTTTCTTTCTTTCTTTCTTTCTTTTCTTTCTTTCTTTCTTTCTTTCTTTCTTTCTTTCTTTCTTCTTCTTCTTTCTTCCTTCCTTCCTTCCTTCCTTCCTTCCTTCCTTCCTTCCTTCTTTCCTTCCTTTCTTTCTTTTTCTTCTTTCTTTTCCTTCTTTCTTTTTCTTCTTCTTCTTCTTCTTCTTCTTCTTCTTCTTCTTCTTCTTCTTCTTCTTCTTCTTCCTCTTCTTTCTTTCTTTCTTTCTTTCTTTCTTTCTTTCTTTCTTTCTTTCTTTCTTTCTTTCTCTCTTTTTCTTTCTTTCCTCTCTTTTCTCCCCATTACTTTTTCTAAAAACTCATCTCAAACTCCCCTTGATTACCACCCAGAAGTTATCTCCTTTCATTAACTCTGTGTGCCCAATTCAGCTCATGTCCTAGGCTTTGGATTTGCTATTCCCTTTCCCTAGTACACCCTTCACCTGGCAGATTACATACTGGCTTCTTCTAGTCATTCATCTCTCAGTGCTCATGGTGATGCCTGTTCTGAGAAGCTCATGGGAAGCAGTTTTTCTCTTCTAGCCACTTCTTATCATATTGCTCTTCTTTTTTTAAATAATAAATTTATTTTTTATTGGTGTTCAATTTGCCAACATACAGGATAACACCCTCATATTGCTCTTCTTAAATTTTCTTCACAGTACTTGACATTGTCAGAATTACTTTATTTTTAGCTTGTTTTGTGTCTCTCTTCTTTTCACTGAAATATCACCGCATAAGTCCAGGTATTTTGTTATCTCTATATTTTAGTCTACTTCCAATATCTTAAACAGAGCTTGATGCAAGTAAGATGCTCACAAAACATTTATTGAGAATGACTTACTGACTGACTGACTGAATGAATCCTTACTTTAGTTTAATTCTTAACCTTATAGATGGGGACTTTGCTGCTATTGGGAGGGTGTATTTTCTTCTTCAAAATTTTATTAATCTCAATACTCCCTTATGCAATGAGAATTTATGACTGGCTCCTCTGTAAACTATTTTACAAGATTCCTGGCATGAGAAATAAATCCTATTTGTTCAAGTTTCAAAGAGTCTATTATATATTCTCGGGTGTTCATGGCTATGTAATCACAGAGAATGGCTTAGAGAACTCACATGACCTTTTGAATAAGGTACAAGTGTAAATATGATGAAAACACTAGCTTTCTGGTTTCATTGCTATGTATAGTGGTCTCATGCATCTAACTTGATCTTGCCTCCACACTGCCTTTACTTGAACTAATTTTTCATTATTTAGCTTTTATACCTTGGTACTACTTCCTAGCTCATTCCATGGGCTTGGGTTTTCTGGCAAAGGAGTGTTAGCTTTCAGCTTCTACACATGGGTAATATTTCTATTTACTCTATCACACCATGTGCTTCCATCAGAAGACTTTTTTTTTTTAATTTTTATTTATTTATTTATGATAGTCACAGAGAGAGATAGAGAGAGAGGCAGAGATACAGGCAGAGGGAGAAGCAGGCTCCATGCACCGGGAGCCTGACGTGGGATTCGATCCCGGGTCTCCAGGATCGCGCCCTGGGCCAAAGGCAGGCTCCAAACCGCTGCGCCACCCAGGGATCCCCCATCAGAAGACTTAATGGTTAAGACATTTTGTTTTGACCACCATCTCTACCACTTAAAAGCTGTATGACTTCGGGCAAATTACATATCCACTTTCAGCAATGGCTCCATTATCTATGAGAATAGTGGCAGTGCTTACTTGATACCTGTGAAGGTGACATGAGTGCTGGACATATGCAATAAGGTGGTAACCAGTATTATCAGTGTTAACTACTCAGGCTACCTTGTCCTTAGGCCACTTGTTCTCTTTCTTCTCAACAAAAGCAGCATCTAATCAGGATTAAGAAGTGTCATTGCTATTAAAAGCCATGATCGAATACCTAACATGATTCTTGGTCCATAAGGTACTTGAAATACCTGTTGGTTAAATGAATAGAAGCACAAATGTCTGCCTCTGGGTGGACTTCCTTAATGTAACTGTATTCTGTTTCTTAGGAACACAAACAGTTAAAATAAAATATTATCATTGCTTTTGAGATCACTGAAGGTATTTTTCTCAAAATGAATTTTACTCTTACTTCATACAACAAAAAACATCAAAATATTGCAAAATTGAAAATGAAGTTCAAGGGATCCCTGGGTGGCACAGTGGTTTGGCACCTGCCTTTGGCCCAGGGCGCGATCCTGGAGACCGGGATCGAATCCCACGTCAGGCTCCCGGTGCATGGAGCCTGCTTCTCCCTCTGCCTATGTCTCTGCCTCTCTCTCTCTCTCTCTCTCTGTATGACTACATAAATAAATAATAAAAAAAAAATTAAAAAAAAAAAGAAAATGAAGTTCAATAAGTGGACATCTTCCTAGTATTAAGCCTTTGAGCCACAAAAATTGTGGGACTAATAGGAGTAGATAGATCTAGAGTTGTGCCTGGGATACATCAGAATATCTCTGTGAGCTTGAGCTATCTGTGTCAATTTCTGCCCTTATTTCCCCAGGATTACTGTGGGGAAAACAACCTCTGATCACAGAGAGTTGTTAGAATATGTATAAATCCAGCCCATTTTACAACACATTGGATACATGACTTCCTGGTCTCTGGGCTTCACTTTCCTCATCTGCAAACCAGATAACACTGATAACAATGGGATCTGACAAATAAGTCAAGATGTGCTGCCATCTTATTGCGGTACCTGGTACGTGGTAAAACTTCACTAAACATGAGTTTTTTCCTCCTTTTATCATCCCTTTTCCCTTTGCCTTCCCTCTCTTCTTTTCTCCATCTTTTGCATTTGTGATATACATTGATAGAATTTTTATACTAATAATAGCAATGACTATCTTTAGAAGTATTTATATGCACGTACAGGAGCTTTGCAAAGATGGTGTTTCCTTTATCTCAGTAAGGAATAAATTCACCTTTGTCTTATTGACAGGTTATGATGGAGATATTTGGATAGCCAGTTTTTGACAGTTCCCATGAAGACTCCAAATGGGTGTTTACTCTGGACATCTGAATCTTATGTCAAACAAAGAAGGCTTGCTCTCATATATTAAATTCCCATGACCTATTTGATTAGAAGAAATATTTCAACTGACAATAATTTTTTTAAAAGTTGTGAAAATCATTATTACACTAAAGAAAAGTGCTCTAGGGATTGTTCCACTTGAGTCTGGTATGTTTCTCCTTTATTATCTCTATACTTTGGAGGAAATCCCAACTTCACAGATCCCCTGTCCCTTTCTCTATGTAATGGAGGTGTTTAACCAGAGATCTTTTAAGGTGTCTTCCATCTTTAACAATTCTCTGCCTCTGAAATGTCTTTGCATTGATGCCGTCTGTCAAGATGACCTCTTACAACATAAACTTCTGTTCCTAAAATGCTAATTGTCCTTACAGCATCTAACAGAATGCTGGGCACATAGCAGTCACTCAATAACCAGCTGTTGGTAGTTTGTACAATTGAAGCTGGATTCAATTCAATGTCTGGAGTTTTTTATTATAAATGTCTGATTCTGTAATGTGCCGAGATAATTTTATATCAGAGACAAAGCTGATTCATGGAGGGTGAGGGAATTCACATTTATTGAATGCCTGCCAATGGCCGGCCCAGTGCCGAAGGTTTTGTATGCAGGAGAAATCATCATACTCTATCCAAACAGTTTGAAAACAGAGGCTAAGGCAGTTTGAGGAAATTTCCTAGGTTACTAGTCTATGCAAGACAGGGATTGAAATCAAGTGGGTCTGGTGTCCCAGCCCGTGCTCAGCAAGCTACACTGGGCATCAGGATTAACTAAAGCTTCACCAAATATTTTACCAAATACAAATCTTTGAGTCTCAAGGCCAGATATTAGGATTTACAGATTATGGATGGGACTGCCTTGAATGATTTAAATCCAGATAACTGCTGAATTAAAGACCCTATGGCCTTCATCTTAGTAGTAGTGAGATGGTCATAGTTCATCTTTATAAAACTGTAAAATAGGTTTAATTATCCTAATTTTACAGAAAAGGGAACAGAGATCTACAGGACCTAGAGACACTGCTACTTCATGGAGTTGTCTCACTTTAAACTCAGATTCTTAAATTCACTATTTTTAAGTTTTACTTTCTAAAACCTTTTATCAGTTATGCATGCATTTAGTACAAAAAGTAAAGTCATTACACAGTGTTGTTCTGGAAAAGACTATTCCTGACCACTCTCCAAATTAATTTCTTCTCACCAAGGACAACCATTTCCAGTGCCATTTATCTCCATGTTTATATAACAAATTAAATGTTCATTTATTTCCTCTACAGTTTTAAGATTTAAGTAATGAGGCCTGGAAAATGAGAATTTTTCTTTCTTTCACATTTCCTTCCTTTGTATCTACCACCAACTCATGTTCCGGTTTTCCTCCTACCTGTTACAAATACATCATAATTTTGCTTACGACATTCTTTAGAATTTAAACTTACCATTAAGTCTATTGATGGCTGAGCCATTTAGTAAAATATGGATATTTTTATTCTCTTTGTGCAATATTTTATCTTATTATATAGGCAATCATTGCTAACCTATTCCCCACATTTCTGTCCACTGTGAAATACCATTTATACATTCCCCTAAATGGCTAAAATTTTAAAAATGGACAATACTAAATATTGGTGAGATTGTGAAGTCACTTGAATTTTCTTGCATTTTTTTTTTCTTACTGGAGTTCACTTTGCCAACATAGAGAGTAACACCCAGTACTCATCCCATCAAGTGCCCTCCTCAGGGCCCGTCACCCAGTCACCCCCACCCCCCGCCACCTCCCTTTCTACCACCCCTTGTTCGTTTCCCAGAGTTAGGAGTCTCTCATGTTCTGTCTCCCTCTCTGATATTTCACACTCATTTTTTCTCCTTTCCCCTTTATTACCTTTCACTATTTTTTATATTCCCCAAATGAATGAGACCATATGATGTTTGTCCTTCTCCGATTGACTTATTTCACTCAGCATAATACCCTCCAGTTCCATCCACGTCAAAGCATATGGTGGGTATTTGTCATTTCTAATGGCTGAGTAATATTCCATTGTATACATAAACCACATCTTCTTTATCCATTCATCTTTCGATGGACACTGAGGCTCCTTCTACAGTTTGGATATTGTGGACATTGCTGCTAGAAACATCGGGGTGCAGGTGTCCCAGTGTTTCACTGCATCTGTATCTTTGGGGTAAATCCCCAGCAGTGCAATTGCTGGGTCGTAGGGCAGGTCTATTTTTAACTCTTTGAGGAACCTCCACACAGTTTTCCAGAGTGGCTGCACCAGTTCACATTCCCACCAACAGTGCAAGAGGGTTCCCTTTTCTGCACATCCTCTCCAACATTTATGGTTTCCTGCCTTGTTAATTTTCCCCATTCTCACTGGTGTGAGGTGGGATCTCATTGTGGTTTTGATTTGTATTTCCCTGATGGTCAGTGCTGCAGAGCATTTTCTCATGTGCCTGTTGGCCATGTCTATGTCTTCCTCTGTGAGATTTCTCTTCATGTCTTTTGCCCATTTCATGATTGGATTGTTTGTTTCCTTGATGTTGAGTTTAATAAGTTCTTTATAGATCTTGGATACTAGCCCTTTATCTGATATGTCATTTGCAAATATCTTCTCCCTTTCTGTAGGTTGTCTTTTAGTTTTGTTGACTGTTTCTTTTGCTGTGAAGAAGCTTTTTATCTTGATGAATCCCAATAGTTCATTTTTGCTTTTGTTTCTCTTGCCTTCGTGGATGTATCTTGCAAGAAGTTACTGTGACCAAGTTCAAAAAGCGTGTTGCCGGGATCCTTGGGTGGCGCAGCGGTTTGGCGCCTGCCTTTGGCCCAGGGCGGGATCCTGGAGACCGGGGATCGAGTCCCACGTCGGGCTCCCGGTGCATGGAGCGTGCTTCTCCCTCTGCCTGTGTCTCTGCCTCTCTCTCTCTCTCTCTGTGACTATCATAAATAAAAAACATAAAAAAAAAAAAAAGGGTGGTGTCTAGCCCCGGTGGCGCAGCGGTTTAGCGCTGCAGCCCAGGGCGTGATCTGGAGACCCTGGATGGAGTCTCATGTCAGGCTCTCTGCATGGAGCCTGCTTCTCCCTCTGCCTGTGTCTCTGCCTCTCTCTCTCTGCATCTCTATGAATAAATAAATAAAATCTTTTAAAAAACAAAACAAACAAACAAAAAAAACAAAAAGGTTGTTGCCTGTGTTCTCCTCTAGTATTTTGATGGAATCTTGTCTCACATTTAGATCTTTCATCCATTTTGAGTTTATCTTTGGTATGGTGTAAGATAATGCTCCAGTTTCATTCTTCTGCATGTGGATGTCCAATTTTTCCAGCACCATTTATTGAAGAGACTGTCCTTTTTCCAGTCTTTCCTCCTTTGTCGAATATTAGTGGACCATAAAGTTGAGGGTCCACTTCTGGGTTCTCTATTCTGTTCCATTGATCTATGTGTCTGTTTTTGTGCCAGTAACACACTGTCTTGATGACCACAGCTTTGTAGTACAACCTGAAATCTGGCACTGTGATGCCCCCAGCTCTGGTTTTCTTTTTTTAATATTCCCCTGGCTATTTGGGGTCTTTTCTGATTCCACACAAATCTTAAGATAATTTGTTCCAACTCTCTGAAGAAAGTCCATGGTATTTTGAGAATGATTGCATTAAATGTGTAAATTGCCCTGGGTAGCATTGATATTTTCACAATATTAATTCTTCCAATCCATGAGCATGGAATATTTTTCCATCTCTTTGTGTCTTCCTCAATTTCTTTCAGAAGTGTTCTGTAGTTTTTAGGGTATAGATCCTTTACCTCTTTGGTTAGGTTTATTCCTAGTATCTTATGCTTTGGGATACAGTTGTAAATGGGATTGACTCCTTAATTTCTCTTTCTTTAGTCTCATTGTGAGTGTATAGAAATGCCACTGATTTCTGGGCATTGATTTTGTATCCTGCCACACTGCCAAATTGCTGTATGAATTTTCTTGCATTGTTAATGGGGACGTAAAATATAAGCACTTTTAGAAAAATGGTTTGGCAATGTTTTCTAATGTTAAATACATATATACCCTGTGATCCAGCAAATTCACTCCTAGATATTCACCCAAGAGTGATGGCTACATACGTGCACAGAAAGATTCATATATAAATGTTCATAGCAACTTTATTCTTTTTTTTTTAATTTTTATTTATTTATGATAGTCACAGAGAGAGAGAGAGAGAGGCAGAGACACAGGCGGAGGGAGAAGCAGGCTCCATGCACCCGGAGCCTGATGTGGGATTCGATCCCGGGTCTCCAGGATCGCGCCCTGGGCCAAAGGCAGGCGCCAAACCACTGCGCCACCCAGGGATCCCGAGCAACTTTATTCTTAACAGCTCCAAACTGGAAAAACTCAAATGTCCATTATTAGGTGGAAGAAAGGAAGAAGAAGAAGAAGAAGAAGAAGAAGAAGAAGAAGAAGAAGAAGAAGAAAAAAGAAGAAGAAGAAGATGATGATGATGATGATGATGATGATGATGATGGGAGAGGAGAGGAGGAGGAGAAGGAGGAGCAGGAGGGGGAGAAAGAGGAGGAGAAAAAAAAGATAAAAGATGGTATATTCTTACAACGGAATACTACTCAACCATAAAAAGGGATAGTTGATCTGTATAATAACATAGGTTGATACATTAAAAAAAAATTACATGGAGTAAAATAAGCCAGCCCTAGAGTAGGTAGTAATGTATCTGTCCATATGAAGTGATAGAAATCGAAACTGTGTTTGCTGAACAAATGGCTGGGAAGGAGCAGAAAGCACATATCCAGGGCAATAGAATCAATCTGTGGTGTGATTAGAGGTAATGATGATCTGGGAACCAACTTACTGAACTTAACAATTAAGATCTGTGTACTTTATGTAAGTTATAATTCAATTAAAATTATTAATAACTAAATGTGGGAGGGGTATGAGCCCTCACTGAGGCCACTTCCACCAGAAAGCAGAGCACATGGCCAGGGCCTGTGGTGTGAGATGAGAGCTAGTATAAAGATCATGTCCAGTTACATCGCTGTCCTTTTTTTTTTTTTTTTTTTTTTTTCGTTTTTTTTTTTTCGCTGTCCTTTTTTATGGGATGGGAGTATTGACTCCTCATCAGGGTATGATTAGGATTAAATGACACAACATTGGTGAAAGTTTCCTCCTGTGTTTCAAATGTGTTTTCATTCTTTGATTTATTTCAGCTTTTTTCTTCTCTTCTATCCTGAATCTCAAGCTCACTATCTTAAGTGAATTAGTTTGAACAATTTGGAAAACACATTCAGCATTTCAGCCCTTCATTTGGCTGCCTTCAAGTCACCAGCACCTGTTGCCTGGGCCCTATCCTGTATTTTAAAATTCTTGAGTCAAAGACACTTCTGCAATGAAAGAAACCCTTACCCCACTCTACTCTAACTCTCCAGGAGCATCCAAGGAGAAGAACCAAGCATGAGAGACAGAGCATAGACCAGCACTAAGTGTCAGGGGCTGGCTGCTTCTGTGTCATGGGGCTCTCCTTGTCAGCACTGCTGACCCACCAGAGCAGAGCCAGCTGTCCCTGGCTGAGTTGCTCTGTCTCCTGGGAATGTCACATGAGGACCAGGAGCTAGTGGAGCTGAGTCATATTAATGACACCAGCCTCCTGGGAGAAAAGACCATCCAGCACTGTACTGAGGTCTAGAAAACCCTTCCCAAATCTTGGACCTAAAATTTGTCCCCTGATTCCTGCTAGTACCACACCCCCCCAACCCCTGACATAAGAGTTCTGTAGCTTGCAACCTGAAAACCAGAACTATTGCAACAACCAAAGTCTCTTCTTCATTTCTCAGAATCTTTGTTCCTTCTAAGTCTTCCATATTCAAAATCCTCTTTCCTCCAGTCTGTTCCCACCCACTGTCTAATACCAGAGAAAGGAGGCAGAGAACACCTTTCAGACCTTCCTAGCCTGATGCAAAGTCTCTCAACCTTGTAATTCTCTGGAGGTTCTCCCCATTCCCACATTATACATTCACCTTCCCCCATCTTCCCGAGGCTATTGAATTAGAATGAAAACATGGGAGACTCTGGGGCCAAAACCCTATAAATATTTGAAGAATAGCTCTCTTTTCATGTCCTGTTTGAAGAATATTTTTCTTTTTATGCTCTTTCCTTCCTTCTAATTAGTTTATTTTTTGTAGAGTGCTGGAAAGCAAAGTCATTCTGTTAACATATATTAAAATGTGTTCCTGACGTTTGAAGAACTATTTTCAATAACATCTGTAATTTTCTGTCATTCTGGCTAGTGTGGTGGAAAAATATAAATAAGGAAAATTCAAGTTAATGTCTTTTGGAGTTTTTTTTATAGACTTTTGATATAAATAAATTTAGATTCAATAAATATTTATTAGGCACTTTTGTGAGCAGACTATTGTGTTATGCTAATACTGGCATGACAATAATAATAACTGCTATCATTTAAATGTACTAGGCAGCATACTAATTCTATTATTTTATTTAATTCTTATTATAATGCCAAAGTAGGTATTATTATAATATCTATTTTTTTTAAATGGGAATTAGGTTTAGAGAAAAGAATTAGAGTAATTTAAGACTATATAGTACTTAGTAGAAACAGGGTTTTGAATCCAGTTTTTTCCAATTTTGTTGTAATTTAATTGACATATAACATTGAGCTTAAGGTGTACAGTGCATTGATTTGGATTTTATATACATATATTACAATGTAATTACTGCCACAGAGGTAGCTAATAACTCCGTCATGTCACATAATTATCATTTCTTTTTTTGTGGTAAGAACATTTAAGATCTATTCTCTTTGCTACTTTCGAGTATATACTATAGCATTATTAATTATTCAGTACTGTGTATTAGATCCTCAGAACGTATTCATCTTCTAACTGGAAGCATGTATCCTTTGACCAGCATCTCCCCATTTCCCCCACTCCCCAGTTCTCTTGTAACCACCAGCTACTGCCCCTTTTTATGAGTTTAGCTTTTTTAGATTTCACATATAAATGATATCACACACTATTTGTCTTTCTTTGCTTGGCTTCTTTCATTTAGCATAATGCCCTCAAGATATATCCATGTGATCTATCTATCTGTCTCCCATCTTCTTTAGCCATTCATTCATTGACAGACAAGTTGTTTTCATTTCTTGGCTATTGTTACTAATAATGCTGTAGTAAACATATAAACATAGAAATGCAGATATCTCTTAGATATTCGGTTTTCATTTTCTTTAAGTATATACTTAGAAGTGGGTTTGCAGGATCATATGGTAATGCTATTTTTAATATCTTGAGGAATCTCTATACTGTTTTCCAGAGGGGCTGCATTATTTTACATCACTGACAGCAGTGCAAAAGAGTTATCTTTTCTCTGTATCCTCCCCAACACTTTTTATCTTTTGATGGTAGTTATTCTAATAGATGTGAAGTGATATCTCATTGTGGCTTTGATTTGCATTTTCCTGATGATTAGTGCTGTACAGCACCTTTTAATGTACCCACTGGCCATTTTTTAAAGTAGCTTTCTACCCCCAACATGGCGTCTGAACTCATGACTCTGAGATGAAGAGTTGCATGATTTACTGACTGAGTCAGCCAAGTGCCCCTACCTATTGGCCATTTGTAAAATAATCTCATTCACAAGAACACCAAAACCAATAAAATATTTACAAATATACTTAACCGAGGAGATGACATTTCTGTACACTGAAAACCATAAAATATTGATGAAAGGAATTGTAAAAGACACAAACACATGGAAAGATATTCCATGTTCATGGATTGGAAGAATTAATATTGTTAAAATGTTCATACTACACAAAGCCATCCAGTGCAATCCTCAACAAAATCCCAACGCTATTTTTCACAGAAATTAAAAAATCTTAAAATTTGTATGGAATCACAAAACACCCCAATTAACCAAAGCAATTCTGAGAAAGAAGAACAAAACTGGAAGTGTCACACTTTCTGATTGCAAACTATACTTCAAAAAGTATTTGAAACAGAGTGGTACTGGCATAAAAATAAAGACATAAATCAGTGGAATGCAGTGGACCACCCAGAAATAAACTCACACATATACAATAAACCAGTATCTGACAAGGGAGCCAAGAATATGCAGTGGGGGAAAGGATGGTCTCTTCAATAACTGGCATTGGCAATACTGGATATTCACATATAGAAGAATGTGCTGGAACCCTATATTATACAAAAATTAACTTGAATGAATTAAAGACTTCAACATAACAACTGAAACTGTAAAATTCCTGGAAGAAAACATATGGGAAAAGCTCCTTGACATTGGTTTTGGAAATTATTATTTTTTTTGTATGACACCAATAACACAAATCACAAAAGCAAAAATTAATGACACTATATCAAACTTCAGTTTCTGTGCAGCAAAAGGAACAATCAACAAAATGAAAAGTCAACTTGTAGAATGAGAGAAAATATTTGTAAACCATATATCTGATAAGAGATTAATATCCAAAATATATAAAGAGTTCATATGACTCAATAACGATAAAACCAACCTGAATGAAAAATAGGCAGAGAACTAAATAGAAAATTTCCCTGAAATTCCAGCTTTAATTGACTCCAATGTTATGTTTTTGGCTCCTATGGTGGAGGCTATCAGTGCCCCTCCCACATCCCCTTACCCTGATGGATTTCTAACACCCACACCTGATTTCTCTTCTCACAGGCTTAAGTTCATTCTGCCCATGATGTGACCAACTAGAAATAGTGGGGAATCCATGCCTATTCCCCCAGAAATCTTCAAACAAGGATTACAAAAGTTTGTGTAGAAATACCCCAGCTCAGTAGCCCTTCTGGTGGGCTAACTCTGAGGATCATGTTCTGCATTGTTCTAGAATTCTCTGATAGTGAACCCAAACTAAGATGATTGCTGTGCTACCCTCTATTGGAAGTCCAGTGTTCACTTCTAGAAAGGCCATGTTAAGTCCACAGAGAGAAATAAGTGATTCTGTCTGGGGGAACTCTGAGGAGAACACAGTCATGTTTGCATGTGTATAACACAGTAGATGACTTTTTCACAGGCAAAACACAAGCTACTTATGAACTGAGAGCTAAAATCCCAGCATTGAGGATACAGGGGCAGAAAATGAGAGAGCAGTAGAAAGGTCAGGGATATATCCCATGAGGAGGAGGGATTTGAAGTATATTGTGAAGAAGAGTAAGAAGACATTACAGAAGGAGGAGACCTTCTGGGCACAAGCAGAGAACAGAACAGAGATGCACATGATTAGCATAGCTACTCACTCACTATGAATGCATTTGCTAGAATACATTCAGTTCTTAGCTCTCAAATGCATCAAGCTTGTAGAATATACCTCTTATGTGTTTTCCTCAGAACTCCGTAAATGTCACATAAACCATGAGTCGCATGTGAACTGTGACCTCAGATAAAATTTTCTTATTTTAGTAACCTCTTAGGTAAATATTTATTATTCCGTCCATCAGTGAGGAAAAGCAAAGATTGTAGAAACAGAGCCAGAGGTTACACAACCAGTCTGAGAAGCAAACTGGATATACATTGAACCACAGTGAAGAAAAGCTGTTATTTTGGGTTACATGCCAAGTATTGGGGTGAGCCATCTACAGTGTAAACTGTAATCCATTATATCCTCCCAACATTACATTACCATGGCATTATCGTTGCCATTTTGCAGATGAGGAAACCAAAGCCCATGATGGGGAAGCTTCCAGAGTTGAGGTACGGTGCATGAGAACTTGCTCAGTTTAACTTCTTTGACTATTTCATTTTTATGGATCATGTGATTATGTGTATAATTTTGAAGCAAATTATTTCACCTCTTCTTCCGGGGTGAAGGTTCCTTCTCCTGGAACAAGTACTTTCTCCAGACTAACCCCATCCCAGGAAACCTGTGGACACTTGGCTGTATAGATTCTACCAAGGCAGGGCTTTTGGGGCAGGGCCTCTATCTAAAGTAGGAGTCTATTAGTCAAAGACCATTTATCCTGTTGTCACTTACATTGACTCCCCTGTTATCTCTCTGAGCATTTTGTTCTGCAGTCATAAAACTCCAGGTTCTGTCTAATGCAGGCAGGCAGTAGGCCAGGGAGAGACTCTGACTCTTACTGTCTGTGGGAGGCTCTGAACTCTACCACTACTCTGTAAAGTCAAATATCTACAATGTGCCTTGACACAATCAATCTACAAGGGACTATTAGTAGGTTGAATAATGCCCCCCACCAACATGTCCATGTTCTAATCCCTAGGATTTGTGAATATATTACCTTATACAGTGAAAGGGACTTTGTAAATGTAATCATGTTAAGGATTTTGAGATGGAAAGATTATCCAGGTTGACTCAATGTTGTCACAAGGTCCTTAGAAGGGGGATCAGGAGGGCCAAAGTCAGGAAAAAAGAGATATAATAGCAGCAAAATGATAGGATTTGAAAATGGAAGAAGACAAGCAAAGAGGTGAAAGTGGCTTCTAGAAGCTGGATTAGTCAATGAAACAGATTTTTCCTTTACAGCTCCAAAACGAGTACAGCCCTGCGGTCCCATTTGGACTTGAACATAACAAGTGTGTGTTGGTGTCATCCACCTAGAGCACGGTAATCTGGATAGCAGCAATAGGAAATGAATGCACTAGTGACAAATGTCATCTGCCTGCAGTGTTAAGTCAGTTATATGTATTAGTACTGGGGCCAAAAGCAGAGTGCTAAGTGCCATGAATCAGGGCTTTAAGGGGGCATGTCTTGAATTTGAATCCTGGCAGGGCCATTCACTAGCTCCACGGTCTCAGGCATATTAATTACATTCTATGCATCCTAGATTACCCATTTGTATCTCAGGGTTCTTAACAGATTTCACCTAGTGTGATTGTGATTGCATAATAGAGAATATTAAAGGTTCTGAAGGCACAGCGTTTGCCTTGATTATGTGTTTGCTTTATTCTCATTTCACCTTCCTTTCCTCTGTCATTCAGCAAGAAGTATGTTTTTCTGGATGATTCTCTCTAGGCACCAGAATTTTTGCCACATTCTCAATAGCATGACCCCTTTCTCAGCTATGCCTGAGAAAATTCTTAGTATAGGATTTCATTTCATAAAGGTGAAAAAAGTTGAGAAAAATCATACCTAGATGATGAATTCAACCAGTTTGTAATTTCTGCTGCAATTATGATGTATCTAATGTATGCAACCACCCACTTCTCCTTTCTCAGGCCTCAAAGCTCTGCTTCGGTGTCATCCCGACCACACAGTCATCTTGGGAATACTGGCTACCTCATTCCTCATATCTTCACAGACCTGATGATTATAGGATTCTCTACAAGTTGCAGGTGCCCAAAATTCAGGCCTCATAGCCTTTGTGTGGTGGTATTTGTATGTGGCATGTGAAAATCCATACATGTGGAACTTGCAGAAGGGGCCTCATTTCCCCTGCACTGTCTTCCTTCTGTGATTACTTCCTTGATCTCTATTTCCTTCTTCTGTGAGAGGAAATACTTTGCCCCCTCATTTATGGGAGAAGAAAATGGTACTTTTTGGGATAAGTCCTATCTTCAAAACTTTGTTTAGTTCTCAAAAGCACTTTTCCTGCTCCACTTTCCTGTTTCTGCTTGCAGAGGTGCTCTTCAAATCCTACCCTGGAGCTGAGTTACTTTGGTTTCTGCCTGGGGCTCCCCTAATAAACTTATTCAGGTTCCTTAGATATGGATCTAAAAATAGGTTGCTTTCTCATACACTCAAGAAGATTCAACCCCTAATATTTAGCTTCAATGTGTCTGACAAATATGCATTGATATTTCCCAAATGTGGAGGAGTCCTGAGCTAAATAGAGGGCAGGTGTAGGGGCAGTAGCCATGGTTACCTCCTTCCAGGAAATCCCTCCCTTCACATTTGCAGGGCCCAGAGAGGGAGAATAAATGCAAGTTCACATATCTTATATCAAGTTTAAATGTTTAAAAGTTATAAATAAGAAAATACACTATTTAAATATATTAAATTTATATACACTATTTAAATACACTATTTAAATATATTACATTTTCTACTTATTTCTTGCATACTAGTACCACAAACTAGAACATGGACTCTTGTCATTACTGAAACACTTCTCCTTATTATGCAATAATTTAATGCATTCATGCCATCTGAAAGAGAGGATGTGGTAAACTAATTAATCTGTCTTTTCTTACTACTTCCTCTGCTCAAATCCTCCTTGGATTCTAAAGCCGCATCCATGTTCAAAGTCAGCAGATGGTATAACCTACAAACCTTCAAGTCATTAGGATGCAGTCATCTCTTCTTCAAGGACATAGAGCACGAAATATGGGAAGCATTCCCTGGGGCCTGAGTAGTGTGAATCACAAGAGAGGATGTTTATCGTTAAGGCTTGTACTATGTTAGCATGAAGTATCTGATTGCAAGTAAAAGAGGTATCCCTGCTTCCTTGAATATGGTGTGTGTGTGTGTGTGTGTGTGTGTATGTGTGTATGATTTAAGGGACCCACTAAAGCTTAGAGGTTCAGGCGACACTACTCCCAAACCACTACCAATGTTTGGGGACCATACCATACCAAGTTTTTATAATTCAGTTGGACAAATAATAACTAGGAGTATGGGGTCATTATGAAGTAACACAAAGCATCACATAACTTGGTTAACAAGCATAATAGCTTTTTTAAGAGTGTGGAGTTTCAGGCATGGGTCACTTAGGAAAGACCAAATTTTGTATATGTAAAAACAATTGGATTGAATTAGAGAAAGAGAGCATAAAACTGACTGTGTATAAAGTTCCAGTGAAAACATCATGCCATGTTTTCATGTGTTTGTGGTTCCATGAGATGAGCATCCACAGCAGGATTGCAACATTGCTGGCCATTACAGGGTTATTATTGCATGATTGTGAGGCCCTCAGCCACAGATGGGGAAGAGGAACCTGGTATGTAAATGGCATGATGCAGGGGCCCAAGAAAGAGATGATACTAGATGGATCAAGTCCACACAGTTGTGAACAAATCTAACATAGCATCAGGTTAGCACAGAGAGATTAAGAAAGAATGAATTAAAAAAAACAAGCCACAGGTGAATGAGCCTCCAATGCTCAGCACTGAGATCATAGGACCCTGGTACAGGGCAGAAACCTTCAGAAATCAACCACAAACAAGGTGAAAAAAATGCAAAGTGGCTCAAAATGAAAGTAGATATGAAAGCTGTTCTTGTATAAAAGAATTTCACTCTTACCCTTTGAGCAGATAGAGATTAATTCAAAGATAAAACTAACAAAGTTCATTGTAGCTGCTGGATTGTAGCTACCCTCCTGAGTTCCTATTACTGTGAATGGGACAAGAAGGAGAAAGACCCAGAGATGAAAGGATTTATTTTAATGCTGATTAAACTGAAATGGAAGAAAATGACACATATCTGTGGGCAGGCAGGCTTCCTGATATTTTTTCTCTTTGTTGGATGGATTAGTCCACCATAGAGCAGACAGGGCCGGATGCTCTAGCCCTGCCTGCCAGGCGCTGGCTGTGTGAGCACCTGGCATGGAGGAGCATTCAGCTGGTCTCGATGGACTCCCCCACCCAGCAAAAGGGACTAGGCCACACATACCAGTTCTCCAATGGCTGCTGAAACAATCTGAGGGGCTTAAAACAACAGAAGTCTATTCTCACAATTTTGTAGGTCAGAAATCCAAAATTAAGGTACAATGGGTGTCTCTAGGGGAGGATCCTTCCAGCCTCAGGTGGCTGCTAATATTCTTTGACTTGTGGTCACATCACTCCAATCTCTGCTTCTGTCTTCACATGGGGCTTCCCACCACCTCTTCTCTGGGTCTCCATCAAACATCTCTGTGTTTTTTCTCTTAAATGACACCTGTTCTTGGTTTTCGGGACACACAACCCAGGATGATCTCATCTCAACAGTCTTGACTTGATTACACTGGTAAAAGCCCTTTTGCTAAATAAGATTACATCCATAGGTTTCTGGGATTAGGATTTGGATGTGTCTTTTTGAGGTGCCCATTATACCGCACATATCAATTTCTTCTTCCAAACTCCCACCAAGGAAGGCCCATCCTCTTCCCCAGAAAATAGTGGGGAGAAGAAGACAATGTGAAGGAGGCCATGTTTTAATCACAAATATGAATTCACTGCAAAGCCAACATCAGGAGCAGGGATAAGCTCCTTCCTGTCCTCACCGCAGCTTAATCATAAACTGTTTGCAGATGTTAACTCATTTAATCCTCCCAACCACCTAAGTGGAAAGGACTTTCATTATCCCATTTCAGAGATGAGGAAACTGAGGTGCAAGATCTTAAACAACTTGCTTGAGGTCAGGTACAAGCAAAGGGTTCAGTAGGGTTAAATGCAGATAGGCTGGTTGCAGAGCTCGCTCTGAGCCTCTATGTCAGTGTTTTCTGAAATGTGAAGCAGGTTTCAGAAAAGCCAGGAAGATGGCTCAGTGTTTTGTGGGCCAATAGTCTAAGCTTAATTTTGCTCACAAAGATTTTATCTGTTCCTAGTGGGAACATTGGATGGGCCAGGAGCCCATCTCTCCAGCAACACCGGCTTACTGGGGAGAATTTAAGCCAAGCTCCCTCGGAGGGACATGGTTCCTCGTCCAGCCCTCAGATCACTCAAGACCATGCAGCAGCTTCCCTACCAACACTTGAGGCAGGGTCCAGGGTGACTTCCACTCCAAAGCACATTGCCAACATTCTGATAAAGGACCTGAGCTCACTCCAGCTTACATAAAAAAGAGGTTGTGAAGAGGAATGCTAACCAGGACTTATTCAGAATTTAAAGGCCAAAGAACCTTCAGGAGCCAAGGCTGTGCGAAGGAACTTCATCGTTTCTTTCACCTTCTCAGGCTGACCCCCCATTTCACATCTGCTCCAATTTCCTTTTACTGCCAGCTGGCTGTTTGCATCCTTGATTCATTTCTGATTTCATAGACTACTCATCACTCTGGCTCACTAGAGACTCTGTGTGTTCTCTCACTCTGCTATGGCTGTGAGCAGCTGCTTCTGTTGCTGATGCTACTTTTGCTCAGATTTTCTGTTTGAACTGCAGAGAGTGGAAAGATTTGATTGGCTCAGCCTGAATTTTCACTTAAATGTAGGGCGACAGGTCACCGTCTGGGCCATTGGTTGGCTGGCTGGTCAGTTAGCCATATCTCTTGGCATTGCCCACTTCTGTGGGTCCTGTGGATGGGCAATTTCCTTTCAAAGGAGTTGTTGACATGAAAGGCACTGCGATCAATATGTTTTTATATAGTATATGCAGGAAAAAAGATCGTTTTTCTTAAGAAATAGCATTTACAATGGTAGGTGCTTATAGTTAAATCCTTGGTCAGTCATCCAACATGTGGGTCTTTTGGCCAAAAGGAATGGAAAGGATAGCTTGTCATCAGTGGACCGTGTATTTCAAAACACAAGAACAGAATTGTACAAGTCAAGGAAAGAACCTAGTGGCCTTTCCTTTAGTTGATAGCATTAAGGGAAAGGCCAGGTTTTTGTCATTGGTACATCCCTTTTAACAACTAAACATTTATTTTCATATGTATATGAAATTCAGTTTTTACTCTGATAAATAATTTTGAAGTGTTGTGTTGGAGGAACCCCTAAAGAAAATCCCTTGACCTTATATTAACTTGGTGCATCTCTCCACTGATTACCAAGTTATGGTTTCAGAAATTTCAGATAGAGTTAGTTTAATTGGGGACACCACACATGAAAATGAATTGCACAGCTGGGAACCTCAAAACTGCCTGGGCTAATTAACAGGAAGTAACTTTGAACTTTTTGCTCTGTTGGGCTTCTTGGTAGTCACTAAATGATTGGATCAAGTCCAGGAGCAGCTAGAAGAACCCAAGAGTATGAGGATATATTTCCCGGGTGACCATGTGCTATGGAAAATGGGAGGGCAGAGGCTATTGCTATTCCAGGAAAGAAAGATTTTGATTTTTTTTCAATTATAGCTAATGTGTAAGGCCCTCTCATGATGGGTGGGCCCACTCAGTTCATCAAAGACAACGTGGATTATATATTTTTGACTTCAGCTAAAGTCAGTTAAGAATTTGAGAAAAGATGAACCATGTTCTGAAGGCATGAAGTCTTTGGTTTTCATCTCATCTTCTTTTCTATCTATTGACTCCCTTTTTATTCCAGAGCTGAATTCTGAGTATGCCACTTACTAGCTGTCAATTAACATTTATAGCCTTCGTATTTTGTTATCTATAAAATGGGTCCATTCATACTTACCTTTTCTATTTTTTAATGGCTGTTGTATGTTCAAATGACTTTCTAAGTGTCTCAATATGCTATTTTTCTAGGTGCTCCATTTATCCACTGCTGTGTAACAAAATGTTCCAAAATTCAGTGGTTTAAAACAACAATTTATTATGATACCCCATGCTTCTGTAGACCACTGAGATCAGCTGAGCTATTTTGCTTGAATTCTCTTATGGGGTCACAAACATATGGCAAGTGGGGTTGGAGGTTGACATTTGGTCTGAAACACCTGACAGCTGGTCAGTTTCTCTCCTGTCACATGCCTTCTCCATGTGCCTACCTCAGGCTTCTTCACAGCATGGAAGTCTCATCATAGTCAGACTTCCAACATGGCAGCCAGATTCCAGAGTGAGTGTTTTAAGAGATGCAAGAAGATGTTGCAAATCTTCTTAAGTCATAGCCTCAGAAATCCCTAAATATCACTTCGGCTGTGGTACTTTGATTAAGTAAGTCATATTGTCCCATCCAGAATAGAGAGGATGGAAATTTTACTCTACCTTTACATCAGCTGCAGCTAATATGTATGTGTGCCTATTGTGATCCCATCACTATCGTGGGGTTCTGGTGATATAATGCTAAAAAGACAGACACTACTGTCCCTGGAACTCATGATATATTAGTGGTGGAGAAAAAGACACTAACAATCAAATGAATGTGCTATTTCAAAGCATGATATATATAATTGATCAAAACATATATAGGCCTGGCAGATCTTACTTGGAATGGTGATAGGTCACAAAAGTTCTCTTGGAGAGAGGGTCTTCAAGAATGAGTACAAGTTGGTCAGGAGAGCAGTAAGGGGAAAACCTTCCATGCAGGGAAAGCAGACTGAAACAAATCAACCTTTGCTCGGATATTATTGTATGAATAAGAATTTTTCCCCAACAACCATTTTAAAATATAATTAATATTACCTCTTCTTGGTTTCTCTACTCCCTTTTTGTGCATAATTTTTCACTCTGGTGCTTAAAATATCTAACATGCTATGTAATTTATTTATTTATGAGCTTATTAATTATCTGTCTCACCTATTAAATTATAAGTTCCACAAAAATAGAGATATTTTTTCTATTTCATTTCATTGCATCTAGAACAGTACCTAGCACATGAAAAGCCATCAAAATATTTATTATGTGAATGTGCAATTTGTCTCCAATTTCTTTAATCATATTTT